>NW_005841879.1:3729863-3825235 GCF_000455745.1 Alligator sinensis
GGGAAAGAGAGAGTTCAAGTCTCTTGCCCTTCTTGGCTGTAGAAGGCAAGGAAAAGCCCAGGAGAGCCGTTGTCCAGTTGAGTTTCTGTGATTATTTGGCAAATATTAAAGAAGGCCTGAAGAGAAAAGACCTTATAAGGACTGAAGTGTGGTGCCTTTATTTTCACACTCTGGTTGATGAAATACCCCCTTCCAGCTTACAGAGTGCCTAAAATTAGACTTCTAATTCATACTTGGGCATCTGCACTTCTGAAAAGTGCTGAGCACCTTAAAACTTCTACTGATGTCAATCTTGACCTTCAGGATGGGGATGAAATCCCAAAATCCAGGGTTTTGGGTTTTTTTTGACAATCCAAGTCTAAAAGACTACTTTTGGACCACAAAAGCACCTCTCTCTCCTGTCAAACAGAAATGGCAGCACCTTGCTATGCAAGCAAGGCAGGAGTGATGCTGAGCATGTCACCGGCCAGGAGCCTGTTCAGCCGGCCAGCGATCTATGTGATTGAACGGCTGCGGTTTGATTGTGGGGAACATGAACATGGCCCAGGAACGAAGGTGCCCCAGAGAGAATTTCACTTAATATCAAACCGCTTCTGTATTTTATGCTCTCTGCTCACCTTTCTGCAGTGCATTCCCTTGGAATATAAAGTAGCCTTCCATAGGATAGCCAGAGACCTCTTCTCCTTTGCAAACAGAAGCTCCCATGAAAGCCACAATTATTTCATCACATCAATGGGGCTGTCAATGAAGAAGTCTTACTTTGCGATTTGGAGAACCAGTGCAGTGGTGTTAGTCCTGAGTTAATGCCAGGGACCTCTCTTGGGAGCTGAAATCAGCTCGGCTATCCCCAGTCTGGGAGCTCTACAGGCTTCTCGATAACCAGAGGAAACACCGGCAGCCACGCTACGTCAGCATTTAAAAGAGCCACCCCCCTTTAAACCTAAGTCTGGGCAGTCCGCCTGTTTCTGAGGAGGGCATCCACCTTCAACAGGCCTGGAGATCAGCACGCCTGCCGGCTGCTGAGCTCCTTGCTGCTCAGGCACAAACCCACTGCTCCAAGCCCGCCAGCAACACGTGTCTGGAAATCTGGGAATGCTGGACTAAGGCGGGGGAAATAAGTTTTGGAGAAAACAAGCACATTGTTGTCACCTGACAAATAATAAATGCCGATATCTGTGGTTACACAGCCAGGAAACACTTTTTTAGTGAATCGCACCTGGAATATTTCCAGTACTCTTGTTCTTATGGGTCGAGTCTGGTAGCCAGTGTGTGGCTACCCGGAGTCCCATACAGGTGCATACATTGCTCCTTCGTTCCCTCTGGCTACGTTACTTCTGCTCTCGTTCTCTTCGTTCCAAACAGCTTTTCCTGAATTGGTTTTATCTGTTTTTCCTGGGAAATGTAACAATCTGTCAACGTAGGTCTAAGGAAGCCAGAATATGAAGAGAATATTAAGAGACCATGGCCAGATGTTTCTCAGATGTGTGGTGAAAACAGACTGTCAACCGTGCAGGGATCAGATTCCCCGCGTGCTTACCTGGCTCTTCCCGTCCTTTCCGATCCTGATTTTGCTCCCTCTGCCCCACTGTTGCAACAGGCCCGCAGCAAATGAAGCAAATGACCAGTGCTCAAGAATGCATGTTGGATTCCCTGCTGAAAAACGTATTCCTGACCACACGTTGGATCGCACTGCTGTTCCCAAGCCCATTGGATGGAAGCCTGGCTTCAGCGGATGTGGCTTAAGTCATTGGCCACAAATATCTTTCCAGCACAAACAGCTATTTTGTCCTTCTTGAGAGCAAGAGGAGAGGGAGAGAAAGAGAGAGAGACTGCTCTACTGCTCTACCCACCCATCACTCGTTTCCTGACAATTGTTCTTTTTCCTAAGATGCCTCTCTAAGATCTTACCAGCTCTCCTAAGGCAAACAGAGCTGGGCTGTCTCGGGAGGAGGAGGATGGGAGGCCTCCAAGGAACACAATGATGCTGCTGGTGACTCAGGAGGTGGTGGTTTCTCCTTAGAGTTAGTACTTAAACCATGGCTCCCAGTGGAACTAACTGGCCCTATGCCGTGAGAGGCAGTGTCTTTCTTGGCCAACATGCAACAATGAGGTCCTACGCCTGACTGAGCTCATTAAAGGTTCCTAGGTACTCCTCCTATTTTCAAGAAAGGCAGCATTATCCATGACCTCCCATTCATGTCTCGACATTGATGATTTCCATCGGATGGCCAATAATAATAATAATTCTTAAATACCCTTACTTTTCCCCTATTTCCCCCCATATTTTCTATCCTAAACTATTGTGTAATGTTGCTGTGCAGTTTCCTTTTAAGTAATCTTTTTTTTTTGCTAAATTGACCCCTGAAGTGTCACTGCAGCAATAAACGCATGACCCTAATTTTGTCATTGCAATAAAATATAATCTGTGCAGATGCAGATCCACCAGCTGATTTAAATAGTCACAATTTGGTGGCCCTTGGGGCATTTTTCCCCCCAGCTGAGGATCTGCCTCTCCATAGGATGCAGCTTAAATAAGTGCCCCAAACTTTTCGAGAGAAACATCTTATTAAGTTCTGTTGTTCAAAACTGTCACAGAATGCCTCTGAATCTCTTGCCATGTCCTTTTGAAATTTTTTTTCAGAGAGAGGAGCTGAATAAACACATTGTTTCTTTCTTTCTGTGGTGTTAATATAGTCCCTATTACCATAGCATCCAAGCATCTCACAATTTTAAGCTCATTTTCCTCGACGTCCTTGTGAAGTAGGAAAGTGACTTTCACAGGTGGGGATCTGAGGAGGAGGGAAAAAAATCACCCAAGATATCCTGGGAAGTCTTAGCAGAGGAGGGATTTGAACCTCTGATTCCCAGGTCGCTGGCTCCTGTCCTGGCCACTGGACTATTTTTCTTTTCGTGATCCTCTCCACTAATGTGGTTACTCTGTGCAATATTTTGGCTCATCTTTAGATACTGCTAGCTTCTGAAATATTGGTTTTATTGGAACACTTTAAAAATGGAACAATTTAACTCCACTTCTCTTTTTTAACCAGAAACTTTTGAATCTCTCTTGCTCCTTGCTTCTCCCATGCATTCCTTCAAAACCGGCCCGAGGTGAGTTGCTTACCTGGCCCATTCAGCTGAGCGTCAGGTGCAGGATGTTTGGTGGGAGCTGGGCGCTTGTAGGTTTTCTAGGTTTTGTATTTGAGCCCTGGTGTAGGGGGAAAGGGCAGTCACCAACATGAGCATGCAGCATCTTGCCAGGCAGCACCTGGGGAAGTCGGGGCTGGAGAAGTTAACCAAAGACACTTCATGCAATATATCCAACGACAGTGAATTCCCTGCCACTGGGCCGCTGCCTGACCAGGGAATTGAGCATGGGATAATGTACTGGGCTCGAATCGCAGGAGCATTAAGGCAGAGAATCAACCGTTGGATGCCATGTCCGTTTCTTATTAATGAATTGTCCATCATTTTCTTTCAACTGTTGTAACTTTCCTTCTTCTATATTTTTTTCTATATTGATATTTTTCTTTCCTTTTTATGTCTTGTGACCCTACAGGCTATGGGGATCAATCTTTCCCTGTAATTGAAACCAGATAGCTCTGTGTTTCTGGTGACAGGTGGATTGTAATGGCCACAGATATCAGAAATATGGAAGAAGGTAGCACAGTTTTAGTGAACGTTGCCACCTTCATCCCTTGGATGCCTTGCATTCTTTTGGCCAAACACTGAGCCATCTGCAATCTGTGACCTGCCTGACATTACCTCATCCAGGCCGTTTGCATTTTAATCCAGCAACAGCTGTAGTATTTGACATAATGGCTCACTTTTATGTGGTGGAAAAATGCTCGAGTATCTATCGCTCAGTCCAAATAATAAAAAAGTAAAATAAATGAGGCTTTGCTTCTCCCCAGATACATATTTTATTTATTACAAGATCTGCAATGTGTGTATTCATTCCTGATCTCGATATAGGGCTTAAGTGTTGCAAGGGGCTATGCACATGGATAAATACATGCAGCCGGATGGGCAGTGTAATCTCTTTAGTTCCAGTCCATGACAAGGAAGCCAGGGTGTGGGGAGCCCCACGGGAGCAGTGGGAGCGGGTAGGTATCGAGTATGTTGGAAAATCTGGCCATTTCCTCTGGATGCTGAAGGGAGAGTTGATTTCTTTGTAAAAACCCAGCCATAAATATTTCTCCAAAGCATCTAAGGCAGAGCTGAAAGTAGAGCCAAGATCTTCTGACTTCTAGTAGTCAGGACTTTGTCACAAGACTTTGTTGTCTTCTCGAGAGAGACTGCTTTCCTTCGTGATGGTGCTAATAAAAGTGGTGTATTCGGGACCCTTCTGGGTTGTCAGTGGTTCTAGTTCTCACCCTTTATGCCACTCCAAGAGAGTAAACTGGTATTAAAATGAATGCAGCTACTTTCAGGCCTCTTCTCACTGCCGTAGTATAGGTAAAAGGGAATCTGGCGTCAGCAAGAAGCTGCATTTCTATTCTTCTCCTCCATGGAACGACATTTTCTGAATTTGCATGAAAAATAGCAGAGATGCTGCATGAAGAGCAGGTTAAGCTGGCAAATTATTTTTCTTATAAACTACTTTCTTGAGCCTACTTCTAAAAGTGTGAATCTATTTTTTCAATCGCGTCTGCGTGACAGCAACTTTATCAGACTTGGGTGTTAATCTATATGTTTGCAGGTGGTGAAAATTTGCCTCTTGCTTTGATTAAAGAACTATATTGTGATCTTTTTTCTTCTTCAGCACACACTTACTTAAGAGGAATGGAAAAAACACTGACATCAATGCCCCGCAGCTATGGGTTTATTCAATCTTTGGAGCTGAACAGGCATCCATCTCCTACCTAGAGTTGCACTGCATTCACAAAGGCTGAGCATAGTTTTCTCTCTCTTTTTTCTTTTTTTTAGGCTGCTTCCTATACTTGGGAATACTCTACTCATAATACTCTGCTCAGGTGTCAGTGATGATGAGGTGACTCCTAGGTGCAGGGGTGGTGACTGCTGACCCAGAGCGCTTGTTGGTGTAAGCATCGTTGGTCTTCTCTACAGTCAGGCCTGTATTGCCAATGTAGTGACAATAGCTGCTGGCCGCTAACTGCTGAGGTAGAACTATTCCCAAGTGTAGATGAGGCCTTACATTAAAATCTTATCTCAGTTTTCATGGTGCATCCTCACCAGTAATTTCAGAGTATCCTGGGCTGAGGTCAGTGTGTAGAAAGAGGTTTCCAAGGAATAGCAAGGATGACTCGATAAGTAACACGTTTCTTGTGGTCAGCATGAGTTCATCACCCGTTGTGGTACCAGTGGCACTGTGCCATCTTCCAGGTGCAGCTAAAAAAAAAAAAGAAAAGTCTCGATCGCTTCTAAAGATCCCATCATAGTGCCTTTTGAGATCAGGCCTCCATCCTAGCCAAATCCTAACTGGTGCAATTTCTGCCTACCTAAAATTTGTTTGCAGTTACAGTTGGAAGTGGTGTCGTTCTTCACTCTTTGCCCTAAACTACTGTGAGATTATACTGTTAAACATCCCAAACCCAGTGATAATGGCAGGTGAATATGTCTGACGTACTACATTGTTTTATGAAGTAATTTAGGACGTCACAACTGTATAATACAGGTCGTCTCTCTGCATTTCAACAACCTTCCATTTTATTTATTTTTAATTTTCTAATTTGTATCAATATGCCTTTTATTTTTAGTAAGATGTTGGGCCTGTGGACATCCTAGGCCTCTTCTGGCACCTCAAGGCCACATGCTTTTGACAACAGCTTAATTTCAGTTTGAATTTCTCTATCAAATGAAAATAACTGGAACCAGTTTCCCACCTGGTTTTGTTTATGATGTCTGCTTGTATTCCCAGGCGGTTGTGCATTACAAGAGACGGTCACGTCTTGTTCGTAAGGGCCTTTCATTTTGGAGGTGGAAGGGGGGAGAGAATGAGAGATTTATTGCTGGTGGCTGAGAAAAAAAATTACCCCTCTCTCTTCCTTGATGGCACTTTCCTTAACACTTTCCTTCTAAGTCTGTGTTCAAAAGAGGGGATTTTTTTATGGTAATTGGGATTTGGAAGCTGGAACAAAATTGGGGGCTGACTCTGAGAAGCTAAATGCCTTCAAGTCCCTTTGAAGTCAGTGAGAGCTGAAGAAGCTCAGCACCCTGAAAGACCCGGACCTCCATTCTTGGCTTATTTTCAGCGTCTAACGTGGATTTTTGCTGCTGACACATGGATACCGCCAAGTTCAGTGGCATGAGGTCTGGACCCAAAGCTGTGATGTTTAGGAGCATCTTTTCTTTCAGATTTCATAGATTTCATAGATATTAGGGCTGGAAGTGACCTTGAAGATCATCAAGTCCAGCTCCCTGGCCCAGGGGCAGGAAAAATTGAGCATGTCAAGGACCCAGTTCTGTTGTATTGAAGTCCATGGGAGTTTTACCATGGGCTACAGTCAGCAGGTTTCAATTAGATTTACTTAGCATGTGGACTTCACGCACATGGACAGCTGCTAGATGAACATGATCTATTGCATTGGCTCAGAGTGTAGCTGGAGAGATGGTCCCGGGAGCAAGACATTTGCATCCTAAGGATCACTGGTCCAGTGCCTTCCCCCTAGAGCATGTGTTCATTCTTGATACAGAATTAGCCTCTGCTCAGTATTTTGCTGGGGGTTATAATGGGAATCACTAAATTCCTGTGCATTGAACAGTCAAAGCTAAATCTTTTTAACCTTAGCAGCTCTCTACAAATTGTTTCCCGACACTTTTTCTCTAAATGTGCACCAGCATCTGTTAAGGAGAGCAGGTTTGCAAAGGGTCAGCAGGTACTTGCAGGCTATTTAAGAGGCAGGCAGGCTGGCGTTAGCCTGGATTCTCAGGTACGTAGAGTTGTATGACTTTCTATTAAGCACTTGTTTGTGAAGGGGGAAGAACAACTTGCAGAAAACAAAGAAAGGTTATAGCAAAACCTCCCTGACTAAAAGCATTAGATTCAAACTGGTTCGCTTTTTGTTGTCCTGCAGCAGGTCATATACCGTTTATAATTCTTCCTGGATTAGAGGAAAGGAATATGTCACTGTTTTTTGTGGGGAGTCCCTTTCAATAATATACCACGTGCATTGGCTGGCATCCATGAGCAATAAATGATGCAACAGCTTGTGTCTCTTGGTGCTCGCAAAGGATTCCTCAGTAAAGTGTGAGAGATGTGGTATGTAACTTGTATTTTTTTTTATGGAAACAGATTTCACTTTCAGGTGTCCAATGAATTTTATTATAAACTGGAAGAACAATGAAAACGCTAACACTCATGTCCCACGTATGCTCTGCCTTTACAAAGCCACTTCAGTTGTCCTTTTGGTTGTTATGATGCATTACTTTGGGGCCAGTGCAATCTCTGTTATCACTTTTTCTTTTCAAGCTGGTGCCAAGGGAGACCTGGGTAAGGCACAGGGATCCTGAACCGCTGCCCCTTTGGGTCAGTAGGAAGACTTGTCGACTTCAGGGGTGGTTGGATCAGGCCCGAGACTGAAAGCAGAGAGTTCAGTTCCTGCCTCTGCCACAGACCTCCTGTGTGGCCTTGAGCAGGTTCACTCTCCACTGACTGCACCTGGTCAGATCCTTGATTTCTCTGAACGATGGTGAGCAGGGGTCATCTGCTGGCAAGTCCTGCTCTTCCAGACCTGTATCTATAATCTTGCTGTACA
The DNA here is from genome assembly GCF_000455745.1 of Alligator sinensis. Taxonomy (NCBI): domain Eukaryota; kingdom Metazoa; phylum Chordata; order Crocodylia; family Alligatoridae; genus Alligator; species Alligator sinensis. The sequence goes on from NW_005841879.1 coordinate 3,737,579, forward strand.
GACAGGCATAGTGGAAGCTAGTTTCTAGAAACAGATAGACGCGGGGTCAGTTATTAGTTATTATTGGGATCAGTTAGGACCGCTATCCCGCTGCTGTCACCTACAACTGGGCTGTAACTCCTGCTGCATTTTTACAAGGCTATTCCAACTCCAGGTGGCCTTGAAGAGTTGGGGATGTGCCTCTTTCTTATGGGTATTGTCATCTTTTCTTGGTGCATGTTATTCTGAGTGGAGATCTTCCATCTGCAGTTCCTAAAAGTTATGTAGGATCCAGCTGATGATCTTGAGGGCCTTGGCACTATTCAAGACCCTGTGTGTCTTGGGGAGAGGGAGGGCTCACTGCATCTCATTTCCCGGAAAGGAAGGCAGGAGCTTTGTTGTTAACAGACCGAGCTGGGATTTAGGACCTGGAGCTGGCTTGCTTCTCCCTGCATGGTCCTGGGCAAATAATTTCATTTCTCTTGCAACCAAGAGCCATTTGGCATAAAAGCTCCTGCATGCTGGTAGCGCGGCAGCATTTCTAGCTTGAGGTGCATGCCAGTTACCTAACTCTCGCGTGTCATAATGATCTTGCATCTGTGTGCAGATGGATCCCAGAAAGCTCCTAATACTTTGCCAAGTGACTACAGAGTACAGCCTCGATTCATGAACAAATGGAAGTCTTCTGCCTAAAGTGCTGGGTAAGGACTTGGACCTTGAGCTCTTTTCCTGGCCATATCACAGACTTGCTCTGTTACTTTAGGCAGACTGCTTACCTCCTTTGTCTCGGCTCCTCGCTCATAATGCTTGCTTTGCCTCAGCTATTTAGATTATAACCTTTGGGGCAGTGACTTCTGCTCTTTCTCTGGGTTGGTATGGTGTGCTATGCAGTTAAGTCTGTTCCTTTCCTTTTTGCTTTATTTTATGCAGTACCTCTAGACATAGGCAACTGGTGCCTCCCGAGTCTGAGGGGGGCACCAGATAACTGATGGGGGGGTGTCCCCCAGTGGCTGATCACCGAGCCAGCGGCAAAACCAGTTTTACAGCTGGCGCTTCCTGGGGGTGCATGACCAATCTCAGGGGGTGCACATGCACCTGCGTGCACGCACTACGCATCGCCAATGCCTCTAGAGCTGTGGTTCTCAACCTTTTTTGTACCAGGACCCATTTGTAAGCATCAATGGCCAGTCTCGACCCAGTGTCCTGCACTCCCAACCCGCTGCCCCCTGCCCCCAGCCTCCTAGTGTGTGTGGGGTGGGCATGGGAGGCCACAAGCAGCCCTTTGCAGGCTGGACCTCTGCCAGCCTGCAAGGGAAAAGCCACAGTTTCCCATGTTTTTCTCCTTTAAAAGAGAATACATTTTTAAAGTTTGTTTGCAAACCTTTCATATATTCTCGCGACCAACTGGTTGAGGAACGCTGCTCTAGATGACCCTTTTGCCTTCAGGGTACATAGACCAATGCTGACCAATGATGGCTCAAAACACCTGCGCTTCCAACTCCTTTGGGCTGTTGCCTGTCTCCAGGGTTTGCCTTCATTTATTCTGATAACCGGCGGGGAAGGCAACACTCCAAATGTGTTGTTCCTCTCCTGCCCTTTCTGTTGTATACAATGTGATTTTTTGGCCGTTACAATGTGCATTCACATTTGCCATTACAACATGCCATCACAATGTCTACTTGACTCTTTCCAATACCTGATTTCCATATGAAGTCAATGTTCAAGCTTCTAGGACTTCTTGCAGTACTCTGCATGTTTCTCTTCAGGGTGTTGCCCAATCCCTAATCCATATCACTTTTGCTTACTGCAACTATTTTGACATTTTAAATTGATTTTCATTGCTATGTCATTCTTTCCAAAAGCCACCTTAAATGGCGCTTAACTTTGCCCACCAATCTGGTAGTATGCTAACACAGTTCAGCAAATGATCCTTTTCATGAGTTTGTTCTGATTGCCCTGTTTTGTTCTGATTTGCCCCGCTGGTTTTTCCAGCTGAAATATTCAAGAAAATCTGTTGATCTCAAGCTTCTTCCCTATGTAAGAGATATGATGTCAAAGTAAGTAACAAAAGGACCTACAAGGTTGATTTTGATTTGGTTTTGTGTTTTTGAAAATGTTGGTCTGTACAAGTAGCTGCACAGCACAGAGGGTCCAGAACATCCAGAATAAAAAATCAACCCATAGAAGGATTTTCCTGACCCCATGCCCTTAAAGTCCATGGAAAAGCACCCATTTCCTTCCTTGGGCCTAACCTCAACTGTATTCATAGATTTGTAGATGCCAGGGTCGGAAGGGACCTCAACAGAGTTGCAATCATTGTCGTGAGAAAAGAGTGAAGGATGGCTCTATAATTTGGTACAAGTCTGTAAAAGTGCCCTTTTCCCACATTCTCAGTGATTTTTCATAGGATTCTGTTCAGTTTTACAAGTTTTTATTTAATATTCTGACTACAATACAGCTTGGTGGGAGTCCATTTCCATTTCAATTTTCAACAGTAAAAGTTCAAACATTTTATTTCAGTTATGTCATTTTTTTGATGTTGTCAAATTCTAAGTGACTTTGAATGTTAAAAGTGTTTTAACAAACAATATTTAAACATATTGAAATATTACATATTATAAATAATGCAGAAAGTTGAAATAAAATTAATTGAAGTAGCGTTGAAACCATGTTCCCTTCCTGGAAAAGTTGGAGCACTCTGTTTACCTCAAAGGTGTCTGATGGTTTCCTTATTGAAATTACATTTCCCATGGAGCAAAAATTCTGAAGCATTTTAAAATTTGGACTTTTTGACCTAACTTTTTTTGGAATACCAGTTTCCTGTGGAAGAGAAATTCCAGTTTCTGACCAGCTGTACTTGTATGGTAATAGCTTAAATGCGGCTGTTTTGGATTCTGGAAGTTTTCTTGGAAGCCGTCGATACTCTGGATCATGGTGTATGTGCAAGAGGTCTATGTGACCATCACGCCAAGACCTTTGGTGCATATGCCTAGGCAAGTGTATAGAGGAGTGGAGGCTGGCCTAGACCTACCAGCCCCTCTATAGACAATTGAGACAGAGTCCGAAGGCCAGACTGAGTCCAGAGATCCAGTGCATCGATGGCTGTATTTCATGCCAAAGAGCAACAGATTAGAGATGCTGCTGACTGCCTAACACATCACTGAGGGCATGTTTCTGTTAGGGTGATGTCCCTTAGCCTCTCTCCAGCCAGGGAGTATCCACAAAGCAGTGGGAGCTAGGGTTTTGAGTCACTGTATACTCACCTTACTCTGGAGGTTGCAACAATGAGGAGCTACCCCACCATGTTGTCACCAAGTCCTCCAGTTGGATGCAGCTTATGGTCATACCCAGGACCCATCTGGAAGTACTGACTCCAGATTTATCATCAACTAACCCTTGCCCAGATTCCCTCAAACCTGTTCCTCAATTGGTGCTCGATCGGGCAGTTCTTGCCTGCTGCCTTTGCAAATATTCCTCACCCGAGGAAGGGCGCACGAGCCTGAAAGCCTGCAAATAAAGACATTTGTTTGCAACTATCTAGTTGGTCTAATAAAAGATATCGCCTCTACCAAAAGTTCTGACTGCTTTTGCCTGTAGACCAACACAGCTAAAACCTGTATCCTTGAAATCATGACAGCACCATAGCTTTGTAATGCAGAAAGCTGATCTGAACAAGGTCCAAGAAAACACTCCAGCTCATGGTGAAATAGAGGAGGATGTCGGCAGCTCAGGGAGGATCTACCAGCGATCAACACTCTGGAGTCTGACCTCTGTTTAAAATCAATTGCTTTTTAGAGCTGTAAAGTGTACTGGGACTTAGTTAACTTTTATCTCTGTGGCATTGCATATGGGCCAAATTCTGACCTCAACTGCATCCGTACAATCCTGTTGACATTAGTGAAGCCAGTGGGAGTTGGATGTAAAGAGCAATAGCAGCAATGAGCCCATTAAGAATGGGGCCGGGTGGAGGCCCAATACAAATAGGCACAGCTTTGTTTGAATGTTGCTTGTTCCTGCTTCTATAAAGTCCTTATTTGCTGCAGTTTGCTTTAGGTCCTGTGAGGTATAAAAGTGTTAATGAAAATAGGGCATATTTTCATATGTTTTTATATAAGGAGGATGTCCTATACTTTGAATTGTACACGGGGCCAGGTGCAGAACTCAGTGCTGCTGAAGTCAGTGGAATTATAGGGTCTTCAGCACTGCACTACATGGAGCTTTAGGCACCCATTGCAGTAATCAAAATGTTACTGTTAACTTTATAGAGCCTGATGCCAGATCTCATCGATGTCCCCAGAGGTTTGATGTGTACTGATGAGTTTGAGTACATAGGGCACCTTTTAGTGCCTGATCCAAAGCTCATTGAGGCCATAGGGACTGTTTCCATTTACTGTGTTGGGCTTTGATCAAGCCCTTCATATGTTAATGTTTTCCAAGCTGACTGGCTGTATTTGCAGTAAGATTTATTCCTGCTGTACTGTACATATGGTTTGACTTCGGTTTTTCAATTGCAAGAGTTAAGCAGAAACAGCCAGCAAACTGCAGCAGACAGGGGCAGATTTGCTGAGTAATGCAAACTGCCTGCAGCTTTTTACCTGAGGTCTGTGCACAGCTGTATATTACCCGGAATAAATGCAAACCAGAAATCTTATGGCTTTTTGGCAGTTTACATGTAGTCGCAGTTTGGCATTTCATCCTGGAAGCAGCTGCGTTTCCAGTGGGCTCTACTCCCACTGGTTAAGCTTCTTACATATTTTTCAACAGTAATAAAACCCAAATCCTCCAATCCCAGCATGCCTTTAATTAATGGGGCCTATCTGTGAGTCAGAACGCTGTAAAAGGACAATGTATTAGCAGCATATTAACATCCAATTTACTAAGGGGGGAAAATAGGAAGAACCAGCTCAGCAGACTCTGGGGACTCTCTTTTTTCCTATGGAAGTGAATACAAAATCTTTATTATCTTAAGTACAGGAGGAGAGAGGTGGTTTCTTCTTTTTTCCACCTTAACAGAAGGTGGTTTCTTCCTTTTTCTTTTTTTTTTAATAATTTTTTTTCAGGGGTGCAGGGTGGTCTCAATTGCAAACCCGTAGGGTAATACTCTTCCTTGCTTATGCAAACAGCAGTATGAGGGTACATGGAAGAAGAGTGAGGAGAGATTGGTTCTTCTGGATCTCCTCTGTCATAGAGCTGGGTCTCCTCCAGGGTTGAAACAACATAATATTTTCCCTTTGGCTGAAGTGATTATAACTATGATATGTTTGTTCTCCAAGCTTAGATGTCCCATTCCTTATACAGTCGAAAGGTACCCAGTTTCCGATCTATTGCCTACTGCAGATGCAGATGTCATTCTAAAGCACTGCTACTTATTTCCTTCTAGCTTGTCTGTTAATTGAGTGACTTGTCCAGCATATCTCAGAAAAAGTGTTCCCACAGGTCAGTCCCAAATATCAAAAGGTATCAAAATACCAAATATTCTCCATGAAACCAGCTTCTTTTGTGCAAGAAGGACTCTGTGTGTGAGCTGCAGCGCTTATTCCTGTTTAGAGGGAAGTTGCATTGTATCTAAGGGTGACATATCTATTTTTGATGTCTCTTTGCCAGGTGGCATGCCTGGGTGTAACAGTGTTGGTTGTAGCTGTGTTGGTCTAAGGACATAGGCAGACAAGGTTATTTGGGTAAATGTGATATCTTTTATTAGACCAACTGAATAGTTGGAAAAATGATTCTTTGCAATTCATGCCCAAAAGCTTGCAAAGAATGGTTTTTCCAACTATTTGATTTCAGTTGGTTTAATAAAAGTTATTGTATTTACCCAAATAATGTTGTCTGCCTGTGTATAATGGTAGGCATTTCAACTGAAGCCCTCAGTTTAAGAGCTCTCTGAAGCTCCTCTTGAGTTATCCGAAATCTTTTCAAAGACAGACAACCCTAGGTGACTACTTACCAGGATCTGAACCCTGGGGAACAAGCTGTCTGGAGCTAGCAAGGCATCTCAAATGACGCAGATATTTGGTCAGCTAGATACATGTATGGAATAACCTACATACATGGCTACCCGAAGCTGTGAAATGCTGCATACAGCACAGCGCTTGGTCCAGCAAACAGGTTGATCTCAGAGTGTGTGAATAAGTTATCTTTTTTTAACTGAGGCTGTTTAAGTTGGAAATTTCCAATGACAAATTGAAGGGCACTGCTGCTTAAGTCACGGCACTGTAATGGGAGTTGGGATTTACAAGTCCTGCCAAATTCAATAAACCTGTATTATAGCCTTTTAAAATTGTTATATTGAACACTTGTAGTAAAGAGCCATTTTCCTTCTATTGTTTCATAATTTATTCAGTGTTTTCTTAACTGGCCCATCAGCAGAACCGTAAAAGTGCCACTGAGTAAACTTTGTTTAATGGTGACCAATTTTTGTCTGTTACAATAACTTCTGCGGGAAGAAACAATTACCTTGTGATTTGCCGTCAAAGCCGGGAGTGCAATTTCTTTCCAGTTCATTTAGATAGGACATCACTTTCAGGCTTTCTGGTGCTCTCTGTGTGCTCTCCCTCCTGCACACTTTTGAGCCTCGCTAGACCTGCTGCAAAATATTGGTTCGGTCCTGAACCCAGCACCCGTAAACGTAGCCACACGCCTCTATTTTAGATGTGCCATTGATCTTCTTTGATGCATTATCAATATAGCTCAGAAAGAAGAAAAACACTGCGAGCATCAGCTGTTGTTGTTAGCATTTTGTCATTGGTTTGTGTTATAAAATGGTACGGATTTGTTTAATCCTATTTCCAGTTGATGTTTTTGAAGACAGCAAAAGTCTGGAAACTTTTTTTTTACTCTCTCTAGACTCCGCGAGATAATATGAGATCGACATGAGATTTGGATCACTGAAAATTCGCAATATTATCAGAAAAAAAATCTTGGAAACCATCAGGAACTGCTGGTTTTCTAAACTGGCTTTGATCCCTAAGTTTTTTGACACTGGCTAGTAATTTAAGGGTGCTTTAATTTTTGGTTACCCCAGCCTCCCAAACAGGGTCCCTTGGAGGTGTCTCGGGGTGGGCACTCAGAGATGTAAGTCACTAGTGCAGGTAAGTCATAGGACCTACTCTTAGCTAGTCTGCAGAGGATAAGAGTACAGTGCACTGCTCCTCTAAAAGATCAATAGTTCTGCAGCTTGTGTGTTTGTCTCTGGAGATCCCTGGTTTAATCCTGGCTTAATGTGCTTGCCAAACTATTACAGAGGTGCCCAAAATCACTAGTGACGTTTGGAAATGTAGGCCTTTTTTTAAAGTTGGTGGGGTGAGAGGTTGTATGCTTCAGTGTCTTGCAGCGCGGTGGGGAGGCTACTTGCAGGAGCAAGACCTGCAGGTTCAGATGTTTTCCTAGGAAAGTTATCCAGACAGATGTCCTTGGCTAAAATTTTCCCCTACGTGGGGAGAGAGTACTGGTTTTGCATAGTCAGGACTCAGAAGTGCCACAAAATCTTTACTATCCATGAACAGTATAAAACACACTGATTTTTAAGGTTGCATCCAAAACGAGCTTCCTGTGCTGTTCATATATCTTTCATGCTTTACAGTATGTACCGTTCAACATATCTGTTTTGCCGCTGAAGGATGAAAAGTTGAGATGACTCCAGGGAGTCTAGGTGTTTCCATTCTTGAGATTAGGCTGCTAAACTACTGCAGGTTATGAATAGCTTGAAATTTTACCTTTGGGCCATATGAGAGGGTTGAGATCTAATCAAAATAGTCAGACCCATATATCACGTTACCCTTCTTGGAACCCAGTCTTCTGTTACAAAAAACATATTTAGGATCCATAAATTGTTCTGCCCTTGTCTCCAGCATGTTGGCCATTAAACGCTGCGGAGATTAAACATCTACCATTATGCAGACAGCATCATGTTTATAACAAATTGCTTCCTTGTAGCCCACCTGCTGCTCTCAGTAATTTGAAAGCACAGTAAGTTTAGTCTCTAAAGTTGGATTTTGAAAGATGATGGTGGTTTAAATAAAAGGTTTCAAACTACCAGCCCTCAAATAGCTACCTAGAGAGGCAGTGTGTAGCATCTGGACCATTACTGCATTACCGTAAGACTTTTAATCAGCAAGGGAGTCTCTAAACTGAACGGCTGGTGGGAGTGAAACGTGACACTAAGTGGACAGCAATGTAAGGAAGCTTTGTAACTCCCAAAATGGTAGGATAAAATAGTACATCTTGTGGGGGGAGACATGGGAGGGAGGAAAGAAAAGCAAAACTGGCTTGTGTGTGATAGAGGTGTGCGTGTGCGCACAAGGCAGTGTAGCCCGAACATTGAGGTACTAGAAGTTGACTGCAACAGAGTTGTGTTGATTTACATCAGCCTATTCAGAGATTCAGGCACTCATAGCTCAATGTTTGCATCACATGATGCATAGCTAGTGTTCCCTCTCTCTCCTTGTATCCACTACTTGGGGTTAAATAGGTCTGGTTGCCACCATGTCAGCATCTTTTTTTGAGAAAAATGATCAAATTCATGGAGATACAGGAACCAGGATTCCCACCCCCAGGTAAGCGCCATGGCATACACATGTGTGGTAGAGCTGGGATTTCAGTTCTGTTGAACTCACATGAGATCTGAACTCCTAAACTCTTTCCACGTTTTTCTAAATCCATAAAATAGGTGGGAATCTTTTCCAGAGTAGAGGCAAAGCTGAGGATTGTGCAAATTTTCAATTCATTCATGTCAAACAGGATCTGGGTTTTCTGCCAGACAGTAGCTCCTGCGCACTCCCCCAGAGCAGCATTTCAGCGTGTGGGGTGTTGAACAGCACCTTTCTGGTGGTTCTCCGGGTGGTTGAGCCCTTTCCTGCACTGCTCCTTCTCCCTGCCTGATCCCATCTTCCATTCTTGAAGCCACAATTTAGTCCTTTTACTATTTTGGAGTGGCGCTTCCCTTGACATTGATGGCCTCTTGTCAGGCCGTTCTCAAAACGCTAGAGGCAAGGAGGACAAAGTCGTCTGACCAGGCATATTCCAGCCCGGTCCTATGTCAGGTTTGGGTTGAGAGGAAGGACTGACTTGTGGTTAGAGCTGAGGTCTAGGCATCAGGACATCTGCTCTATATTCCCTGCTCCTCTGCAGACTCCTTAGGTAACCAAGAAAAGGAGCTGATTGCCCCACTCGTTCCTTGAGGGGACCCGTCTACATGAGTAAAACCAGTCTAGTGGAAGGGATGTTTGGCTTTCTTCCTTAATGCTTGTGAAAAGATTTGAACTGCTTGGGCTAGGGCAGCACAGGGAAGAGAGTAATCAAATAATCATCAAGGGGAGACGGTGAAGGAAGGGAAGAAACTTGCTACTGCCATTAGGGTGGGCCTTCCACAGGGAACGTGAACAAAGGAGGTCTTTTCCTTTACAGATCTGTGCATGCTGCAAGTCAGAGCTTTAGGAAGTCTGGACCTCCATATCTCTGCTGTGTTTGATTTTGACTTCCTCTGTAGCTGGGCTTGGGGGATGAGACCTCATAGAGCCGGCTCCAGGAGGTGCTAATTGCAGGCAGCTTCCTTGAATTTCTGAGCAGAAGAGACAGCCTTGCAGCCACAATGCAGAAGAAATCTTAGGCAGGCAGGTGGAGAGTCCCCAAGCAAAAGGGATTAAAAAAAAAAAAAAAGAATCAGAGCTGCCAAAGAAATCTTTGGCGTCTCTCAATGGATCATTTGTTTCCGTTTTGATATTTGAGGTATTTTAAAATGATGTGGCATAATTTCAACCTTCTATCTACATGCACATTTGCATGTTTGCTCAGAGTGGAACGCTACACAGCTGCATGGTTGCACAGACAATCAATCACTTTGGCCATCTGTTTAGGCCTCTGAATGGACAGTTACATTATTTTATTAAACCCCTATTTGGACAGCAAAAGAACAGCTAAACAGGCCAGTTTTGTAGCCTTGCGAGGGGGATCTTTTCCGGGTTTTTTTTTCCTTATGGCTGAGGATAGAAAGTTGGACTAGAGAAAATGAGATTTTTTTTTTTTACTGGGTATTTGTGCAGTCTAATTTGTTGCCTAGTTTTATGAACTGAAGACAGTAGAGCTGCTGATGTGAGGGAACAGGGTTCTATAGTCTTCACAAAGTTAAGAAAGGGTTAAAATTAGTGTGGGACACTGTGAATGTAAAATGATTGATGTTCCTAAAAGGTGCATGCATCTTATGTCTTCAGATACACAGACACATGCATATGAACAGTAAGCAGGCTCGTTTTGTACGCTCATGAAAACCAGGAGTAACCTCAGCTGAAGCAGCGTTGTTCCTGAGAACAGAACTTGCCCTGAAATAGCAGGGTAGAGAATGGGTTGTGGATTCAAAGGAAACACTTTAGAAGTTCTCACAGTAGCCACTCTATTATTGTAGGTATTCCCGCAACAGGATCACATCTTCTCTTAAGCATAGCTTGCTATACCACAGGCAACATACAATTCCTGCTATTTTGCTCCCCCTGAAGTCATCACTTCTTTCAGCTGTTGGAATTTGCTTGTCAGGAATAGGGACTGCATCTGCCGTTTTTAGGGCTCAGGATAATTTTCACTTATTTGTCCAGGCCTTTCCCTAAGAACTGTGATGCCCTTCAAGGACCAGAGTGGGCGGGGGATGATTTGCTGTGTCTAATCAGACTGATGCTTTTTTTAACTGCAGAAAGAATGCTGGGTCTTGACGTGATGGGCCACCCTGCTGCGCCGATACGACTATGAAGAGGTTAGTGTGTTTGGTCACTATTTCCTTCTAATGAATAGAAATCACGCTGCTCAGCTCTGTATTCTAATGCCCATACTGCCAACAGGTGAGAGAGTCCCTTTTCAACTCGAGTTATGAGGGGCCTGGTTTGTTGTAATTATGTATTAAGTTTTGACCAACCGATTCTGAGTTGTATCTTAGCCGTCAGGTCGCGCAAACACAAATGCAATGCACCAAAATAACCCAGGTTAAAATTTTTAATGCGCGTTAAATTAATGAGGATCAAACGCCGTGGTGTGTACAAATGCCCCTTGTTTGCAGGTGTGTGTGGTATAGTGGCAACTGTGGAAACCTGGGAGGCCGTAGACTTGTGGCAGTCTGCTCTCCTGAGCTTGTCTTATGTTTATTGACCTTATGAAGATGATTGTTCTTCTCTTTCTTTTCCAAGGCACCAGTGTAGTTTTACTGAAGTAGGGCAGTATTTCAGGTGCAGCCTTGCCAGAGTCAATGCCAGTGCTAGGCTTCTTAGAGAGGTACTTACCGTGCTTTGCAACATATAGGTGTATATCAGTATTTAGGTAAAGAGGACCTCATTAACATACATTAGGTTATTAAAACTGTACTTCTGATAGCAGCATGTTAATTTAATTTGAGTTTTTATCTAATGCTCAGCACAGTTGGTTTAACTTTTAAAATCCAGCCTTGTTTGTAATGGGCTGTTACAATTAGTAGCTCTTTTCCTTATTTTTTCCTTTTCAGTTTTAGGGAGAAGTCAGTGGGACTTTGAATAAATCTTTTCTTTCCCTGGGAGGAAAACATTGATCAAAAATAGATGTTGTATTACCTCCTGGGCCAATCAGCGTGCGCCAACCAAGCACACTGTTATTGCTGCTGGTGTTCCAGGGGTGCCAGGGACTCGCCGAGGGGGGATGTACAGTTTTTCCGTCATCCTGCCAAGCTTCCTCTGAAAGAGCCAAGATTGCTGACATGAGCAGAAGCTTGACCTGCAGAGAACGGTGCCAAGTAATGTCTGCAATGTGCTTTACACAAGGGTGTGCTAACCTCGGCATTTTTCCCTAGCTAGATCATTCCCACAAAAACAACTTTCTCTCTTGTAGATATAGAGAGCTGGGTTTCCAAGCTCCGATTTTATCAAACATGCCAGGTAGAAATGGTTTTGCATCTCTACAACCTTAAAACATGTCCATTTCCATTCAAACTGCATAAATTTATAACAGTGGAGCCTTTCCTTTTGGGGGCATGGGGATGTGCATGATAAATCTTGTGGCAAGCAGAGTGCAGTGTGTCATAGCATCGTTATATATGACAATTCACAGATCAAACCTCAGCAAGAAGATTTATTGCCTGGATTTGCTTATCATGAGTTTGGCCTAAAATATGGCTGGAGACAATTTAAAAGGAGACAAAAATAAAAGCAAAATGCATTATTGGATTAATGGTATAGAAAGACTCTTGGAATGGCTTATTTTATAACCTTTCTTTATGTAGTTTCTTTTAAATGAGTTTATATATAAATCATCTTTCCACGTACAGTAAAACAGAAGGACACTATCAGAAGTTCTGCATCTTTGCAGTGGGGAAGGAGCTGATCTTATAGCAAGGGGGTTGTTAGGATTTGTAACTGTGCCACTGACTTGCTATGGGACCATAGGAAAAACACGTAATTGCTGCATGCCTCAGTTTCTCCACTGTAGAAACAGGGATCTCAACAACATAATACATAGTTCACAGGCATGATGCAAAGCTTCATTGTGTAATGTATTTTCCAGATTTCCCCAGTGACAATGAGAAAGTGTAAAAAACTTCTAACAATAAATCTTGCTTATAGGCACTCTTCTCTTTGCTGTCCACATTTTAAGGTAAAAGGGACCTGTAAGAGAAATGGCACTAACAGGTTATTCAGAATACCTCTCAAAATCTGACTTGTTTCACCTTCGTACATTCACATGATAAGTGGGAGACCTTTTACTTCGGAGTTACACTGTTAACTTGGTCACTTGACTGCACATAAAATCAGATGCAAAAGTTGCTTGGTAATGATTATGATCCTACACCTAGTGTAGCAATTCTCTCAGAACAGCACTTTATTAATGAGCTGTGGAAAGTATGTGCCCTGTGTCTGTACACAATCAAGCCTTATAGTGAAAACACTGGTGGAACTCGAGATCTGACTCTGCCACAGACTTCCTGTATGACCGTAAGCAAATCACTTAATTTAGCTGTGCCTCAATTTTTCCACCTGCAAGATGGGGATAATGATACATCCTGTTCACAGAGGGTTTGTGAGGATGAACTCATTAATGTTAGTGAGGTGTTTGCAGACGTATCCAGATGTATCCTGCTCCCACTGAAGTTAATGGAAGACTTCCTATTGACTTAATAAGAATAGAAGCTGTTACAAATACTAGTTTTTTGGGATCAGCTCCCACCTCCCTCCACCCTTATAGTATCAGTGCACAGACGCATTTCCTGTGGTATTTAGGACATGAAATGTACTTCTGGCACTACATGGTGTGCGGGCCGGCTCCCGGTCCCGTCCTTGCCGGGTGCGAGCCGGGCCCGTCTTTGTGCACACAGGCTGTGGCCGGCAGCCCGGGCACGCGGGGCCGGAGAAAACCGCGGGGCGGTATAGTACGCTGGAGCTAGAATCAGTCACGGAGGCGTAATGGTTGATTGAAAAGATTATTTACTTACACCCAAGGTGATCGCGGTGTAGGCTGGTCAGCTTTCCAGGCACAGCTCCGCTTAAATCCTCGTTGGAGGACTCTGAAACTCGGTTCCCTGGATCCTCGGAGTAGTTCAGACTCCGTGGTTTCGATAACTGGGCTCAGATAGGGATACATCTGGGTTGCGATCGGCGACGGGGAGAGGCTAGAGGCCGTCGGTAAGTGGTGCCCTGGAGTTTGCTAGGCTCCGGGGGTTCGGCAATTGGAGCCTCTATCGCCTTCTTAAGAAAGATGCGTGGGGTTCAACGGGACCCACAGCTCTTAGAGATCCATCTCTCCGTCTCTCTCTCCGTCTTTCTCTCCAACTTGGGCGGAAACCACCCAAGCCTTTTGTACGGCTAGCAAGCCAATAGCTAGCCGCCACGTGTGCCTAAATTAAGACTGGCCAATAATGGGGCACAAATCTCTATTCAAATGGCGGGAACTCCTTTGCATTGTGCATCACTATAATGCAAAAGAAATGCGCTATGCAAAGAAGGCTACAGAAATGGCGGGAAACACTTTTCTGCACGCGGGTTCTCTACAGCAACAGAACTCTCCGTCATGCAAAAGAGCTGTAATTTGGCGGGAAAATAATTTAGCGGTGCCGAAGCACACACAATCAAAAAACCACAACTTTGGGTTGTGACACATGGCAGAGGCTTGTTCTGTCTTATTGCATATATAGTTTTGGGATACCAAGGAGGACTGACAGCACTTGATCTGTGCCTGTGAGTATCCTGTGACTCCTCCTCTCCCACGCAGGAAGTAGGGCTATACCAGTTTGTCCCGCTGTCTTCACCCATTGCTGGGGAGGGATTCAAACTTCTGATTTAGGACCCTAGGAGGCTTTATTCACCTCCAGTTTATGATCATTTCTGCTGTCACTGTCCAGTGTACAGGCCATTTCTTGTCTATAGCATCTATGGTAGAACAAGGGACGGTAGTTAATATGACGTGGTAGTTGAACGCTGCAGCCCTGGACGTGGGCACAGCTGGCTGAAAAGGGGCACTAGCAAAGACTTCCGAGGAATGTGCTGAGTGAGGCGGGGGGAAATTTCCTGAGCAAATGGCTTATTTGCTGAACTGTGCAGCCCAACCGAGACAAAAATGAAAACAACATTCAAAAGAAGGCAAACTTTTGTTTTGTGACTTTCTAAATGAGCTGCTTTGACGACTTGTTTTGAAAACAGCATTTCATTAAATTCTTAAGAGGTGCAGACGAAGCTTAAAGAAAATATAACAAATGAGTTTGTTTTCATTTTTGTTTCTTTTTCCCTCCCGTAAATTTTTGATTTGGGGTATGCCACAATCTGGGAGGGGATTGTTTCTGTTCTGTTTGGCTCCTGAAGCAAAAAATAAAATTAAAATCAATGTATTTGCACACTTCTGATGCAGAGTGGGTTTCCAGTTATTTCCCACTGGTACCATGTCAGGCCATTCACTTTCCCCAGGGTTTGTGTCATAAATGTTCCTAAGCCTTGCATAGGCCCTTAGGTAATAGAGGCCTGTTTTACCAGCTAAGTGTATGTATGTCAATTAGACAGGCTTGGTTTGAACCAGGGTGCAAATTAAGTGGAAACTTGGGGGGGGGTGGGGGCTCAGCCCCCCCATAAGACACAAGAGGCCCCTTATAAGATTTGAAAATCATAACCTGGGGGGGGCGTTCAATTGGATTGCTCCTTCACTTAGGTGGACTTGTTAATTAATGAACTGGTTTAATTTTTTTTGCAGACCCTCCCCAAGAGTCAAAGTGTATTTCAAGCCCAGGTCTGAACCCAAACCCTGGATACAGGCTCTGCTCAAGTGATGAGGATTCATGCCGGTATCCTGTCTCTGTGGTAGTCTCATCGAGCTGGAAACTCATAAGTTCCAAATAAAAAATTAAATTAAAAATCCCCAAACAAACAATTCCCTGCCCCCAAAACCACTCTGCATTTATTTCTTTAGTGCTTTCTTTTTTGTTTGTAACTAAAACTGTAATCCGGAGAGTAATGTGCGTTTATTACGGTCGATTCCCATCTTAATGATAGTTTGATTTGTGTCTTTTATTGAATTGCTAGGTCTGGTTTAAGAGGAATTTGATGGATATAAAATGCTGTTTCACCTTATTTTCTGTGATGCATTAAATCATTATGTGAAACCCAGCAGCCCTACTTACTTACTTACTATGTTATTCAAGGTGTTTTTAAGACTTTGTATCTGATCCAACACCCACTGTAGCTGATGGAAAAATTCCTATTGATTGTAGCAAGTTTTGGGTTAGATCCATGATGACAAACTTCCTAAGTGTCTGGTGTAGGCGTTAGGCTAGGAGTGGGTAAAATGCGGCCTGTGGGCCAGATGCGGCCCGCCAGGCCATTCCATCTGGCCCGCGGGGCCCCTAAAAAATATAGAAAATTAATATATATCTGCCCCTGGCTGCCTGTCATGTGACCCTCGATGGCTTGTCAAAACTTATTAAGCAGCCCTCCACCCGAAATAATTGCCCACCCCTGTGTTAGGCTCTTTAGGTGTTACTGCAATACAAATCTCGTGTATTTGTACGACAGTCATGCCCATGGCCATATCTGATGTTATGACTTCATTGAGCTGGGTATAATGTGCCAGATCCAAAAGAGGAGCCAGGTGCTGAAACCTCTTGCAATCCTGAACCACCCCTCACCCCAATCCCATTTAGCTCTTTCCTGACCCTGGAGGTGCCTAAACCCTGTTGGTGCTTTCCTGTTTGACCTGTGAGTTCCCCAGAGGTCTCTCTTGCCTACCAAGAACTGCCCTGATCTTGACAGAGCTGAGCCATTTGGCACTCACAGCAAAACAGTTTTTTGGGATCCAGGAACTAGGCACTCCTCCACTTAAGCGTAAGAAGATGCCTAAAGTGTGGGAAGAGGATTGGGCTCCTCACCGCGCAGCGTTGTGGCGGCAGCCAGGGCTGGCTGAGGAGTGATGGTGGTGCTGCTGGCCACCTCTGATATACTTGGTGGTTAGAGCACTTGCCCAGGAAGTGGGGAATGAAACTATAGTTCCCTCTGCTTAAGGAGATGCAAATATCCACCTTCCACCTCCCAGGAGAGAGCCCTCTCCCTGCCTGCTAGCAATGGGCGCCGTGCTGCAGAGCATGCAAGATCTGCTGGGCCAGAGAGCAAGTGTGTCAGAGGGACCCCAGCTCTGTGGTTCGGGTGCTGTGCCGGGAGGAAGGAGCCTCGAGTTCTGGTCCCTGCTTCCAGGACTGTTTGGGTATTTTGCACCGGATGAAATGCAGAATTGAGCCTGCATGGGCAGAGCCAAAGGGGAGAAGGAAATGTGGTACGACGACCTTCTCAAGGTCACATCCTTGGGCGCTGGCAGAGCTGGGAGCAGACTGTGGCCTCTGGGCCGGGCTGTACTACTTGCCTGTGTCAAGTCTGAACACAAAATGTGGATGAAGGGTGAGTACGTCCCGTGCTGCCCAGTTTTGTGGGGCGTTGCACAAAGGATTTCAACATTACCAAAAGATTTGCTCGTGCACTTTGCTCTTCACGGTGCAGCCCCCATATCCTCCGCGCACGCAACCCCAGCAACAGCCGAAAACACGTGGTTTCCAGACAGCCTGCTGTTCTCCGAGCAGCAAACACATCGGACCAGATCCTTGCTTGGCTTAACTGCCCTAGCTCTCTTGGCTTCAGTGGAACGATGCCATTCTACGCTGACTGGAGACCTGGTGCATAAATTCAACATAAACCTCTTCTCTTCGTGTCATGTTCTGAATTGATAGCTGGGACCCTCATTCAGCAGGCTGTGATCATAAAGGGGCAAAGCCTGGGCCACTTGTCAGATCAAGACATTTACCACAGAGCTTAGAAATATTTCATCGGCCAAAAATCTGACATCTAAATCATACATTTACTGTGTGAAATGATGGGGCAGGCAGACAGGAGCGTTAATCTTTGCTCACAATAAAAAGCAATGCTGTTCCACACACACCCTCCCAGAAAAGCCAAGCGCACAAACCCTAACAGCTGCAGGTTAGAGAGCAGTTAGAAGAAACCCTCGTATTGAAAATGTACCCTGACAAACCAGCAGGGTATATCCCGTAAAGGAAAGCAATGCGAGTCAGAATTGTAACTCTGTAGTTGCACTTTAGTTGTAGGAATATTGAAGAAATGAAGACAGAGAGAGAGAGAGGGAAGACTGTATTTTGATTTCCTCTTGTAAAAGGTGCTGTGTAAAGGCGATCACACCAAGGGTTTTACACATTTGGGATACTGCAGACATCACCTGGGTGAAATTCTCTGGCCTGTTTGCACAATCGTTATGATGTCACATGCCAGGTGCTTTTTCTCTCCGCACTGTTTGACGGTGGAATTCTTTTGGCTTTGTGAAACATTTGTGTCTTCCTTTAGCTGCACAATCACCTGCCACCCGGGGCAGACTCAGCAGCTTCTTAACAAGTCCCAAATATTTTAATCTTCTTTTCTAGATAACTCCAGAGTCGGATTCCTTCAATTTGGTGCCTCGTATTCTTTCTAAGGCTTTTTTAGATGCTTGTCTGTGTGCTGCTGGTGCATTTTCAGCTTTTGCCTCCATATGTGAAGAGGAAAGTAACATTTAAATGAAAAATTCATAGTTTGGTCTTTTAAGCTGTAGACTTCTGGGCTAGGGACAGAAGTGTCACATAAACTGGTTTAAGTGATCAGAAACTGGTTTAAAGCTCAAACAGAACAGAAGTGCAGTGCACATAAACCAGTTTCAAAATGGCTGGAATTGGTTTAGGATAAACCTGGTTGAATGTAGTATCAGACTTCATTGATTTGGGTCAAACTGGATTATGAAACTTCTGTCCCAGACCCCTTTCTGGCTCAAGTTAAATCACAGTCCCCCAGCATCCCAGCATGCTTTGCAGCCCTAAGCTGTGCTGTGCTGTGTGCTCCAGAGAGCAGGACTGGCTCCGCCCCTCTGCTCCCTAGCTGGAGCAGTGAGAGATGGCTGACAAGGGAGGAGGGGGTGGGGACAAGCCCAGTCTGCAGTGGGGTGGGGGGAGTGGGACACTGCATGACCAATCAAACCTCAGCTGGGGTCTGGGTGGGGCTGGTTGGGTGGGGGGGGGGTAAACACCCCTTCCCCCGCTCAAACTTACTGCTGGCTGCAACTCTGGACTACAAATCCCAGAGGCACCTGGAAGCAGGAAGAGGAAGTGATGAGCAACCCTGCAGAGTCCTGGTGCTGTAAGTCTGGGCTGCAAACCTCAGAGACCTCAAGGGTAGCAAACATACAGCCAGAGAGCCATGCTCTAGCGCCCCCTGGTTTCTGGCCTGAGCCACTGCAGGCCTGTGGCTGCGTTTCCTAGGTCAAAGGTAAATGTCTGTTCACTTCTGTTTCAGTTTAACCTGTGCAGTTTAGACTGCAAAGACTGAATCAATCCAGCCTCAAGCTTTTATGACTGTCTGTACTTTGATGACCAAGTGTCTGTAGCTGGTAAATTAAGTTGTCCTTCGCCATTTCATAATGTTATTGCCTTCTGGATAGTCCTGGTTGTTTGCATGTTTTATATATAAATTGGCTCTCCTCTTGTATTCCTTTGCTTTTTAAAATAAAGCTCGAGTTAGGAATTGCAATGTTTCCACTAATTTATTTCTTTATTTTTAATTGATTATTAACCCTGTCTTTATGTAATGCAGGACAGTCTTTGAGTCTTTCTATAAAGAATCACAAAGAGCTATGCCACCAACAAAATCTAGATCATCGATCACACTGATATGGGACCAGATGATGGCTAACGTAATAACCAGCTACTATTTTTTTTCCTGATAATGGAGCCAGTGACCATGCCAAATATGAAAGGGGGGGCCATGTTGTTTGACATCAGTGTCTATGTTGAACTGTTTTGAGCAATGATTTTACTTTAATGGCATAATATGCTGCATCTTGATACAGAGCTTTGATGTGAGTTTATTTAATCCTTTTGTTGGCAAACCATAACGCTTCAAGATGTTTGGAGCAGAATGGCAGTGGAAGCTGTTAAATGGTTTCTTAAAACCTGTGAAGTTTACAGTGAACAGTTTTTACCGTTCAGTAATTATTTTTAGGATGAAAATCTGGTCAACACATGATCTTCCAGGTCAAAATCCGACCTGCCCTTCTCTTAGCTTCACCTCAATCACTTCCATTATCCTGCTTCAGAGAGCATAAAAAGAACTTGACTTGTTGCTGTAACACCTCCCCAGGTGTTGCACTTGTTTAAGTCACTTTTTTTTTTTTTTTTAACCCTAATAACTATTTTCCGTTCTTCTGGATGTTTTTCCTGGTCCCATACTTCGGTGATAAATTATCATTCTATGCGATGATGAGATCACTGATGTGAGCTTTCAGCTTTTCAAATTCACAGTTTATAAATATGATCCTCTTGCACCCTTTTAGATCCACATTCTTCAATACTTTTGTGTTGGCAACAGCAATAAGAAAAGATCCAGAGGAAATGTAGAAATTCTCTGCTAGTATAAAATGGAGCTGTGGCATTCTGTACCAGAAGTTTGGCCCCTCGCATCGTATCTGCAGGGTATAAAACACCACCTCTTTAAAATGTTTTACTTGGCTTATGGATCCTTGCTTTCAAAGGGACAGCTTAGAATTGTTAGCTGGTAATTTAGAGCAGACGTAGCAAATTCCACGTGTGGATGTTTGCATTTACAGAACCTTGATCTGTTTTTAGAGCAGTTGATTGTAATGAAGCTGTCAGCACTCCTTGAGTGAATGCTGCCACACTTGAGCCCTAATAGGCTTTTATTAATGACTAGATTGACATCTCCATCATGCTTCCAGGGTTGTGTTCTTTTCAGTCTGAAAGTCATCCCAAGATCAGAGTATTTGATGTGCAGGATGATCCCAAGATTTTTATTTTTTATAATATAAGAATAGAGATTCGCTTAGCAACCTTGTTCTTGCATTGAGCGGTGGGATTTTCAAAAGCTCTTGGCATCAGTAAACCTTTGCTCTCATGGAAGTCAGTAGTAAAAAAATCCAGCCAACAGCTTCTCTAACTGGGATCCCAGTGCAGCCTGCTGTCAGTTCTTTAGCCAGATCTTGCAAAACTTATAGTTTCATAGTTGTTGGGGTCAGAAGGGACCTCAATAGATCATCAAGTCTGACCCCTTGCCCTGGGCAGGAAAAAGCACTTGGGTTAGACGACCCCAGCCAGGTACTTGTCCAGTCTCCTCTTGAAAACCCCCAAGGTAGGGGAGAGCACCACCTCCCTTGGAAGCCCGTTCCAGATTCTGGCAACCCTCACTGTAAAGAAATGTACTTAACTGTCTTCTGTAAGTAAAACACAGACTTTACTATTTAAGCTTCTCCCACTGTAAGCTGATTGCTGATCTTGCAATAGACCTTGGACTTGGGGCCACCAGAGCAAGAGCAGCTGGAGGCCCGGGGCCATGAGTCGAAGTTTTAAAAGGGAGGAAAATAATTATTGGGTTTTTATGGGTGTCCCACGCTAGGAATTTTGATCAAATGGCCACAACAGTGTCTAAAGCTGTAGCGCAGCCTAAATGCCAGTTTACCAGAGACGGACAACGCTGTTAAAAACAAAACCAGGCTGTTAAGCAACTGGGCTCTCAAACCGCATAGGAACATAAATACAAAAGCAGTTCTCTCTCTCTCAAATGCTCAGTTTAGATTGCAGACTCCTTGGTGACTGTTTTCTTTACTAGGTTTGAAACACAACACGGTCCTTGTTGGTGGGATGGAACAAAGACCCGCGGGTCTAAAAGTATAAGCTTTCACTGCCTAATCAGAAGGGCCCTCATGGTGTCCCATGGCACACCCCAATTCACTGCACCTGGATCAGTCCCTAGCAAGGACTGCTCTGATAGGGGAACTGCTAGCACGTGCAGACTCTGAGCACCTCACCGTCTTTAATGCGTTTGTGCTCGCGGCAGCCTTGTGAGAGAGATGAGTGCTATCATTCCCCTGTTACAAATGGGGGACTGAAGCAGTGTCTGTGTGACTTGCCCAAGGCTACGCAGGATGTCTGTGGCAGAGGAGAGAAACTCCACCCCCCCCAATATTTTCAGCCCATATCCAAACATTATACCCTCCATCCTTTTTGCCACTGTCACTATCTGTGCGCTTTCTGTAGTGCACCGTATACAGTAATAATGCTCTTTGCTTTTGTTTGTAAGAGCTGCAAACTGTAAATACCGTTCAGCAAGGTGATCAGCCAGTAAATGCTGTGTATGGGTAAAAAAATTAAAACAGTTATGCATTCATGCAATGCCTCTTGCCACAAAAATGCAAAGCACTTTGTGTTAGGAGATGAAGTCTCACAGTTGTGCAGTGGAGGAGGTTTAAGTTGTACTGTCCCTGCTCTACATCTTCCTTACGCAGGTTTTACTGCCCTGGAATTAGGTTCTCACTTGGACGGCAATCCAATGGCACAGCCAAGAGCAGAGTACAGGGGCTTGCTGGCATCAAGTGGTGGGGACATCATAGTGCAATGCATCATTCATGTAACTAAATCTGTGAAGTGACATCAGTGTCAAGGTAGTAAAGGTATTACTGGCAAACTGAGCTGCATGCATTCCAGTAGCCCCGGCTGGTATTTGTGCCTTTTCTCTTGTTGCTGCTTCGTCGGGCTCCTGGGAGGAGGCTTCCAAAAGCACCTTAAGTATTAGGAGAATGAGTCCCACTGACTTTCATTGGGTCTTATGTGCTCTAGATTCTCCAAGGGCTTGTGAAAATCCCTCCCCCCCGGTAGCCTGGCGTTCAGATCTCAACCCGCTTTCTCCCCACCCATCCAGAATCTGTGGCCCATGCTTTCTCAGTATTTTGGAATTTAGAATAGATGTGTCTGAATTACTTGCTTTTTTCATTCTCTTGTGTTTGTCTCCATGTTCAGTCATTTGCAAAATATTATTCATTAGAGACTTATGCTTCCCCATCCCCAGGAAAAAGCTTTTAATACACCACTATTTACTCTATCCTGTCTCTCTCTCTCTCTCTCTTTTTTCCCCCCTTTTCTGCTTTCTGTGAAAGATGTATATGGTCTAATCACACTTCCCAAGCGACCAATAAATTGGGACTAACCGTGGGTAATCAGAGCCCCATATTTGTGGCTGGCTGTCAGTGATGGTTGTTAGAACACTTGATTCAGTAGACATCTGTCTCGGATGAACTCTGGCTGTACCTTGAAGAAAAGCAAGCATCCATTTGTGTATATAACATTTGAATGAGACTGAACACATGATTTAATGACAATTACCATCTTTCTTTAGCAAGCTATTATGATATTTCATTAGGGTAATGCACACATTTTGAACCGTTGCATATCTACGGTGAAGCGTTGTGCCAGATGCTTCAGGACAAATTGCTTCATTGCACAAGATGATGTACAATTGCAGTTCATTGTAATTCATTCATTCTTCTTCTGGGGAAGAATTGTGTGCAGTGATAATTTATGGAGGGACAGAAAGATAATTTGTACTTATAATTGAGACTGTTTAAAATTTAAATGTACAGTATAATTGGAAGCCCTGTGATCTCTCTTGCTGATTTCTCTTTTTTCTTGATTTCACGACATGAATTCTGCACAGTCCCCCCATACGCTGAAGGGCTGGTAGCCAGCGCATAGTCTGTAGTTAAATCCTACTTTCTTGGGTCCCCATCTGACACTGGGAGCTGCAGGCAGTTGCCCTTGATAGACTCCACTAGGAGTCCTGGGTGCTTTAACTCCTACAAGCACATCCCGTTTGCTGCTCTCCCATACAGTCAGCCTTTCTGCAATGCCGGGAGCATCAAGAAGTTTCAAGCTATGGAGCCAGATGCACAGGGATCATCATGAGGTTTAAGAGCACACAAACAACCTAGTGTTAAACTTTGCGGACGCTGCTGGCATTGCAAAAGAGCAGCCTCAGTGTTCCTTGCTCATGTGATTTTAAGGTAATGGGAGTATTTAGAGTGGTACAAATTAGGAAGCAGATCATGTGAAAGGCCCAGTACACACAACTGCGATTGAGTTGGAAAGGAATTCTACATTTTAGAAAATGAGGCTTGTAGTTCATTTGTCCCTGTAGCTGGGGGAATAAATGAAACCCGAGGCTCTAAATGCTTCATTTCAACATTAAGGGAATGTAGGAGATGCTGTACAGGGAGTTGGGAGGGGAAAAGATCAGCTTGAGAAACTGAGAACCTACATTTACCCTCTTCATTTAAATTTTAAACAGCCACAATTATATAAGCACAAATTATCTTTCTTTCCCTTTATAAATTATCACCCCACATGGCTCTGCCAGATGACAGCGAATTGCTAAAGTATATCATCCTTTGCAGTTGAGCAATTTTGTCCTCCTCCGAACGTATTATGCTCTGTTTAATTGAAGTTACATTTTTGTGAACAATACTTGTGTCAATAAATAATGAGTCACATCCACATATTCTTCTCAGTGCTTTATTTAACACCTCATTTACATGGCTTGTGACATAAAAGAATAAATCTGAATGGGTCCTTAGTAGAAAGTACAGTATTGTGTGTGTGTGTGTGTGTGTAAGATGCATGATTGTCTAGACATATCTATCCAAAAGATCTTATCTGTTGGTGAATGAGGTGTATAAAATGGCAAGTTATACATTTTGACAATATAACAGAACTTTCTTCACTAATAAAAATAAAGAATAGAAAATTCCCTGTCAAATGCTATAACCCCACGAATGGGAACAATTATACTGTATAAACGTGAGCATTCCTGGATGAGGCACATACATAATATATAAAATATCTTTATAATTGGATCTACAATTGGGAGTGTTTTTAGTGTAATTATTTTAGTACAGAATCGCATTCCTATCCATTATGATTATGTCAGCACAAGAACTGTGCTTGAATTAGGCCTTTATGAGCCATATTCTTGCCTTGTTCCACATCTGTAAGTACCACTGGCATCACTGAACTGTCTGTGTATGGACTCAAAAGGAAAACCAGGGCCCCAGTTCAGTGTAAGCACTGCATAAGCTGAATGGATCTGACTAGCAGTCAACACTTGCCTGTCACTGCCTGTTTAAGGCCCTTATCCAGAGCCCACGGAAGACAGTGGACACCTTTTCATTGACTTCACTGAATTTGGAGTTAGGCCCTGCATGATTGGTGGAGCTTTTTCCGAAGTATTCGTTTAACCAGATTAAATAAGATACCACGTTTGTAGAGAGTGGGCATATGCGTCCTCATGCTCAGTGGGTGCATCTACACAAGCCGCTTAATGCACAGCAGACTAATTTTACTGCGCATTAGCGCATCCCGGCAAAAAATATGCTAACGTGCTAATGCGTAGCACAGTTAATCTACTGTGCATTAAGCATCTGAAAAGACCATGCACCATTGCTACTACACTTTAGTGCTGGCCACTGTACATTTATGTAGTACCTCATAGTAGAGGTATTAAAATTAATGCAGCATAGCTATGGTGCATTAGTGCACATGTAGACGTGCCCAGTGTTTCTCAAATGAGTATGCAGGAAGCTTCAAAGGCTACAAGAGAGGAAGGAATAGGAAAGCAGAAGAAAAGGCAACCAAAGTTATAACAGAGGAAAAAAAAGAACAGCTCTGCAGGATCTCTGAGGGGCCTGAAGATCTAAGAGGACATTGTTTTAAGAGAACTGTTCAGCTGCATGTCACGGTCCCTATACTGTTAACAAAGATTTCCTTGTACCGGCTGGTAGTGCTTTCTCTGCTTTTGGAGCAGAAAGATCTATTCAGGCTCTTCCTGCTACACCTCGGAAGTTTTGTGATGAAGTAAAAGTGTTAACCAACTTTCAGTAATTGCATGCAAAGCAACAGTTGTTCTCTCTTTGGATCCTGTTCTGATCATGTAAATGTAACGCTCTCTGGTGTTTAATTAGGGAAAGGGGTTGCCACTTAATATGCTACTGAGGAAACTTTGGGTAATTTTTTTCTCTCTGTACCTCTGTGTTCTCCTTCGCTGTAGCCTCTCAGAACCTCAGAAACATGTATGGATTTATTCCCAGAACATGCCCGTAAAGTCAGGAAATATTATTGTCATCCACATTTTGTACATGGAGATCTGGGGGATCAGTAGACTGGGACGTGCCCAAGCGCGTGCAGGCAGTCTGTGGCCATGCCCAGAGTTAAACGGAGGTCTCCTGTGCTATTGTGTTGTGGACACAAAACCATATTCCCGCTGTCTTCTGTCCACCAGTAAGAGGTAGAAGATTCCAGCTCTGGCGCTCAGGTACTGGCATTCATCTTTGTAAAACTGCTGATGTCTCTTAATTTACCTGTAGGCTCTGAATAAATTTTACATAAAACATAGGACTGGTTTGGTTTGGTTTGGTTTGGTTTGGACTGAGCTGTTCCATGTATTTTAAAATATATTGATCTAAAACAGTCCACAAGTCTCACGAGCCCGTTCCAATTCTGACTCCCTGCCCTTGTTTTTATTTTCGGTGCTCTATCTTTTCCAGCCTCACTGGTTTCACTCCCCTGTGCCTATCATTGCTTGTATTCTGTGAAGACTGGGCAGAGTGACCCAACTATATTGAGCTTTAGTCTAGTTTCCTTTTTTTGTCCTTTACACCATGTTACTGCAGGTTGGTAGTCATGGTAACTCCTTTATCTCCATTGAAAAATAAATACTAAAAATTGTGTTTTACTATTTATATATAAAAATGCAGAAGCAAATGAGCCCTACAGCTTATGACTCACTTCTCATGATGAAGTTTCTTCTGCTTCTGTAAAATGTGGAAACAAATCATGTGAGAAACTTAAAACAAAAGCTGGCAGTTGTTTTTACAAGATTCTGGTTACAATAAGTGTAAAAGCCCAGGCTGGGTTTATATAAAACACCCCATCTGGGTAGCAGATCTTCATGCTGAAACAGGGTTCTTTCTAATGGGGTTCGGAGTTCCTGGGACAGAGTCTAGAGTATGGTCAGGGTCCTCCAGAAGGAGGCAACTAGAAAAGAGCCAATTTCGGGAAGCAGGCTTGAGTTGAACTTTATTGTTGTGCGTGTCTTTATTTTACAAAGCTGAACCCCTTGTGAGGGGCTGAGATTCTGGTGCCCCAGGGTGGGGGGACTTTGTTCTAGAGCAGGGGTGGCTAACTTACAGCATGCAGCACAGGCAGCACGGTCAGCTTGTGTGCGTGGCACACAGGAGATCAGGGAAAGGACAGAGCACAGCAATGGATATGGCACAGAGCAGAAAGCAGAGTAACAGATCAGGCAGAAAGCAGAGAAGCAGACTGGGCTGAGGAAGGGGATCAGAGTGACACTCAGGCTAGGGACAGACACTCAAAAAGCCTGAGCCTGAATTGATTCAATCTTTGCAGGTTAGTCTAACCTGCCTAGGCTGAACCAGTTTGTAACAATAAAGACATCCCCTCTGGACTGAAGAAAAGCAGGCACATGTCTGCAGTGGCTCAGGCTGGAAGCCGGGGGGTGCTAGAGCAGCCCTCCCTTCCTGTCCACAGTGCTGAGCTGGGGGGGGCATGGCCAGGAGGGAGCCAGCAGGGAGTTGATAACAGAGCATTTTGTTACACAGCAGGGAGTTACACAGGGAGTTGTTAGCATTTATCAACCCATCAAACAAAACAGTAGCTTCTCTCATTAGTTTAAGCTCCTCGTAAACAACTTTTTCAAAGGAAGGAACAGAGGGACATTACCAGCTACCTGTTGATTAGCTCCAAAAAGCCCTAAGCCAACACTGTCGTGTCTGCCTTTGTCCTGTCTCCCACAGCACAGACTGTAGCCAGCATGTGGTCTGGTAGGTAATGCTGAGAGGTGGTTGTGTAAGGCAGAGGGGATGGGGGATCCCTGCTTGTACAGGGAGTGGTGGGGGGGAGCCGGGGGAGCTGCAGCCAGGGAACAGAGGGGCAGGGCTGTAGAGCAGAGAGCCAAACCTAGAGAGCATGCTGGGATGCTGGGGGACTTTGGTTTAACTTAAACCAGGAAGGGGTCTGGGACAAACATTGCATAAGTCCGTTTGACCCAAATCATTTAAGTCTGATCCTACGTTCAACCAGGTTCATCTCAAACTGATTTCAGCCATTTTCAAAATGATTTATGTGTGCGGAACATCTGTTCTGTTACAGTTTTGAACCAGTTTCTGATCACTTAAATTGGTTTGTGTATAATGTCTGTCCCCAGCCTCTGAGGTGTGGGGCTAATTTGTGGCACGCCTGCCAAAAACGTTGGCTCCCACTATTCTAGAGCAAATTGGGAAAGACGTCTGCTCACAGTCAGCTTAAACAAAGCCTATTTGAAGATAAAACTCTTGTGGGTCTAAACATCTTTTCAATTTAATTACTGCTCCTGGACATCCTTCCTTAGTGCAATAGTATTTCAGTGATTCTGTTAACATAAGTCTATGTGCACATAAAGAATCAACAAGGGGATTTCCTATTTTATTTGAATGTGGGGCGCTCTGAAAACAGTTGCCTGTGGGTTGTTCTGGAGCACCAGTGGGGTGAGTGACTGGTGCCTTCCTTGGGCAGGGGTTCTCCCAGCAGTCCCCATTCGGTTATGCTAATTGGGCTCCAGCTCTTGTTAATTTTGCATACCTTTGGCAGAAGGTAGGCATTTTGCAATTTTCCATTTTGCAATTTTTCCAGGTTGGTTTTTATGCTCAGCCTGTCTGAGTGGGGGGTTTGCGGTGTTAATTATAGTTAATACACTTTTATGCAATGTTTGGTGCTTTTCTTAAAGGCTCAGACACTCCACAGTCAACATGTCATAAGACCGTTACCTTCCACTTGAGGAAAGAAAAAAAAAGGGGAAAAGTGCAGTTTATTGCCTTCATGATTTCAGAGAAAAGCTGGATAATGTGACTGCAGCCTTTAAGGCTCCCAAACTGGAAGGCAAATGAAGAGCCTCCAACTTTCATCATCTGAAAAGAATCTTGTGATTCTTGAGGCCGTCTCATCATTTTGGGGAGCTTGACTTATGATTTTCTGAAACCTTGAGTTTAGCAATATTGTACTTTGAACAGCAGGTGTGTGTGGATCTGTTTTGGACACGCACCTTTTTTCGATTCTCGTACTGGGCAAGCGTAGCTCATAGACTCCAGCTTCCACTGAGAGCGCTTGCGTCCATGAGTTCTGGGTGTAGTCCCACTATATAATAAAAATAAACTGTTTTTACAACTTTCTGGCCAGTAAATGTATTTGCTACAGCAGTCACAGAAAGCAATCAAGGAAAGGGACATGCAGACACAATATGAAGCAAATTCTTTTAAAAATGTTTCATTTTCACAGAAATATTTGCTTTGGAGTAGCTCTATTTATGTCTGGCTTCTTCTATTTTCTGCACCTGATAACGTGTGCCTTGCTTTTCCAACAGTGTTCCTCCACATGCTGTTCCATTGCTTGCTCTGTCTCTCCTTCTATGTCTCTGATTCACTAACGGACTATTTTTGGTTCTTCCTCTCCTCTATTTTGACTTCAGCCCTTAGTAAGTGTCCGCTTGGCTTCTGCCCTCCCCCTCTAGCACATCTCCCAACAAATGGTTTCTGCTTTTTTTTTTCTTTAGTAGTTAGGATTGTTTTGGATGAGAGAGCTTCTCCAGCCCTCACTTAGTCATTGGTCATCCGCATTCTAATAGGCTTAGTTCCTAGCTAGAGATTTTGGCATCTGATTGTGACAATTTCTAGGCATGATGTTGAAGGATAAATTGGGAGCATCTGTTGCTCCAGAAATGGGCTTTCCATATATAGTCTGAGCTGATTAGCTAAAAGAGGTTAGAGAACTTAAGGATGCCATTGCCTACCAGTTCCTTATATGAAACCCCAGGCAATTCCCTATGCATACGTAGATAAAATATGGGCGAGATTCTCGACAATCTGCGTTTGATACTACTGAAACATTATGTGTTGATAATTTATATCATGTAATTATGTAATGATAGATAATGTTATATATAGTCTGTCTTGACCATAAAGGGAGAAATTAACCCCGAGAGTCACTGTTGGATTTCTCACTATGTTTCTAGTCATCCTCTGCCTATATAGGATGGATGGGAATAGGCAGTATTAGTGACTGACTCTCGCAGCTGTTGGTGGGTAATGACTCCATTTCACAGATGGAGGAAAGGATGTTCAGAGACGTTAATTACTTGTCTGAGGGCATGCCGTCAATTAGTGACAGACCTCGAAACACAAGCCAGTCTCCCTCCAACAGCCCACATTTCCCCTCTGAGTCTCTTCAGTATGGCAGTGCCCATATGTACGCTCCGTCTGCATTGAGGGGTCCCTTTTGCTTTATAAGCCCTGCCATTTCAGTTGAATATCCTTCTTGGTGAGCAGAAGAGCTTGTACTAATCCTTGGGGATTTCTAACCATAAAATGAGAGGTAAAACTAGCTTGGGAGGGTGCAGAAGGCTCAGCAGCTCTTGTAAGTGTGGGAGAATTAGAAATGCTAGAGGGAGAAAGGTAACACTGCTGCAGTTTGAAAGAAGCTGCATATGAAGGCATCTCTCAGGTCCACGAGTACAGAAGAGCACAAGAACCTGTTTGTCACACCTTGCCCTTTGCATGTGTTTGCTGATGCCTGCGACTGAATTACATGCATCATTGTTCCTGAATGGGTACAAGACAAAGTGCACCCCTTCTAGTGCTGACAAGCAACTACATAATAGCAAGATCAGCCAGAAAACCCATATCTAGATCGTACGTAATAATAATACGAAACCCAGGTTGCTCTGAATTCGATACGTGCATGCTCTACAGAGCTGCTACTGTGAACTCTGTAAGCTTTGGCTTAATTGGCAAGTCCTATTCTCCCCTAAATATTATTAAAGGTTTCATTGCAGAATCTCTCTGGCTTATGCCCTCCTTCTCTCCATAGAAGACATTCCATGGCTGTGGCTCAACAATAATTATTCACAAGTTTTCAGCATCTGATCATAGGGTGCATATGGTGCTGTAAGCCTGGCATTGCCCTGCTGGCTTCTAGCTACTGCTACCCTCTTACATACCTTCCCCTTGCAAGCAATGTCC
Source organism: Alligator sinensis (assembly GCF_000455745.1). Lineage (NCBI taxonomy): Eukaryota > Metazoa > Chordata > Crocodylia > Alligatoridae > Alligator > Alligator sinensis. Next base: position 3,767,978 of record NW_005841879.1, read on the forward strand.
AAGAAGGGCTCTTCTGCTTGCTGCTTGGGCACTCACTTTGGATACATTCTGAAGGTCCCCTAGATGGATGTCTTCTGAATCTGGGACGGCACAGAAATAGTCCCATTCTCTTGCCAGGACAGACACCTTGCCAAGATGAGGCGATAGTGTGCTGTATCCTAAAAACTCTCACCATGTTCTAGAGCCAGGCGCTGCCAGGGGAGGATTTTTCTTTCTCAAAAGTCTCTGGTTAAAGCAAATGTACAAAGCTACTGTTCTGCAGGAATAAACGGATGACACCAACAACCCAATGCAACAGGAGATGGACACACACAGCTTTCTCGTGCCTGTGTGTGTGTATCCACAAGCATCCAAATCCAGTCTGGGTGCTTGAAATGGCTCCTAGGGAAGGCCGTAGGCTGTCCCTTTAAGTGCTGATTTCAGTTTCCAAATGTTAGAGCTACACACCCATGAATAAAATTTGGGCCCATAGTTCAACTGGCTGGCCACTGATATGGAAAAGAGGATGATCTTATGTATCAAAAAAAGCCATGGAGGCTGAGCTCAAAGGCCTGGAATAGAGAGTCAGAAAGAATACCTATCACTTCTCAGGACTTGCTGTAACAAGCATCGTGGCAAGGGCCAGAGTTAGCCGCCACTGCAGCATGTGCACCGCCGTCCGGTTAGCAATGTCCAGTTCCTAGTACAGCACTCCCTGGACAAAGACTCAGCTGGGGAGTTGATAAATGTCGCCTTTTCATAAATAATGACTGTGTGCTCATTTACTTTCGTGGCCTTCTAGTATTGGGTGAAAACACTGGCTCAGCCCCCAAACCACCACCCTTAGGTATTTTCTCCCTTTAAATAATGCCTTTCCTGCCTGCCAGCAGTGCTGCTGCTTACAGCCTGAGGACTGCAGACAGATGGGCTTGTTCAGTGTGAATTTCCGAGCAGTGTGCAACCTTTACCTTATTTCAAAATGCCATGGGAAAAATAATCCATGGGTTTTTTTTCCTGTGCTGGTTTGCATGTAAGCAGTTGCAAATACTGGCTGCCAAGAATGTGAAGGATCCAAGCCTCTGGTAACTAACTAGGTCATTCTCAAAATACTGTCATGTGTTTGTGCACTTTTCTGAGGCTGCAAAAAGCGAGGCTGAGCAAGAGACAGAAAAAGAAAATAATCTTATTGCGTACAGTATTGCAAACACAAAAATGTGCGTCTGCCTGACCACTGTCCTCTCACTATCTTTGCAGCCGATCACAAGCTCTAGACCCTAGAATGCAGCTTGTCCGGTGCCTGCTAGAGGATGGACATCAAGCAGTGAACTATTTTTTACTCACCAGCAGCTAACTTAGAGAGAAAACACATTCAGGCTCTAAGGGCACTTGTACACATAGTCCTCAGGGTTTTATTCTATGCCCCTGGGTGAGTTTTTAATTCATAGATTCATAGTTGATAGGGTCAGAAGGGACCTTGCAGATCTTCTAGTCTGACCCCCTGCCCTGGGCAGGAGAGATAACTGTGCTCAAATGACCCCAGCTAGGTAATCATCGAGCCTCCTCTTAAAGACCCCCAAGGTAGGAGCCAGCACTACTTCACTTAGCAGCTGGTTCCAGATCCTAGCCACCCTGACTGTGAAGTAGTGCCTTCTAATGTCTAGTCTGAACCTACTCTCTAACAGATTATGGCCATTATTTCTTGTTACGCCAGGAGGTGCTCAGGGGTACAAGGTCTCTCCCATTCCCCGCTGGTCCCCATTAGTAAGTTTATAGATGGCTACCAGGTCCCCTCTCAGCCTTCTCGTGTGGAGGCTGAACAGGTTCAGGTCCCGTAGCCTCTCCTCGTAGGGCCTACCCTGCTGACCCCAGATCATACGAGTGGCCCTCCTCTGGACCCTCTCCATGCTGTCCACATCCCTCTTGAAGTGCGGTGCCCAGAACTGGATGCAGTACTCCAACTGCAGCCTGACCAGTGCTGCATAGAGGGGGAGGATCACCTCCTTGGACCTGCTTGAGATGCATCTGTGGATGCATGACAAGGTGCGGTTAGCCGTACTGACCATGTCCGCGCATTGTCGGCCCATGTTCATCTTGGAATTGATAATGACTCCAAGATCTCTTTCTGCCACCATGCTTTCAAGAAGGGAGTTCCCCAGCCTATAGGTATGAAACCCACAGTTTCAACTTTTCCATCATGTTATGGTGAGGGGCTCTGTCCTTTTTTTTTTGTCAGAGCTAGAGCCTGCCCACAGCCAGGGAGCAAGCTGCTGGTGGGCCAAGCACCCCTGAGCTGTGAGGGGACTCCAGTTCTTTCCTTCATGGTGGCGGCACCTCCTCGGGTGCCTGGGCAGGTTGCTAGCAGGCTGGGTGCTGCCTCTGAGCTGGGGTAGCACCCAGCCTGCTAGTAACCCGCTTAGCTGGCCCAGGGGGGTGCTGTTACTGTGGAGGGAAAGACAGGGACCCCTGCAGCTCAGAGGCCGCTTGACCCCTAGCCATGGGAGAGACAGGCATGCTCTGCTGAAAAAAAAAAAAAAAAAAAAGGAGGATTGGGCCCCTCGCTACTTCTGCCTTCAGGGTCCTGCAGCCAGCAGGACAGCTGGGGCCACCTGGGAATGGGTTGGCTTGCCCCTGGGGCAGTGTGGGAAAGCAGCAGGAGGGCAGCTGGGTTTGCTGGCAGCAGGGACAGTGCACGGGATGCTGGAAACCCGGGTGGGGTCAGGGGAGCGTTGGATTGGGCGCCTCCAAGCTGGGGCAGCACCTGGCTAGCTAGCAGGCTTCCAGTGCCCCGTGCACCATCCCTACTGCCTTCTCCTGCCACCAGCAAACCCAGCCACCCTTCTGCCACTTTTCCACGCTGCCCCAGGGGCAAGCCAGCCCATTCTCTCACGTAGCGATCCCACGTGTCCTGCTGGCTGCAGGAGCCTGCTGAATGAAGTGGCAAGGGGCTCGATCCTTTTTTTTCTGTGGAGCCTGCCGCAGTCGGGGGGCAAGCTGACAGCTGCATCATTGCAATTTGCAACGTTACAAACTGAATTACATTGGGATTTGCAATGATGCAAACTCATTTAAAACCCACAATACTCTTGCACATGTACAGCACGTGTACATGCTGTGATAGAAGCCGGATGCGAGGGGATCGCCTTCAGACCTCAGGTTGGGGAGGACCGGGTTAGAGAGCTTCTGGAGGGGCTGGACGCGTTCAAGTCAGCGGGTCCGGATGCTCTCCACCCCAGGGTGCTGAGGGAGCTGGCTGGGGTTATTGCAGGGCCCCTGGCACGGCTCTACGAGCGATCGTGGTGCTTGGGCCAGGTGCCAGACGATTGGAAGGTAGCTAATGTGGTCCCCATCTTCAAGAAAGGGAAAAGGGAGGACCCGGGCAACTATAGGCCCGTCAGTCTTACCTCAATCCTGGGGAAACTCTTTGAGAAGATCATCAAGGAGCACATTTGTGACGGGCCGGCATCAGAAATGATGCTCAGGGGCAATCAGCATGGATTTATTAGGGGGAGATCATGTCAGACCAACCTGATTGCCTTTTATGATCAGGTCACAAAGGCCATGGACGCAGGTGTCGCGGTGGATGTAGTCTTTCTGGACTTCAGCAAGGCCTTTGACACCGTCTCTCACCCCATCCTAATTAGTAAACTAGGCGACTGTGGCATAGATGCCTACACAGTCAGATGGATTGCAGATTGGCTGAAGGGTCGCACTCAGAGGGTGGTGGTGGATGGATCATACTCGACTTGGGGGGAGGTGGGTAGTGGAGTCCCTCAGGGCTCGGTCCTGGGCCCTGCGCTGTTCAATGTCTTCATCAGCGATCTTGATGTTGGGGTGGAGAGCAACCTGTTTAAATTCGCTGATGACACCAAAATTTGGGGGGAGGTGAGCACGCTAGCAGGGAGAGAGAGATTGCAGAAGGATCTGGATAGGTTACAGGGGTGGGCAGACAGGAACAGGATGCGTTTCAATACGGACAAGTGCAGGGTGCTGCACTTGGGTAGTAGGAACCAGCAGCACACTTATACGATGGGGAACTCCCTACTTGAGAGCACGGAGGCGGAAAGGGATCTTGGTGTCATTATTGACTCCAAGATGAACATGGGCCGACAATGCGAGGTCATGGTTGGCAGGGCTAACCGGACCTTGTCGTGCATCCACAGGTGCATCTCGAGTAGAGCCAGGGAGGTGATCCTCCCCCTCTATGCGATGCTGGTCAGGCCGCAGCTGGAGTAGTGTGTCCAGTTCTGTGCGCCCCATTTCAGGAGGGATGTGGACAACATGGAGAGGGTCCAGAGGAGGGCCACCCGCATGATTCGGGGACAGCAGGGCAGACCCTACAGTGAGAGACTGCGGGACCTGAACCTATTCAGCCTCCACAAGAGAAGGCTGAGGGGGGACCTGGTGACCGTCTATAAACTCACTAGGGGGAACCAGAAGGGTTTGGGGGAGACGCTGTTTCCCCTAGCCCCCGCTGGCATAACAAGGAGTAATGGGCACAAGTTGATGGAGAGGAGGTACAGATTGGACATCCAAAAAAACTACTTCACAGTTAGGGCGGCTAGGAGCTGGAACCAACTTCCAAGGGAGGTGGTGCTGGCCCCTACCCTGGGGGTCTTTAAGAAGAGGCTGGATGCCTACCTGGTTGGACTCATTTGAGTCCCGTTTTTGTTTTTAGGGTTTTTTGTTGTTCTCCCGCCCTGGTGGGGGGTCGGGCTAGAAGATCTATTAGGTCCCTTCCGACCCTAAAACTATGAAACTATGAAACTATGAAACTACATCAGGCCATACAAAGTGACATTTTCATCACATGTATATGGTAATGGCATTACGTCTACAAGCGCCTGAAGTCTTCATCCTTGCAGCTGATAGGGGCTAAGAAGAAGGTGGTACTCTTGACAAAAGTTGCTGCATGGATGTTCACTGCAGGGTTTTGTTGCATCTGCCTTTGCAACACATGGAATCAGCCCCTGGACATTGGGTTAGATGGGGCAGTGTTCTGAGGCCTTTCTCCCTCTTGTTAGTTACTCAGTTTGAATTGCTAGCTAATTAACCAATGGAGCGAGTGAGTTGATGCAAAATTGCTAAAATTTGTATTAGAGGAGAAATAAAACCTTAAGGAGGCTTCTGTGATTTGCCTGCAGCCCAAGAGCTGCCATGTTTCATTGAAATTTGGATCGATGCTTTCTGGAGTCTTTGTCCAATCCAGATGGTATAGTGATGTCATCTTTTGGTTGGTGCTGGACAAATGGTAATAGAAGTTCTTTATAATGAACTGGAGGAGAATCCTGCATAACCATGTGCCTGCTTTCTTACTCAGTGCTTTTGGTTATTCAAAAAAGGCAACCCAGCTCCTTAAGCTTTCAGGTACAAGTAATTCCTGTGAGTTTATGGATGAAAACATCACTCATAGTCTACTGTCATTTCCTGAATATAGTATAGCAGATATTGGTGGGGCAATGTACAACTGAACTGCCAACTAGTTCAATCTTGAAATCAAACTGGAATGACAAAGCCAGGTTGTGTTCTGAAGATTTTTCATATCTTCTGTGAAATCAGCTTTTTAGTCGAATTAGACTTTCTGATATATTTCAGCCTGAGCCCCTTTAAGTCCCCAACCAATCAGATCCAACTCGGGTATATTCCCATTGCAAAAGTCAATGCACATGGAGATGCTATCGTCTGTTGTCATCAGTACCATCTGTTCTTGGCATTGGTGTTAAAGGGCTAGACGGTAGATTAGTAGATATGCTGATCAGTCATCATGAAAGTTCAGTTCCAAAATATTTGTCTATTTGCACCTCAGGCAACAGGGAAACTGAGTTCTCATTTGTATTTAGTCATTCCCGCCTACTTCTAGGCTCCTTTATTTCCCCGGGTGTTGTGAAGGAGGTTGAATATAAATAAGAATGAGATATAAAATGTTCTGCTGTTTCATCTTAGCTGGGCTGTGCTTGGGGAGCGTAGGTATATTTCTCTCTCCCTCGCTAAAATGTAATGTATAAATGCCCTATTATCTGATAGGTAATAACATATAAATACCCTACTAGCTTCACTCCTTTCAGTAAGTATGTAGTCATTATATTCTAATATAGTTGTGCTTGTCCTAGCAAGCTCTTCCTGAGAAGAATCTATGCCATATTATTCATGCTGAATAACCACATTTTGAAGCGAGTGTGCTCCACTTCCATTGGAGCTAATGGGTTTTCTTTGTATGTCTTTCTGAGCAGAATTTTGGTGCTAGAACGGGAATTGCATCACATTAGTCTTTACTTGGCTATACTGTGCTTGTGTTAATCTGAATATCTCCCTCCCATAGTTCCTTTGATATGTCAGAGAAGATGCATTAATATATTCTACAGTCCAGTTCCCATCTGCACAGCACCATGGCTGCATGCCCTCTCCTGGCTAAGGGGGTTGTATCAGTAAAGTGCTTTCAGAGGTCCCTGCGTGAGCAGTCGCTTGGCATATATAGGGCAAGTTTTGCAATAGTCAGGAATGCCAGACTATAGTACGTGCCAGCACAGCTAAGTCGAGATTCGGTCATTTGGTGTTTCCATAGCAAAGTGGCCTCCCTCTAGTTCAAAGTCTACTGTCCTAATACCTTAGGATGACCAGTGGCCCCATGAATTCCTTCGTCTTGCTTTTTTTTATATATGACCCAGATAGCTCTTAGTTGCAGCAGAAGCAGGCATACTTTTCCTTGTGCCAAAGGCAGGCAGATTGGTACTGTGACTGCCCTGTTAAACTGAAGCAAGAGCTAATCATTTGTTTGAACTCCAGCTTGGATCATATCCCCAGCCAAACAGCATTGTACCTTATCCAGACTTGGAAGGTTTTGCATCTTTTGAGAAAACGGCTAATGAAGTCTAGCTAATGACTCCTGTCCCAGAAATTCCTGGTGGAATTTTCTCAAATCAGCCCTCAAGCATTACTCACACAGGGGCAACAAGCATTGGGATTTCCCTTCAGACTATAAATTCATTTAATTCTTGGGTCACTAGGCATCAAGGGTTATGAATTGCAAAGTAGAGATGGTCTGAGGCACCTATCTACTGAGTCTTGGCACATCACAGAGTAACCCAGCATCTTTAATGTGTTTGGGCAACGTGGGATACGGGGTGATAAAGCTCTCATCCTGCATGTCAGCACCCCCTCTGAGCTTCATTGAACTCGGCTCAGTTGTATGGAGAGGTAAGGGCCTGACTCCATGGGCCCAATTGCAGGTCCCAGCTCTCAAAGCTCTTTTAATTATCAGCAGAGCGGATGGATCATATTTGATCTTCCCATGGGTGTGTGTCATTCTCTCTTTATTGCATTCCCTTTGAGGAGTCATCCTCTTATGCTCAGCTGCTTAGTTTTGCTAATATGTTCCTGATTTTTGCCAGGATAATGAAGATGATTAACAGAACAATCATGTTTCCAGTGCCTTGTTCTAACTTGCCACCTTAAACTGCTTTCAAACCGGGATTCATCTTTAAAGCTGACTGCTATATGGCCCTAGTAGTATTTTGGTGACAGGAGGAGGAGAGCTTCAGGATCGTGGTGGTATCTGAAGCTGTCATGCAGTCACAATGGACAGTTGCATCTGATGAAGGTTTTTGTGAGTCACTGGTGCTGTTCTTTGACTACGTGCAGCGATGGCATACAGGCTGCTTGCTCACTTTCACACATGGCAAGATGTGATCTCGTTCCATGCCAGGCTCCAATCCACCTCCAGGCAATAAAGCAGAGCCAGTGCAGGTGGCTGGAAAATGTATGTCAGTTTGGAGTGGTTCTGGGGCAATTAAAGATTTGCAATCACATCACACAATCTCTGTTCTGCTGCTTGTTTTTCTAAGTAGTTTTACTTCTCCTCCAATCCCAGAATCCTGCACTTAAGCTCATTAAAAGCACTTTATGTTATAAACATTGACCATTTTTCATTTCCTTTGCAAACAGTTCTGATCTGATAAGTGTGTTTCCTTTCCCAGGGCTGTGAATATTTCTTTGTGGAAGAAAGTTTGCTTTGATAAAACAGAGTTGAGTATAGTGCATACTTGACCCCTTTCTCCCCTCTGACAAGCGTTTAGCTTTTCAGTGATGCTCTCCTTTCCAGGGATCTGAACCACACCAGGAGTTCCGCTTCCATGTCCAGATACCGAAAGTGAAGAGCTCAGGGTTTCCTCACAATTTCCCCCTGTGAAGGTATTTATCTTAATGCCAACAAATGCTGGTCGACTAAGGGTGAGAGATGGGACAGTACTGAAAACGAATGGTCAAAAATTGATTTAAAAAAAATGTCAGGCAATTTGTCAAATGGCATTCAACCAGCTCTAATAAGAAACAGTGTCAGAGTAAAGCCTTTCCTGGAAATGTATATGGATTACATTGAGGCCTTAAAAGGGTGCCTGTATTAGAAGCTGTTGCATCTTTTCCTTTTAGCACAACAAATGTGGGTTCTTAATCCAGCAATACTTTGAAATGGAGAGTGTCTGCTGAAGCCAGAAGTTGCCTGAACCCCACCATAGCCACACTGTATGTAGCTGGCTTCTGCACGTTCTGGTATTTGGACCCTGTGCATATCTGTGCGATTCCTTCCTAATGCTGGTAGGTTTGTTCTGTAAAGAGCAAAACACACAGGAAGATGGAAAGGTGTGGACAGGAGTGGACCCAACCTCAGCTCTCATAGACCTTGCACCTGAGAAACCTTGGTGGGGACACACTGAGCAGCAACTTTACTATGCCTTTTAACAGGGTGCAGCATGTACTTCTTTCTGTGCTGTTCCAGCTCCATTGGCCAGTGCATCCTAGGAATGGGAACCTGGGCATAGTCCTTATCTTGCTCCACCTTTCCCTGATGGGGAAGTCTATAAATGGGGTTTTTAATGTACACTGGTGTCTCTAGGGTACCGTGGTCTTAGTGCTTTACAGTGTTTGTGGACGACACTTTTTAGCGGGGTTAAAGCAGGTTAAATGCCTTTTGTGCCGCTTGAATGGCATTGCTGCTTGCACGTTCGGCGGTATATTACGCATTAATTCCAACCGCTGTAGCAGGTGTGGCAGCGTAATGCCCCTTAAATGACTTTGGGATGCAGCAAATGACTTTGGGGCACTGCAAAGTAAAACACCTCCGAGGAGTTTTAGTTTCCTACCCTACAGCAGCGGAGGGAAGCACCTGGCTCTGTGTGGCTCAGGGGCTGTGCAGGCAGCCCGTGCAGGCAGCCCGGCAGCAGCCCGGGAAGGCAGGCTCCACAGAAGGAAAAGGAAAAAAAAAAGTAGTGAGCCTGATCTTTTTTACCCCCCACCTCCCAGAGCTTGTGGGGGCCCGGTGCCTCCCTCCACGGCTGCAGTGCCCCCCAGGACTGCCTGAGCTGAGTGCCTGCGGGCGGGTGCCCCCCTGGGGGGGGCTGCTGCTGCCACAGAGGGAAGCATCAGCCCCCCACTCCCCCTCTGCAGCTCAGGGACCTCTCTGCCTGCCTGCAGCTCACTCTCTCCTCCCTGCCACTGGGGAGGCAGGTAAAGATCGGGCTCCAACACGGGTGTACACGACATGGGGGTTTACTTGGCCCCAAAAAATACCGTTTCAATTTAGGGAGAATGAAACCCCTGTGTCGTGTACAAACGCCCTTAGACGTGGAAGAGCCTGACCTTCAACCAAGAACAGGGAAAGCCCTTCACAGCCATCCCCAGCACCGGTACGCTTGCCAGAGCATGGTGCGTTCCAGACCCACACAAACTGCTCATGCTGCTTTAGTTTGCTTAACAAGCTTGTGTGTTGTTCAGCTTTTCACCTTCATGGCAGCTCTGGGGAAGAAGTCCAGTGTGGCTTGGGCTTGAGTGTCTTTGCATTTCCATTCAGGCCGAGTGATTCCACAAACTGGGAAGATTCACATGCCAGCGAGTATGCTGCAGCGCCCTCAGCTAAGCTTGCCCAGTGCAGGTGTGAGGAACTGAGGGGGCCAGAGAACGTGTCATCGCCCAGGTGCAATGGAGAGCAAGGGGTAGCGGCGGTGTGACCCTCTCCGTGACTCTCAGCTTGAAAGCACATGAAATGAGAGAGCGTGGCAGAGCGAGCTGCAGATGCAGTTGGGGCACACAAACCTTTGGCAAGCGCAGCACCGGGAGGTGTGAGTAATTGGCCCAGTAATCATCATCACTTCTATTAATTAGAGAGACAGAAAAAGAAAGAGGCAGCGAAAGGGCACGAGAGAGGCAAAAGTAAATGATGCTTATGTTTTCAGATTCCTGTTTATTCATTTTTTTTACTTCCAGCTTTGTCCTCACTGTCCATTAACTGCATCTGTTACAGAAAACATCTGCGCGGTTTCATTTGGGGGAGGCCTGAGCATTGGTATGTGGAGCGGCAACTCGTTTCCCAAACTTCCAGGGGTTTGTAGGTTGTCTGGGCCAGGTCCTCTGTCCTTAGGAAGGTTTCCTGGTGCTCTGGAGCTGACCCTGGGCATGGAGGTGGAATGACCCAAAGCCAGGACGGTAACTGCAGCTGGAGAAGCAACTGCTCCCCTCCTGGCACACCAGTCCCTAGGGAACTCTCATAGGCTCTTCATGTTAGAGCAGCCCGGGAGCATGGAGATGGCTTGACCCACAGGTGACGACAGAATTGGGAGAGTTCGAAATGTGGTTAGACCCCCCCCACTTTGCCTCCCCCTCCTCAGCTCTGTCTTTAGGTGCAGTAGGTAGGTATGTTGCTGTATACTCTGGCCATAATCCTATTGTGGATTATTGAAGCTAGGGTTTGAGAGAAGGGCTGGTGCCATTTCTGTGTGTTTTGAGGCACTTTTGCACTGCCAGAGTAGTGTAAAAGAAGCCTCAGCATAACTCGGAGTCAGGTTCCCCATCTGTAAAACACAGACATTGTGTGCAATGCTGGGAAGATGTGAAGTGCCAAGTGCTATAATTAGCCAAGAGATGGGAAAGGCCCTTTCTGAACTCTGTGCATCCTCTGTGCCAGCCCAGGAACATGTGTTGGGGGTTTTCCCCCTTCATGGCCACTTGGAACTGAAATCAGGGCAGATGATCTGGAAATAAGGCTTCGTTGGAAGGGCTCGTGGTGCTAGGCAGAAACTTTCTGGCTGCAGGCGGCTGAAAAATGGAGACTGGTTTAAAAAAAGAACGGGCTCTAATTCGGTGATGAGAGAGGGATGGCTCCCTGCGGAAAGGAAGAAAACGAGACCTGTTTGGGTTTTTAAAACAGGCTACTGTTTGTAGTTAGCAATGTGACTGCTGCTGCACTGGAGAAGCCATAGAAACCACCAATCAACACTGCATGGAAACAGAAAGCTGGATTTCTCTACGTCACAGTCACTGTTGTCAATCTGCCAATGAAAGCCAGTATTGTATCGTCTCAGCAGCCCTGCCGGTATGTCTCTAGCTTCTACCTTGTGGCCGTTGGCATGTAGGATGCTGAAGGCATGCAGGAGGAAGTGGCACGGCTTCTGGCAGAGAGCGAATCTTGGGATCATCACTTGAGTTGTGCGATTGTGACAAAACACAGGCCTGCTGTTTATTAAAAACAGCCATTGAATAATTAGTCTGGAGAACGGTAACCTGGAGCCCCTGGCCTGTTCCTGCTTCAATTCCTGATATTTTGGGGCAGGATATTTTGGGGCAACCAGATGGTAGCCACATAGTTCATGACACCAACAAAATTCTTCAGGTCCATCCTAGCTGCATGCCCCCTTGGCAGCATGCTGTCCTGCTTCCTATGATGCACCCTGATTCAAGGATCTGGGAGAAGCCCTGGGTTGCAGATGTTAGCATCCTACATGGTGGAGTAGAGGGCTCTTCATCCCTTCCTCCGCCACCGACTTCCTGTGTGACCTGGAGCAGTTCCCTTAAACTCTGTTCCTTAGCTTCTCATCTCGTATGTTTTAAATAAGAGCAGTTGGGTTGTGAATATGAACACATTAAAGATTGTACAGTGCTTAGCGAAGGGGGGTGGGCCACGTCAGCCGGTTGTGTCGGAAACTGTCTTTAGGTATTCTTTGCAATGTAGGGGTCCTGTTTTACTCCCACTGACTTCAGCAGCAAACCTTGTTATCTTCAGGAGAGTGGGAGTGTTAAATCTTTTCCACTCACTGTACCATTACCATGAACTTCTTTTTCTCATTCTGGGCTCCAGGACTTCCCAAACATTGCATCAGTACTCAGAGTCTACATGCACCAAGGGAATCTCATCCTCTCACCTAATTGCAAAACCCTGATCTTATAGAAAACCAACTCAGAATTAAAGAGAAAAAAAGAAAAAACAACCCTCAGGACACTGTGTTCAGCATCCTGGTTTTCTTGTAACAGCCTTTCCTCTTTAGGCTTGTCTGGAAAAAGATGCAACAAAATCAGTCTCCCAGCTGGCCACAGCTAGTGTGGGTCTAAATTCCTAATAATCCAAAATTCAGTTGTCAGTGTAGTTCACCTGGAAAAAAAAATCTGTGTTTTATAAATCTGCGACTGAATGCAGCTGAATCACCTTCTTTAATTACAAACAATTTACCTGAATAGCTCTTAATATGCTATTCACAATCTATTACTTTGCTGTAAATTGGCCTAAATTGCCTTGATGAAATAGGGCCAAATCCTTATGAATACAAAAAGCTCCAGACACAGTGGAGAACCAGGATTGTATAGAGTGGGTTTTATTTTATCCTTGCAACTTAATGTGGACGTGCTGCCTCCTGAGGCATAATAGAGGAGGGAGACAGGAGAGATCTGCCACTGCACCACCATACCCAAAGGTGCTTTCAAAGGTGTCCAGTGTTGGGCATACACTACTCCCATGGGGATGCACGGCGAAGCTCAAGTTATGACCTTCAGGTTACGTGCACAAGAAGCTTTGCTCATCAAAAGGGCTGCAGTGGGGGTTTATAAAAGCTCATCTCTATCCCATTATATCAGGTACTTAGAAAGCCCTGAGCAAGAAATCATTAGGATCTAAAATGGGTAAACTACTCAGAACATCTAACACGGGCTCTGCATTTGGTCACAGAGGGCATGAGAGATAACACTGTGGGTGCATCTACATGTGCAATTAATGCGATGCAATAACTTCCAGAGCAGTTCGAGCTGGAGTCAACTGCTTCTGGCTGCAGTGTCTACACATGCACCCGGGACAACAGCAATTTGAGTCGGGGCAGATCACGCCCCTGGCTGGTTGGGCTGCCTGGGTACAATGTACACTCTTGGTCAGCATCTACACGTGCGTTTTGGCACAGTAAAGCACTCCACAGTAGGACAGTACTACTGGGGAGTGAATTGGTTTACTGCACCCTAATACCAGTGCAAGTGTAAACAGTGACACTTTACTGCAGAGCTAATTAGTCTACTCCGCAGTAAAGCGCATGTGTAGGTGCAGCCTGTATGCATAAAACAGTCTGGGAAATTCTGAAGCAAGGAGAGAAGAGAAGTGGACAGGTGGAGTTGAGAACTAAATACGTTGGTGGATGTTTCATTTGGTACTGTTGGTAGGGTTTGGCATCACTCATTCTTTTTCTGTCAGTCGTTAGAAGGAATGGCTGAAAATCTTGGGAGCAGCTGTGGAAAGTAGGAGCCTGCTTTGGAGTTTACAGCAGCTAATCTTCCTGGAGGAGCGGCAAGAGCATGGCATATTATGAATGTGTATCGAGGAGTTTGCGAGCGCACATGGCATTTAGCTGATGGATGCAATTCTTCTGGGGGGGAACAACTGTTCTTCCTGTTGGTGAGCATTGTCTGTGCTATGTTTTAATGCCCACTATGTACATGGGAGTGTGAGGGGGAGATGTTACCCTGATATTAGTCATTTTTTTGCAGCCACACATACTTTAACCAGATGCTGAGTGTTATCTCATGCATGCAACGCCTCAAAATCCTTCTTGATTCCCCAGGCCCTAATTCATATATACGAGGCCAAGAAGGTGACGCAAAGTAAATCCAACCCTAAGAGTTAATGCAAGAGGTCTGCAAAATATCCAGTGGTGTGAGGCTTGCTCATTTCTGTAAAGATATTACTAAGCAAGTGCCATCAGTTTGAAAAACCAGGCCAGTATAGTTGATAGCAGTTGATATTACTCATATGTATATATACTGATGTTTCTGATACTAGTTAGCATGACTGCTTGTCCCAAGTATTTTGTTTCCCATGTCGCAGTCCTGTGGCTCAAGTGCAGCTGAGATAAGGAAGGCCTGAAAGGGGTCAATCCTTGATGAGCATTTTGTAATGGCAGACTTGGCTTGTCATAGGGCAGCCTAATTTATGCCCGGGCTGCTTCTCCTTTGTGACTGAGGCGAGGAGATGTGTCTCTGAATGCTGAGGCTTCATCTCTGTCATAGGAATTAAGGAATCACCAACCCAGAGCCTTAGTGTCCAGAGGAGAGAAGGAAGACTTTCAAAGTGATGTATAAATAGACAGGCTCTCGAGCACTGCAGCTCAGCACCGTGAGAACTGTTTAGATTCGCGGTCATGATTCAGCCATTGTAGCAGTAGGTACGAGTTGCACGTTCTCATCTGGAGCTGATCTCCCAAATCTGGTCTCCCAGCATCCCGGATCCTGCATTTTTCCAATAACTTACAAAAAAATCCTCATTGAGGGGAGGTGGGACAGGGGGAGAAGTCGAACGGGTTCCTAGGGAGTTCTCCATAGCTGCTGTGAAAGCTTACAGACTGCTTTGCACATAGGTATTTGAATGCCCAATGTCCTGGATCTCTGTGCTGGCCTAGGAGTCTGTCTGGTTCCTCCCCTCTGTGCTCACAAGCCCCAAGAGGGCTTGCCTGACAACGCACTGAGCTGTGTTCAGGAATAATGTCCCACCCCAGTTGATGGAGCTCCAGCGCCTGCCAGGGTTGCCAGCACTGTGTAATCACGGACTTGGCACTTCTCCCAGAAAGCCTGCAGCAGTCTCTCCCAGGCAAAGTGTCTCGCTGGGTTCCTGTCTGTATGACTAATCAAACTGAAGTGTTGAGGAGCTGATCCCAAATTTCTCTGAGCCAATGGGGAGACTCCTGTTGCCCAGGCCCCTCCACCGCTGTTGCCACTGTAGTAGTTCAGTGCTTCCCAAGGCTGCTATTGCAATATTGCGAAGGCCTGCATTCGGCTCATTTTCCTCCCTCTGTCCCCTGTGAGGCAGCCAGGGTCACCATGCACTTGGCTGGCTTCCCTCCTCACTCTGGCATAAAGCTGCACCAGGTTTAAGATGTGTGTCCTGAGGCAGGAAATTACTCTGGCGTTTGAATTCAAAGCATAATCCTTCCCATGGCATCGCTGCTGAGAGTCACTTAGATACTTCTCTATCCACATAATCTTAGAGTAAATGAACATTGCTTACCAGATCACGCTGCCCTCTCCCTGTGCCTGAGCCACGTAACCTGGCTTAGCCAAGAAGTTTCAAGCAACATGGGATCAATAGAATTTGATGACAAAGCAAGACCATGAGACCATCTAATGTGATCTCCTGTCAAACACGATGGCCTGTGCTTTACCCTGTTACTCTGTACTGCACCCAGTAATTGAGCCTGCGATAGCAAATTGACAGCCGCTATCCCAGAAAGGCTGCTGCTCAATGGGAATTGGATGTCCATCTCATTTAGACACTTCTGCCACCCATACCCAAAGTGCCCAGGCCTGTATCACAGTTATGGGAGACTTTTTGTACCCAGCCCCAGAGGTGACATTCTTGCTATTTTTAGGAAAAAGAAAGATCAAGGGAAAAAACAGACTTACAAAATTTTAAGAAAAGTCCAAAGACGGTTATTGATATTGTAACAAAGCAAAAGGATTGCGCCCATGTTAAAAGAATATCCTGAAGTTAGTAAACGTCTTCCCCTTGTGCTGGTTGGTCATGTCTTTGCACAACTTTGCCATGAGCTGAGTTGTGCTGTGCCGTGCTCATATGTGATTTTTCTATGATGCTCCGATTCTAAAGGTATCCATTAGGCCAGTAGAGGTGGGTGAGCCTGCTCTGAGGAAATACAGACCAGAGTCTGCAGTGTGAAATGCTTCCTCCTAGAAAACTTTCCTTGAAACATAATAAAACAGACCAAGATGTTCCCTGATCCATGCAGGACATGGCAAGCTTACCTACCTGGGGACTAGCAAGTGGCTTATATCAAATCCTTGGCCCCATTCCCCCCTAGGACTGTTGCAGTTAGGGAGGTTTACATTTGAGTTTGAATGGCTCAACTGAAGCCCATTTCCCAATGGTGCAGTAATTAGATACTGCTGGTACAAGGAAACAACTCATTGACCTACGGAGACTAATGACCCATCATTTTGAGCCATCCTGGAACATCTTCACAGCTTCAGGAAATTGCTGTTCCTGTCCCTTTGGCTTCACTGAGTTTCACGTACCACAGGATCCTTTTAAAAAGCTTTCATCTGTTGCAGCTTCCTCTTGTCCCTTACTACAGACCTCATTGTTTCTGCCACACCATGTATTTCTGTAGTTGTGTGGTGATCACTTTCTCTGCGGTGAATAAGCAGACCACGATCTGTAGTTCTTTCTTATGCATTGGGTGTGCCTGGCTGCTTGGAAAGTACGTATTTGGATCGTTGGGCTGACATTCACTGGGTGAGGCCTCGTCCCCTGGAGGAATATTGATGTGCCACAGGACTCAGCCCACCTGAGACAGGTAAATCAGGTGCTGTTTTGTTTTGAAGCTGCCAGCAGGAATAGCAGAGCTCCCGTTGTAAAACCAGAACACACCTCTGTGTCTTTACTGCAGAATTGTGTAAGTACTAGTCAGGCCAGCACCCACACCTCAAAGCTGTCCCTGGAGTTGCGATTCGGTTGTGGTATCTGCCACAATACAGTTCAGTAGGTGTTGCATACCTGCTGTCTTGGCAGTGGTCACCAGATGGCACTGTTACATACAGTCTTACAAACACTTTTCCCTGCATGCAGAAGCTGTTCTGGCCTTGGAACAATGCTGTGCCGTTGTTGCAGTCGTGTTGTACCGTCTTTTCGGGAAGCTGTGGCAAGCAGCACAAGTTTGCTCTCCAAATGGCCGTTTGGGCTAAGCACAGACAGTCAAAAGCTCAAGGCTGAACTGATTCAATCTTCACAGGTTAGTCTGAGCTGCGTAGATTGAACCGATAAGCAAATAAACAGACATTCACTTTTGATTCTGGAAATGCGGCCACATGCCTGTCATGGCCCAGGCCAGAAGCTGGGGGTCACGAGAGCATGCCTCCTTGCTCAGCTGGAGCAGACAGCTTGGGCCAAGGCTAGCTTGCCCACCCTGTGAAGGGAGATTTGGGGAGAGGTGCAAAGCATCCTGGATGGACTGAGTTAACTTGAAGGGATCTGGGACAGAAGTTCAATAAACTGATTTAACTTAAATCAGTTAAGTCTGATGCTACATCCATCCAGATTTATCTTTAAACTGTTTTTTGCTATTTTGAAAGCAGTTTACGTGCACTGAACTTCTATTGTGTTTACAGATTTGAAGTAGTTTCTGATCTCTTATACCAGTTTAGGTGTCTTTTCTGTCCCTAGCCGTGAAGGGAGGGACCTGCAGGGCTCCAGCATCTGCCCCCCGCTTGGCAGGGGGGGTCTTTCTGTCTGTCTGCCAGCTTACACGGACACACACGTACACCCACACACATGCACGCATCAGTCAGTTATTTATATCAGTAAAGGAACTGCATTACTAACATGGGGCAGAAAGTTTATGGTTTTGATTTGCAGATCAGTATTACAGTGCAGAGGTTGCAGCCTGCACATTGTTATAACTCCCGATGAAGTTAGCAGACATTCTGTGTGCAAGGGCCGTGTGCGTGGCATAAGCGTTACCCCATACTGTATTAGTCTTGACTCAGGTATGTAGCTACCGTATGTAGACATTGATAGAGTCTTTAGAGCTGTGGAGGATGTGGCTTTTGAGGCTTCAGACAGGAATCTGGTTGAAAGTAGGGCACAATGGAGGGTTCAAAAGTGGATGGAGCTAGACTGTTCTCAGTGGCGGCAGGTGCCAGAACAAGGAGCAATGGGCTCAAGTTGCAGCAAGGGAAGTTTGGGTTAGATATTAGGAAGAATGTTCTCACCCGGAGGGTAGTAAAACACTGGAACAGGTTACTCAGAGAGGTGGTGGAAGCTCCATCCTTGGAGGTTTTTAAGACCTGGTTAGACAAAGCCTTCGCTGGGATGATCTAGTTGGGGATGGTCCTGCTTTGAGCAGGGGGTTGGACTAAATGACCTCCTGAGGTCCCATCCAACCCTCGTTTTCTATGACTCTGTGATTTTATGGCAGCTGTCCATAGCCTGTGTCCTGGGCCTGAGTAATGCAGTGGTAGGAATCCAGGTCTACGCAGAGTGTACAGTAAAGAAAGGAGGAAGTATTAGGGCAATCACACCCAGGGCCTTTGGATGGAGAAACACAGGACTCTTGCAATGCTAAAGATTCATGCATGGGTGCAACCAGGTTGTTTCAGGACCTACAAATTGTTCCAGCTCCCCAGGATGGAGAGTTATTGCTATCTGGTCTGTTTTGCCTGTGTCTGAACTAGACGATATACATTTTGGGTTAGGGACCACATTTTAAAAGCACCACACAGGCTGCTGGTGGTTGGTGATTAATAGTCCCCCTGGACAGCTCTGTAGTTTCAGATAGGCTTATTGCTACATTTCGGATAGTAGATCACAAAGAAACACATGGAACAAAAATGAGAGAGCCTGCCTTATTGCTCTCTGTGCTTTTCTGAAGGACCTCTGACAGCACTGCCCTGGACACCAGCAGAGAAAAATGAGAGAAGCAGCTTTCCTTTACAAGCTTGCTTTTCCTGGCTGCAATAGTATAATGTGTTTTGGGGCTTTGGGTGTTGTACTACAGGAAGAGTCATCTGTAGATAGAAATCCCATGTCCAGGTCAAAACTTGAGTGAACTAGGGTGTTATTGAGTTGTGAACTTGGGCTTGTGCTTTTCTGCTGTAATAATGAAGCCAATGAAGTACAATGACAAGGCCCTGGCATTGTTACTTTCTGGGCACATGCTCTATACCTGCAGCACAGCGTTGCACAACTCACTTGTATAATAAAAGCACATAGAAAGCAAATGCATCGGGGCCAAGCTTTCCTTACTATAGAGAACTCATGGGCCGTGCTTCAGACTCTGGCACTGATGCATTGTGCAGCTCTGGGTAAATCCTCTTTGTCCCTATCTCTCAGTTTGTGCAGGTGTGAAATGCATGCGCAAAGCACAGATTTATCCAATATGTGACTTTCTTATTAGAGTAAAAGTCCAGGCTTCACTTCCTGGCTCTGTCACTGACCCTCCCTGTAATCCTAGGCAAGCTCTAAAACTCTCTGTGCCTTAGTTGACATGTGTGAAGTGGGGGCAAAAATATTCACCCCTCTGGTAGAGGGGAATTCACCTCAGTTTGCAAAGAATTGTCAAACTCTTCCGTACGAGCTCCTGCAGCTTGCAGTGTGTCTTCATTTATTCTGGTCCTTTCCTGCACCTCTCCAAGACCTTGCCTGTACTCTGTGATAGGGAGAGGGTTGCTGACTACAATTAAGTGACTGGTGCAAATTGTAGTCAGGTAGCCTATAGCCTGGCTGCAGTTCTGTGAAGTGCCCCACTCCATCAGCAACCTTTGATCCTGCCCAGAAAGAGTTAAGTGGGCTCTGCTTGCCTCTTTACCCTCCTGGGTGATAAGGGTGGTGGGAATAACTCTTGAAGAAGGCAGATATAGCATGTGGACTGAGCAGTCTTGTAGAAAAAACCATAGGAGCTTCCAGGTGTGGCTAGAAGGTTTGAACTGATCCTTGGTTTTTATTATTGCTTTATTTGCTACCGGAGCCGAACCCCAGAAAGGGCCAAGGGGGAGGCAGGGGAGGGCACTTTAGGCTTCAAATACTGCATATGTGCATTTGCGAAGCAGGGAAGGGAAGTTTTCTGTTAACACACAGTGCAATGTAAGTATGTAAGTGTAAGACAGCTTATTGATGCCAATTCATTAAAACCTGATATACCTAAATAAACTTTGTTTAAAAAGCTGTGCTATTAATACTTTGATGAATCAATCAATACGTAGCTGGGGTAAGATCTGGTAATATAATACCTTCAATAATGCAAAAAAACCATGTTCTCTTTTCTTTACATAAGAACCCACTTCATGTCCAAGTACGTTAAATGTAAAAGAATATAGTGTAACATCTGTCTGGTTCAAATCAACATTATCAGAAGAAGTCCACAGGTGGTTATTTCTCTAGAATCTATCCGAGTTTTATTGGCAGTGATCAGCCTTTCAACTTTTTCTTTTAAAAGGCATAAAAGTAGGTCTGCTTCTCCCATACCTGCACAGTAGAAAGGTGGTAATTCATTGTCATACACATGTAAGCTGTTTGAGTGCATCTGCCCTACAGTGCTTATAGTCTGCCCAAGCCCACTATGGACTGGATGTGATCCAGAGTCCCTGTGGTCAAGAGGGACTCCCATTGACTTCAGTGCAGGTATTGGATTAGGACCGACTAGCACAGGAATGCATGTGAGACCCTGCGATTCTGGCACTGTCTTTATTGTTTTAGGCCCCTATCCTACAAAACATTTAAGCATATGAATC
The DNA here is from genome assembly GCF_000455745.1 of Alligator sinensis. Taxonomy (NCBI): domain Eukaryota; kingdom Metazoa; phylum Chordata; order Crocodylia; family Alligatoridae; genus Alligator; species Alligator sinensis. Next base: position 3,788,486 of record NW_005841879.1, read on the forward strand.
GCATTCCCCTGAGTCTTACTGGGATCAGCTGGGGAAGCAGTCAGGCTGAGGGGACAGGACGCTGCGTGAGGACAGGATGAGTACGCGTCTGTCTTGTCTGTTCCCAGCTTGGCCAATGCATGGCACTGGAAGCCTGAACAAATCACATTGCTTTGGTGTTTTTTCCTTCCCATTCAAAATGATCTGACCCTGTTCCTACACACTGGCACCACCTTCCTCTGCCTGTCCTGTCTGTTTAGATTGTCAGCTCCTTCAGGCAGGCTCACATTCGCATTGCACATCTGTACAGCGCCTAACACAGTGGGGCCCTGATTCAGGTGAGGCCTCTAGTACGAATAATACCAGTAATAAGGGGAAGGGTCATTTCCACATGCTCTTCTGGACAAGTGTCTAGGATGTCCCAGGAAGGTAACTTGGGAGAAGGCCTGTAAGGAAAGCAAACACGGTTGTTACAAAAGAAAAATCGAGAGTTCCTCCAGCATACCTTGCCCTGAGCCAGGGGGGGTTAATTCCCAAACCATTTAAATGTGAATGCGATTCCTGCCCTTGAAATTAATTCAGTGTAAAAACTCCTTGCACCCCGCCGCCCCCCGTGTTTAGTGTTTTAATGAACCTTAGCACTAAGTCAGGAGGAGAAATTAAAGTGCTACTAAAGCGCTTCACTCAGTGCTGCATTCCTGGGGTGCCTTCTCCGATCCTGTACAACGGCCACCGGCGGTGCAGAGCGCTGGAGTCCGGGAGCTGGATGATGGTGCAAGGCAGACGTTGCTTGGCAGGAGTCAACAGAGTCCTACCAGCGTGATACAGATGGGAGAAAAGGGAGAATCCCTCCTTCAGTCCCCGTGTGGGCAGGAACATGCTGCCCCCCTTGAAGAACTGCTCTGACTGCTGCTGAATGGGGCTATCTTTAATCAAATCCTCCACATCTCCAGCTTTGACATGTGATTCCTCTCTTTTCTACTGTCAACAGTATTTAGCATCAGCAGTGGGTTTTCCTGAGCTTGGGATAACACAGCTTTGATTCTGTTGGATCCATGGGATCTGCTTGATCCATGGGCCCTGCCCCATGAAAATTGGGAGAGATGCTATCACAGTTACCTTCCAGTCCATGGAGTTGGTGGAAAGGAGAAGAAAATCAGGCACTCTCATTGGTTTGCCTGGAATGAACAAGGCTTCAGGCAGAGTTGTCCTTGTTTTCCAGGCTTTTTTATCCACATAGATTCATAGATGCCAGGGTTGGAAAGGACCTCAACAGATCATCGAGTCCGACCCCCTGCCTAGGCAAGAAACAGTGCTGGGGTCAGATGACCCCAGCCAGATGCCTATCCAGCCTTCTCTTGAAGACCCCCAAGGTAGGGGAGAGCACCACCTCCCTTGGGAGCCCGTTCCACATGGTAGCCTCTGACAAGAAACATAAGCTCTCATGCAAAACTTCCACTCTCTGTTGCACTGTCTTTCACAGGGATAAAGTCTGCGTTAAAGCCCTGTCAACTTCAGTGCAGCCAGAATTTTACCTTTAGTGTTTCTTGTTGCTTGGGGTCCAGCCATTCATTGCAGGCGTGGTAATGTCTCTCGGGCCCTTTAACCTGTCCTGTCATTTGTCACAATGCTGGGGCGGTTTTGTCCCTTAGCTAGTGCAGTGTGCAAGCACCCCCCTGCCCCCAGCATTTTGCACGAGGCTGGAATCCACCCAAGGTTATTATTCCAAGGGGTGTCCAGTTTCATCAAAAAATATGCATGCTGAAAGATGACTGTTAGCCAGTTTCCCTGCTCCCCACCACAGACCCAGCAGAGATGGTAATTCCACCCACCCCTTTCTTTTCCAGATACAGACTGTTCTCGCTCCCACTCCCGCGTCCCTGATGTTTGGAGTGCAACAGCTCAGCCCATCCCTGCAGCTGGCTGCCTGTCGCACAGAAGCACTTTCTTGCCTGGGTTCCTCTGCCCACGTGGCTTGGATCTCAAAGTTCCTGCCTTAATCCATCTCATCACCCATGCAAGGCGATCTCTCTTTCCTTTTCCCTTGCAATAGCGTCATGACACAGGAGACTGGTTAATTAATCTGATTGGTCCTTAACTTTGTATCTGATTTAAAAAGAAAAAAAAATACCCTCAGTCAGGAGCCAACTTATTACTCATCAATGTACAGTCTGGAAATGGAGCATGTATAGCTACACACACACACAGCATTCTTTCTGATTGTAGAGATGATTGAAAATCCCAACAGATTTATACTCTAAAACAGTGCAGTGCAGCAGGCCAACAAAAGCACAGTGATCCCCTTTCACTTCACTGGGCCAAAAATCATCAGAAAAGTCAAGGCAAGGATTAATCATTTTGCTCAAGCAAGAAATAAAGTCTTTCAACCAAACCAGCCAATTGTCTCAGGACCTAATATTTGGGTAAATGAAATGACAGAGTGGCTGTTGCTGTGATGGGCAGAAGCTCTTCAGGGGCTAGTTTGAGAGAGCCCGGCCTGATTTTCAGAACGTGCCGAACTCCCACAGTCCCAAATGACGTCAGTGCAAGCAGGTTTGAAAATGGGGTCCAAATGTTCAAAAGCCCAAATCACCCCGGTTTCAAGTTGTTTTGATTTGTCAGTGAGTAGGTCACAGGAATAGCATAGGCGGGCTGAGACGCTGGGGGGACTGCTAGTTTATCTGATAACAGGCTTCCTAGAAAGTCGGTGCTAAGGCAGTGGTCACCAACTAGTGGATCTCGATCCACCGGCAGATCTCGGAGCCTCCTGGAGTCAATCCGCGGCTGGGGTGGCGGGGCTGAGTGCCCGCGTGCATGCACGCATGTGCCCCAGTCCAGCAGGTCAGTCCGTGGGGGCTAGATCCAGGCCCCCACAGTGAGGGACAGCGCCGCAGAGGCAGGAGCAGAGGTAAGTTGAGTGGGGCCCTGGGCAGGTGGGACTTACCTGCTGGGGCAGTGTGCCCCCAAATAATTTTTTCTCCCTTTGCCTCGATCTGCCCCTTCCCCACAGACTTACCTGCTGGGTGGGTATGGTGGGGAGGTGGCAGTGCATGGTAGATCTTGGGTTGCTTTTAAATGCCAAAGGTGATCCCCTACTTAAAAAGGCTGGAGACCCCCGTGCTAAGGGCACTGATATCACAATAGCTCCTAGAGGCACCAATCAGGGCTCCAGCATGCCAGAAAAGTCAGTTGTTGCCCAAAGTAACTGTCTTCTGCCGAACAAAGGTAGAAATGGGAAATAAAAAGTACAAGCACAGATTTCCAGTTGCCTAGGAGCTATAGGTGACCAGGAAGTTTCTCATGCAGTCAGGTCTTTGCTGGGACCAGTGGGCCATATATGGCCCTATATTATACAAATTGCTAATGTCACTGGCAACCTGCCACAGAACTGGAAGGCAGTGGATGGAGAAGACGTGAAGAGCAGTGTAGTCCTGCTCACAGTATAAATAGATCCATGGAGTAAGTAAAGATCAGGATCATTTGAGCAACATGGGAGCAAAATCCACTACTCTGGCCATACTGTTTTCTCCCAGTTTGTGCACCCTGCTATGCACTGAACAAATAGATATGCGTGCTGTGCAGAAGGGTCTCATCACAGGCAGCGGGTGGTAAGGTGGTTGTTCTTTGTGCTGGAACAGCAGTGACTGAAAACACCCCAGTGCAGGGGCTCACGTGACCTTTTGCAATGCAAATCTAGCCAGTGCTGCCTCTGGGAGGTGATCAGCATCTCCAGAGAGAGTATTTCCTGGCCAGCCTGTGGAGTGACTTGCATCTGACCCGAGCAAGAGGAAATTCCCTATTCCTTCTTTGGTCTGCTCCAGTGGAAATGAGTCTGTTCTGTCCCCGATCCAGTATGCAGTCTCTGAATTCAAGCTAGCACAGAGCAAGTTGTTCAGCACAAGGAAGCGTATCCAGATCTGCCCCTTTATGCCTGTGTATGGGATTTTAAATTCAAGGTAAACCATTAATGTGAGGATACACCAACTCAAATTGCTTATATCTACTCTATTTCCTGGGCTGTGGATGGAGCCATCTTCCAAGCCTCATTGGCCTGAAAGAGATGTAATAATATCCTAGTAATTAGTAATGAAAAGACACATTTGATGCCTATGGTCAGTCCTTTTGCTGATGCAGGATTATTTTGTACAGTGCACTCTTTAGTGCTTCATCAAATCTAATTTTAAATCTCAGTTGATGGACCTTCTACTCTGTCCCCGGAGAGTATTTCCCTAGCTGACCCCAGATTTCCTCTGATGCTTAGCTTGGATCTTTCTTTTCTTAGAGCACATTAATAGGAAGAAATACTCCCCCACTCCCATGTCACATGTATCAAAATATAAATTCTCTCTTTTATGCCCTGCTTAGCTGGGATTTAAGGTCATTCTCCACCCTTACTGGAGTACTAAAGAAACAGGATATGTGTAGTATTTTACTGGAAAGGATTTGCAGTGAAACCGGCAGCAATCGCATTCAGTCGCAGACTCAGATATAGGCTTGTCTTTATAGTCCTCGCATCTTTGTGGTCTCATTTCCTCTCATCCATCTCTGTGCCAGCATAGTCCAGGCCATCACAGAAGAGAAAAAGGGAAAATGTTCGTTGTTTCAGTCTTTCCAACAGGATAAGAGCAGAATCATTCCCTCCTCCCCTGCTAGATGGGAGATGGACCGGACCATAGGCTAGGCAGATCTCAGCTAATGCAGAGAATTGTGATTTCAAAGATACAAGAGTCGTGCTTTAAGACAAGGTTTAGAAAACCCTAGTCCAAGTGATATGAACTATGTTCAGTAAAGATGGGCCAACTGATGAGTGTATTTTAATCAGAACTGTAAAAATCCCTGATTATTTGGTTTTCTGGCTAGATGAGAAAACAGAAAAGCAAATAATTTTAGTCAGATAAAACATTTTAGTTTTTGGCAAACTGAAAAAAAAAATTGTTTCAGATTGGACGTAGTGTTTGGTGTTCAATCTTTTTTTCAACATTTTAAAACATTTTTAATGCAAGTGAAATTAATTTTATTACCAGCTGATATCAAATCATGGAACTACTTTTGACGGTTTGAGGGGGTTTTGATGGGTTTTTTTCCATTTCTTTTTGTTCTGGTTGAAACCGTGCCCTGAAATAACACACACACATCTGTTTTAGCCAGCCTGATGCTGGCTTCTTTTGTGAAAAAAGTTTTGGTTGAAAATTTTCTGCTGGCTCTTAATTTAACAGTGAAATAAAAGTTGTGAAATCCTGATGTGTGCAGAGCCATTAGATAATGCTTTTTAAAACATCTTATTTGATGCATTTTTTTTTCAACATGGTTTGGACTAGTGGTAAAACATCTCCAGGATGGAAAAGGGACCAAAGGGCCAATATATACTGTAAAGGTAAGATGATAACATAGCAAGGCACTTTATAACCTGAATTATTCCAACACATGGAGTTTGCCTTTCAGTGTTTATCAGCTTTAAACCTGTGTCATAATTACAGTGTATTAAATACCTGGAGCTTTTTACCATGATTATGAATTGGGTATGATTGCACAAGGGGAACCATGTGTCCTGTTACATTCCTATGGGCAAGATAACTAGGTGATTGGGGAGGAGGGAAGCACTGCTGCCAGAAAGCATCTCCTCTTGGGACCAAGAGGGGACATGGTGGGTAGCACGGTGGTATGCAGCAGGGACGGAGAGGAGCTCCTGCCGTTATCAGCAACGCATCATTTCTTTCTCTAGTTATTTCCATCTGCTGAATGCCTGCCATTTGTTTTGCAGATTTACCTGCTATTCCAAAGAGCTCAGCTGTTTGCTGCAGGTTTTGCTTGCTCTACTCGATAGTCTGCTTAGCCGTGATGGATCACATGGAAGTTGCGTGATGTTGCTTGTTTCCCTGGCTTGATGAGCTTTGCTCCGGTTATCTGCTTCTGGGTGTGACTATTCACAGAAGGTGCAAGTCATGCCTGTGTAGAGGGCCAGCATACTCGATGTCACACACAACTCCTGCTGGCATGTTGCAGGGGGGAGCATAATGTCACCTGCTGCACATTTATCAAACTACAGGAATTTGAGCAGCTTGAGATTTCCAAGGACGTTTGTGCTGCTAAAATGTGATGTCTGAATATGAATGGAAAGTGAGCGTGAGAGAGGTACTTATGTGACCAGAGCAATTTTCACTTGAATTCAAGTAAATTAAACACATGAATGTTCATGGGACTTCAGTCTTTTGCATCACTTTCCCAGTTCTTGCTTAGCTGTAAGTATTCTCAGCTCCCAGAGGATCCAGGCTTGGGGTTGAAGGATTCAGGAACGTGCAGGCGGGAGGCAGCAACTCAGAGGAGCAAGGCTGGATCACGGGTCTTAAGGAGGCCTTTTGCTTCAAGCCAGAATAATCTTCTATTTCTTTGTAACATTAAAGCTGAATAGTGACACATTCACTGCTTGCCCTTCACTCCTGTGCATGCACACACACACATGCTCCCAGCTGACCTGCACCCAGGGTACACAGAATATGTCACAGCCAAGGAAGCTGATTTTTCCAAAGCTGCTGGCACTTTCGTTCCAGGCATGCTTTCCTAATTCCAGGTGCATAAGAGAACAGTCCTCCAATGGCTGGACTGTGGTGTGCAAGAAACAGTGCCCCCCCTCCGACTTTGGCACAGCTGTGTTCAACGGTGTGACCGATGGAGATTCAGTAACTTTGCCGAATTCTGTCTGAGAAAACCCAGCGTGCTGGGGGCAGCTTGTGCAATTCTTGGTGCAAAACCCTCTTGAGCCAACCCTCTTTAACTGACAGATGCTTTTCAGTGACTTGAGGCATTTCAGGGTCTTTCACAATAAATGTAAATTGTAAAGCAGGGCTCAGAGATGGTCTCCAGGAAGAAGAGTTGTGTCTAATCTGTATTCTTCCTTTACAAGCTGCTGTAACGACTTGTAAGGTTTAAAAGCAGTTTTTGGGAATGTGGCATGAGGCATTCTCATTTGGATGCCGGCACATGGCCTCTCAAACTCAGCTTTTGCCTTTGCTGACATAAAGCTTGGGCCCAGTCCTCAGGTGGTGCAAATCAGCATAGCTACATTGGCTTTAGCAGTGCTATGCTGATTTATTCCAGCAGGAGAGTGGCTGCTTTCCCCGCCCCCCAGGTTACAAGATGATGGATGTTTTTTACATACATATTAGCACAGTTGGGGCAATATTCTTTTCCCCAGATTTGAAAAGTGACAAACTCAGGAGCTCCCATACATTTCAGGAGACTTATTTGACTAAGGAAGGAAAATACCACCTCTCAGCCTTATGTAGACCTCTGCCATGCACCCATAGACACGTGTAGACACATGTGCATGGGATCGACTACAAATTGTTGTGTGCATTGATGCAAAGCTAGTAGTAGAAGGGATGGATGTCAGAAGGGACCTGTTTACCACATGGAGACCCTGGTCTCTGGGCAGACCCCCGTCAGCTTTTTTGCAAATTGGCAGAGGTGCAGGGATGAGGGCCCAAGGCACCAGGTGTAACAACCTCTGCCCTGAATGGGGTGCGCTCTATCCCACAGGACCAGGGCCCTTGGGACTGATGGTTGGAGATCCCCTGGCACTTTTGGCCAGGCTGCAGGCGTTCATGCCAGTGTCCAGCCTCTGTAATTAGACTCTGGATTTTGCCTGCTGAAAATCCCCGGTGGAGTTTCAGATGCTTGCAGCATTGTTGACATCCTGCTTTACCTTGGGCACAATACTGCTGGGCTTGATAAACAGTTACTGCTTCTCTCCCTTCACCCTGTGCTGAGGCACCTGAATGTCAGCGATCGGAGACGTGATTCATGCTTGCTTCAAGCTTATCAAATCTTGTAAGAGTGAAAGATGCTGTGTTAATGGGAGAGACTCCTTCCAGCTTCCTGGGGGTGAGTGCCCTACTCCCTCGGCTATTGATCAAAGTAGGAGTCACCTCCCTCATGGTCATGTTCCCCTGCCAAAGAAGCTTGTTGAATGCAGCTTGCATTCACAAGTATTTTTAGGACAAGCATTGTTTGGCAAATTTGCTGTTCAACAAAAAAAAAAAAAAATGTAATGTCTGCTGCAGATGTTATTTAGGTTCCCAAACCGTCCCATCATGTTCAACTGCTGGACAGAAGTCAATTAACCTCACAATATGGAAAGTGTTCATTCACTTCACTTGCATCTGAATTTCTTTTCCCCTGGACTCTGGCTCTTCTAGTCCCAATCCCAGCCTGACTCAGAGCTGCTTTAATTTTGTAGCAAGGACTTCCCTCTGTTGCTTTCTCACCTTTGCCTTAACATCAGTCTTTTGATGTAACATTAGGGTTACTGCCTATATTGTTGTGAAGGAGTGGCTGTCCAAATGTTTAACCTACTTTACACAATTATTCATCAAGTTGGCCAAACTTCTGCTAACTGTTGTGTGATAGGAGATACTTCTACCAAAAGCTTCACATACTGCAAATCAAGCTGCTTAGCCTGTACATGTATTAACGCTTCCATTTTAATGCATTATTTTCTGGACTACATGTGTCTATACCTGACCTAATGAGAACTTGTAGTTATAAAACAAAACTCCACTCGACAACATTGATCCATCTCAAGTGAATATCTTGAACTAGCCCTCCAACCTCGGGAAGAATGCAATTGAAATGGCTTTCCCATGTCTCCTTAAGGGCTGGCAAATTTGGTCTCTGACCTGTTCAATGCTTTAGTCCTAGAGATGGCTTTGAATTGGTCTGTTGAGTCGGACCCACATAAGAGTAGTTTGTGGCGTCAGTCAGTACATGTGACAAGACCCCTCCACTGGTTACCTACCAAGCATGTCGAATGTTTCCAGTCTCAAATTAGGCTGGTGTCTATAACGGGCCCAACCGAAACGTGCGTGTCTGGGGAAGCTCAGAACCGGTCCACATCTTCAGGCAAATTGCTGTTTGTCACGGGAGGCAGTCAGGGAAGGGGTGTGCACAGGCTGAAGTGAGGTCTGAGTTTTTGGCTTGGCAGTTGCAGACCACCCTGGAAGTCCTGTTTCTGCTCTTACGCGTTGGTTTCTGGGAGCGACGTCCGTCCTCGGCTCTCCAGGTAGAGTCGAGCGGTGTTTGTCTGGTTGGGTTGTTTTTCTTTGCAGCTGATGTTCCCAAATCCTAATCCTGATGCTTTAGGTTTCCTTCTGCCCACTGACTTTAGATTTCATTTGTGTGGCTACAGATCAGCACGGAAGAGTTTGCTAGACAGCGCGCTGCTGTTGGCTGCTTATGTTGCTATTTATACAGGCATGGAGCACTGAACTTCATGCACGGCCAAGAAAGCCAACCAAGGTCAGAGTCCACAGTACTGCTCAGAGGCCTGCTTCAGAGCCATAATTAACTAGTCTGTCCACTTCTCTGAGTCTATCCACTCTCAGCTAAATTTACCAGTTATTTAAAGGCATCCAAGGGAAACTGCATACAAAGGTGGCTGATATCAGAGTGGAAGGGTCCTCATGAACCAGAAATCATCTTACCAGTTATAACAAATTGTGAGAAGATCAGAGTAAAGGGCATCTAATTTGTCACTGTTCGCCATCTAGTATCTGGGTCTGTCTTTGTTTCTACAAATGAAAAGTTGCTTTTCTCACGCTCAGAGACAGATGCATGCTAGGAAGGGCGGGATGCTACATCCATATCCAGTTCTAGCGAAGCCGGTTTTATACTCTGACTTGACACAGCTAAGCTGAAACAGCCATAGGCACTCCTTGAAAGTCACCAGTCAGAAACTACGGTGTAGTTACTGCTTGAAAGAAAGCAGAGGTCTTCTTCATCACTGCCGCTTTACCTTCCCTGAACCCTTTGTTTCAGAAACCCATTTCACTTTTAGGATTGTTATGATATTTTTCCATCCTCAGCAGCAAACATAAACTTTTAGTCAATTGAAACATGGAAATTATTCAAAAGTATGAGCAAGTAAAAAAAAAAAAGAGTTATCAGGACATATGATCATGTTGTGCGTAACTTTCTGTAACAGGGTGTGCGGAGCTGAAGGCTGTCTATGCTGTAGTAAGCCAAATCGTTACTAGGGCTTGGCGAGCTTCCCCTTGCCAAAAAGACAAAAAGCTGGATTTTTGAGGCAACAAGCATTTTTGTCAGAAGTGCCTGCTTCCCTCTGCCTGAAGAAGAGCGTTTGTACCCAAAAGCTTGCAAAGAGCAGTTTCCCCAACTATTTCAGTTGGTCTGATAAAAGATATCACATCTACCCAAAGAACTGTGAAAACTCTTTATTTTGTATTAGAAGACCAAAATGCAAAATTAACTTGTTTTGGCTGGAGACTAAAACGTCTTGAGTTTTCAGCTGAAAGTTTTCATCCGTTTCTAGCTTAGAATTTTCACTTTTGCAGTTTTTCAAGTTTTCATTTTTTTGACAAAAGGTAGACAGTTTCCATGGGCAAGGATCTCATCTTTTGACCTGGTTTAATCTTTCGATTCAACAACCCACTGCGCACACAAAAAAAAGGCGGAATGATTTTTTAGCTATTGTAAATACACGGCAGAGAGCCTCCTAAGCTCCCTTTCAAGAAGTATCACCGTAACCTTAAATACGATGACATTTCTCCATGAGTTAGTCTGAACCCCATCCACATAGGGAAGCATTGGGAGCTTTAGACCCAGTTCAGCCCATTTCAACAGTAACCATCCTTCTTAAAGGACTGACGTCTGCAGAAGTTTTTGCCACTGGGGTAATACAGGATCAGGACCTCGGAGCTAACTCCTGTGCATTTAAGACATGCTCTCTAAGGATCAAAGCAAAAGCAGGCGGGAGCACAGTGCAGTGTGTGTTCGGTGGCTCTGCTTTTAGAACAGAAGGGAAGACAAATATAGTGGGGGGAGAGGAAAGGAGTCTAAACGTGGCATAATAGCTCCATTTATTTTCCTGTCACCCTGTAGACATGCAGCACTGGCACCTATAGCTGACAGATAAACAAACTGTGCTTGCTCTCTTCTAGAAAATATGCGAACAGAGTTGCACATTGTCAGCCTCACAGGGCAAAAAATAATAAACACAGATGTACATTTGAGAAGGATGAAAATGTTTGGAGTTCTCCCATTTGAAGCCCAGGCACTTGAGACGGGAAAGAGGATGGACTCTCCTTGCAGAGCTGGGCGATCTGGCTGGGATCCTCGCTTGGAAAGAGCTCTCGCTGGTTCGGACCCGGGAGGACTAAACAGCTCTGACTGGAGGTGCTGGAAAGTGTGCAGGGTCCCCGCATGCCCCTTTCGGGGTCCCATGCGGGTGCAGGTCCCGTGCCCATGAGGGTCCCCGCATGCCTCCCCCACCCCCAAATGCTAGAGGTTTTAATTCTCCCTTGCTTACAGCTTTAGCTCCCCTAAAACCTTGCTTTTTCCTTCCTTTCTCTGTGCTCCATCACGGTTAAAGTGTGGCAGGCCATTGATGTGCTCATGGGAGGGGCAAGCCAAAACCCCAATTTAAATAATAAATTTATATCAGCTTTCCCATTATATGTTTTTTTTTTAAAGAAAGGTGTATTTTCATCGGTTGATATTATCAATTAAAAATGTTGTTTTACAACTAAGTACAGTTTTTATGGTAGATTTGACACGTTTCCTAGGTACACAAACTCTCACACACACACAAAATACATAGCTTAACAAACTTGGATAAACACACACACACACACACACACACACACACACACACACACAATGCATAGCTTAAGTTGGATAATTAGGAATCCTACATTTTAGTATGCGATAAAATAGTGAAATATGTATTTCTTATTCACTAGATGATTAACTTTTTGCTCACATTTGTATCAAGCTGCATTCAGCTGGCCACTTGAATGTAATTAAACCCACAAAACCAGCCCGTCAGATTTATTAAACCCAACCGTCACATTTTGGATACAAAACTTTTTTTTTTTTAATTTAAAATATGGTGCACATGTACAACTAACCAAGTTATTAAGCACTAGCATTAACTGTTATAGTATTAGAAGTATGAACTGCAGTTAGTGAATTAAACCACAGTAATTTCAGGTCACCCTGGGGAAAATTGTCCAAAACACCTAGATGAAAGTCATGTGAGCTGAAGTTCCTACTTGCCTAATTGTCTCTAAAATATGACAGTCATTTTTCTACCTAGGCTTTTTTGACAAAAATGTCGTCCCTTTTAAGTTTTTAGAACTCAAAAGTCTCATCCTCTTCTGCTTTTTATTCTTAGGCTGGAAGAGAAAAACAGTCTTTCATGCTTTTACAACTCCCAATCGATTTCTCAGCTTCGAATAAACCAGTCCAAATGAAGAAAATGTTCTTTCTGCTACTGCTGGTAAAAGCTGGTTTAGCACTTCAACAACCTCTGGTTCCAGGGGCTTTGCTAGTTAGTGACTTCTACTAGTTCAGTGGTGTGACTTTCTTTAAAACATCCTCAGCAAACACGCACTGCTTCAGTGGTTCACCTCTAGCCCTGAAGTTTATTAAGGTTGGTGTGACACATGGGTGACCAGTAGATGTTCATGTCATTGCAGCATTTTCCTCTTTGGCAGTTAGGCATCTACCCTGGTATTTTGTGTTAAGAATATGGGCAAAAAAAATGAAGTGGAGTAAATGCGTCTTGACCCATCTGCTTCTTTACTGCCTGCAGTTTAACTCCGTTATTGGGTATTTCTTGCTTTAATCTTTCATGAAGTTCTTTCTAAATTCCAGCAGCATCCACAATACAGCAGCAATCTTTTGTAGTTAGTCCAAGGATATAGAAATAGGTTTTCGCATATTCACCATATCTACATTTCTTTTTAGTTCAATGTTGACTACTTTAGCTTGTGCTACTTCCATCAATTTTGTCACAAGCTTCTTCACAGATGCGTGGCCTGTGCTGTATTCAGTTCAAATTTCATTTAAGTTAGTTTATTAAGGAAAATGTAATTATAATTTAAAATTAAAAATATAAAAACGAATTAAAAATTTTAAAACTCCTTTTTTAAAAATCATTGATTTTGAGCTATCCTGCCTCGGATGAGACTCTTCAAAAGCCCGGCAGTGAGCTCCATACCTAATTCCCACCTCACTTTTAGTGGCTGTCTAGCAGTTAGCTACTAGGCCTGATGCTTTGGAGAATGACTATCCCTGACTTCTGGGTACATGTGCTGATCAGCAAAGCTATTGAGGGCACACACTAGTTACTAATGACCAGTTATTGGCTTTCAAGCTTCTGCAATATCCATTGGGCATTCGTGCTTCCCATAAATCAAGCCACTTTTAAACTTGCTGTTAATGAAATAATGATTTGCTAAGTGACAAATGTGTTGCTAATTACAAGCGACTTCATTAGACAGCAGCATTACAAAAATGACACTAGATCTCAAATATGTTGAGTAAGGAATGACTTAATTAACAAATCTGTGTGTCTCAATTATTCACTTAAAAGCACCATGCACAGACAAATGTTTAGGATTCTTTTCTGTTTTAACTAATGTTCCCTAATAAAGTTTGGATGCCGCTTAGGAATGACGACAGGGTGATAAATATTTTATCTGGGCCAAGTGGAGGAGGAGAGAGCTTTGTCTGCTCGGTGCGGCGGGGGGGGATCCGAGCAGGTCTGGATTTCTGCTCTCCGTTCCCCTTCATGCTAGCAAGATCCCCTTTTTTCCCCCCTGTCATTCTCCACAGTTAGCTGGCCAATCACATCAGCCTAGCCCAGCTAATTAATTACTGCCATTATTAATTACCATTGATGATAGTTCCTAACCAGCTGCTCTCCCAAGTTGAGGCTCCAGTTTATTTTGTTCTCACCTGAGATGGAAGCGCCACCTGTTGGCAGGATTATGCACGTTCCAAGAAATGTATTTTGCCCCAAACTTTCCCCCTGGTTCTTTAAAAATCAAACCATAAAATGTAAGTGTAACAGGAGAGCCTGATTACTCCCAGACCTCCAAAAATATTTGTTAAGAATAAGAGCAAATTCTCAAACAAGCCAAGAAGTAAGTGTTAATAAGTGCACTTGGTCCTTGGTGTCAAGATCCAAAAGAAACTGCCCGAGCACATGATCTGAGTCTTCAAGAGGCTGAGACACGATTATTATTTGTACCTAAAAGCTCCAGTCAGCTTCAGGGCTCACGGTGCTTGGTGCTGTACACAAACTCTAATAAAAGATGGTTTGTGCCCCAAAGATTTTACAGTCTAAAAAAAAGCAGATGAAAGGTGGCAGAGACAATTTAGAAAGCAATTTAGAATAATATTAGAAATCTAAAAGCAATTTAGAATAATATGGGACAGGACAGCGGATGGGACAGGTGGAGTATGTGGAGTATGTGACTTCCCCAATGCCACGCAGACAGTTGTAGTAGTAGGAATAAGAATAAAGAGTTATTTATATGAATAACTCTTAATAGGAATAAAGAGTTATTTGTATGATCAAGAGTTCCAGCTCTCATGGTTTTGTTGCAAGTCTTGTGATATTTGGTAGTTTTCCTGAAGTCCCGGCTGCTTGAGAATCTTAGGTTTCGTTAAAAGAGAAAAAAATCTAGTCCTTGTGGTTTTAGAGAAAAGCTTAAAAACATGACCGGAGTGTGACCCTCAAGTCTCAGAAACCAGAAGGCAAATAAAAAGAGCCCCCGATTTATGATGTTCAAGCCAGTCTCATGATTTGGAGGAGCCTGACTCATGATTTCTGAACGCTTGGGGTTAGCGATGCTGGTAAAATGTTCATGTGGGAGAAACCCAAGCTAGCACTGGAACCCTCATCGCATTAGAGGATTTTTCTTTGTTCAACCTTGTAATTTATTTTGTACAGAAGCCTATTTAAATGAAAGCCTCCTAGTTTAAAACCTGGACAAACTTTAAGCTCCGTACAGCTTATTGCAGCTGCAGACGGAAAACTGGAGGCAGTTTTCCACTCTGGCCACTCTGGTCTTTATACGGCGGCATGCTGAGTGACTGGTGTAGATAGCGGGAGCATGACCTGAATTTTGGAACAGACTTTAGCATGGTAAGCTCCAAGTCTGCAGACCTCGACTGCATCTTAAACTTGATGTCAGACTGATGGAGAGTTAGGTTTCAGGCTTTTCTGACCTCACGGCTCCCTGATGGATAAATCACTGATCGGCCATGGTGTTTGCTCCTCTTGGAGCGCCTGACCCTTGCTCTGGCCAGGAAGTTAGCAGCCAACTCACTGGAAGGTGGTGAGGGGAGACTAGATTAGGCCAAGACAACGCAGGTCTCTGAGCTGTCAGAGGCTTTTTAAAAAGCAAAGCGATACGGCTGGTCCTCTCTTCTCTGAGATTCCTGGAGCTAATCTTTTAGAAATGCTTGGGAATCCTATCTATTTCCTACTCCACTGCCTTTCATTCGAGGCTTTTCCTATATCACTAAAACTCCCAGCACATCTGAATGGGTGATGAGCATTTTTATCTCCACTTTACAGACAGGCAACCAGAGGCACAGAGAGGTCAATGATTTTTCAGAAGGTCCAAAAAGAGCCTTTATGATCTAAAGACGATAGGTGGTAACTCGGTGACAGAGCCGGCAGCAGAAGCTGAAATAGGATTGCAGTGTCTTGGTCTAACCATCAGCTCGTGCTTTGTTGAGTTACATTTGAGTACGCTTCATATTGCAATAGAAGCAGCTACCAAACCATGGTCATTTAACACAGCCTCTGTAATGTTGACTTTCCTACTTGCCCAGTCCCCGTTGTTGTCACAGCAATGCTTCGAAGCCCCAGTCTGGTCCCAGTACGCGTAGAGAAACACAGCCCTGGCCTCAACGAGCTTGCAGTCTGCACTGAGACAAGATGCAGAAAGTGGTCAGGTCAAAGCAAAGCAAGGTAAAAGGATATGCTGGTAACATGGCTGCAACCACTGATTTTGCCAAACTCTTTCCTGATGCTGTCAAGTTGTTTTATTTCTGTATTTTCCAGTAACAGACAGTCAACCAGTAGAGGTAGACTGTCTCCTTACAGTTGGCTGTGATACCTGCCCGTTCTAAGGTAATTCAATGAATGGCATGCTATTCCTGCCCTAATTTCTCTCTAGTTTCATTTTGCACATTCATTAATTAGCTGAATTTTGCTCAGTGAGTGGAATTTGCCTCTGAACAAAGAACCAGCGCAAAGCCCATCCACCACTTAAGCCTAGACCCAGAGTGTAAATGATGCATCCACTGTGTGCTGGCCCCTCTCCACGGGGATGCATGTCACCTTGGGAGCGACCCAACGGTGAAGAACTTCCAGGTTTGGGCCTGGACAGAGCCAAGAAAATGCCAAAGGCATACAAGTTGCTGGATTGTTTTTCAGGTTCTTCTAGAGCTCACTTTCAGTGATGGAAAACAGGCTAATTCTGCCAGCAGAAACAAAAAATAGTATCTCCTTTAATCCCTGGCTTGGATTTCCACTATGAGTGGCCCTGTTAGCCACAAAAATACCAGTGGGGGTTACTGGCACTGAAAATGTATGTTCATTATTCACAACCCTAAAAACAAAAAGGAAAACCGGAAGCACCTTTTAGGGGCCTCACGTGGAGTCCTCGTCTTGTGTTTGCTTTGGGAGTTTCTACCAGTCTGATATGATTTTTGTCTGACTGTCACTTGAAGGACTGCACAAAAAATTCCAGAAACTACAGTTCATAGAAGATAAGGTTAATGCTTCTGAAAAAGAGGTATTTCTAGCATCTCTGAAAGTGTTGCAGTTTGGGTGACAGCAGATTCAACTATCGTTTTGGTTTAAAATGGTTAGATCAATTTGGTACCTGGCACTGCTCCCATGAAAACGAAGGCAAGGCTTGCCTGTAGGGCAGGGGCGGGCAATTATTTTGGGCAGAGGGCCACTTACTGAGTTTTAGCAAGCCATCGAGGGCTGCATGACAGGCAGCCCAGGGCAGATTAATGTTAATTTTGTAAATTTTTTAGGGGCCTCGTGGGCCAGATAGAATGGCCTGGTGGGCCGCATCTGGCCCCCGGGCCGCATTTTGCCCACCCCTGCTGTAGGGTCTTAAGCACCTGAACATTAAGGAGTGGTTGCTAGTTACTCTGTAGTTAAGGACACAGATGAATATAGATAGATATGGCATCCTCTTTAATGCTATCTGCATAATAAAATTGGCTTGGAACATGGTAGCTGAAAGCTGAGGCTGAAGCTGGGGAAAAATTTGAGGCCCTTTGAAAAATGGGATTTTGGGACTTGGAGAGTGAGTTACCATTCCTCAAAATCCAAGCTGTTTTCAAAGTTTGGAAAGTCATATCACACAAGAGCAGGTAGAAAGTTTCTAAATGAAAAGTCTTTTGTTTGAGAAACAGCCTTTTTCCAAAATCAAAATATTTTATTATTAACTTTTCTTTTAATCTGTGTGTGTGTAGGGGGGCAGGGTTGCACCATGTTTCATGTAATTTGTTAATGGAAATTAATATAAAACTATTACTGAAATTGTTATTGACAACTTTTAGTGTTTACACAAAATGTAAGAAAATGTCACAAAAGTTGTTTTCTTGTCCCTTTAAAATGTGTGGGTGTACAGAACGTGATATTTTTTTTTGTTCCATATCCTGCAAAAGTGGCATAACTTTGGAGTTTTGGAAAGTTTTATGAAAGACTGTTTTTGCTTTTGGAGCCTGACTGGTTTCTTTTGTACCTGTTGGGGCTGAGATGTGGAATAAAGAGACACCTGAAACATGAACTGCACTAGAAAATCAAGATTTTTTTTGGAAGAAACTGTCTTTAAAAAGAAGCTCATGCAGGGCTGTCATTACTATGAAGATAGATATTTCAGAGTCAAATTCATGTGTGTTTTATATAAGAGGATAGTTTTTTTCTGAGGTCTTGGCTCGCACGCCATTCCTATGGCGCATCACATGCTCGTGGAAGCGGACAGATAACCCTAACACTTTGTTATGTAGGGGTGAATCATGAGATGATTAAAGTTCTGTTTCTTTCAATCCTTATCATGCTTAAAGAGGAGAGGATTGTAAACCTAGCTCGACCTCTATTCTCCACTCAGTAACTATCTATTCATGGGAAGTACGTTCATTTTCAGACAACTTTCTTTTTATAGCCGTAATGGATCTGAGTGGATAATTCTGACCCTTGGTTATTATATCTATTATAGGTAACCTGTAACATATGTAGGGCATCTTCCATTGATGTCAGTAGGAATGCATCTGTATAACTGAGCAGAACTGAACTTCTGGGTGATTTTGATGTCTGCCCTTCCTTTACCTTTCTTAGCTTTACTTTGTCTTGGTGGTCTGCTGAGAGACCAGGGAATGGTGGGAAATCAGTTGCAAGAAGTCGGTAGTTTATTTGCCCTGCGATGGTTATATTGTCAGTGGACAAAATTGAAAAAAAACCCTGTTCTGGATGTCCCTGTTCTGTAGCTGTTCCCAGCAATTTCCCCTTGAATTTCCCATGTGATCACATTGTCTGATGTGGAGACAACTGTCTAGACATCCAGTTTTTAAAAAAAGAAAGAGATGCCTTTATACTGCAGCTGGAGTGGCACATCTCTGAGACGGCAGGGCGTAAGTGCAGATGGGTAAGTGGAGGGCATGCGAGGTTGATTTGAAACCAGTGACTGCAAAGAGAAGTACTGCATTCAAGTCATCAAAACAGCAGCTCTGCTGCGAGTTCGGTTCATCTTTAGACGTTCCTAATACTCACCTCTCCACTATTGATTGACTCATTTCTGTAGCAATTGCTGTTGGTTCATTATCTATACAGGCAGCAGTTGTGGGGATTTGATGCATTTATATTTTTGTCTCATTTGCAGCCATCCCCTTTATCTGCCTTCTATTCTTGCAAACAGCTTGAGGTAGAAAGCAGCCTGTATTGAACTGGCTGATTGCCAGATCATTTACAGTTGATCTATGATGTTTAGCTTCTTTCACAACAACTTCATTCTGCTTTCTTCTATCTTTATGTTTCTTCTGCTGTCCTGCAGAGGAGTAATATTAGCTTTCAGATCCATGCGTGCAGGAGCCTGCTGTGTCCCTGGAACTCGTTAATTTGCAGTTGAATTTCCTGTCTGTCTCATGAAATCCTTTAGCAGCAACAGTTTATCCTTTGGGCTCCAAAATCTTCACCAGTTCAGTAAGGGTAAGACATTTCCAAGCAACCTTTTCCTCTTGCTTCCATGCAATACGGGTACAAACCGGATGTGTGGATGGATGGGTAGGGAAGCAGTAATGCAGCAAAGCAATGCTGCAGAAGGAAAGCTGATTTCTTGATTCCTTGCCACGTGCTCGATCTGTCAAGAAATTGGGATGTGGGATGATCAGCAGCTTCACACAGCCTGGATTAATTTATGACAGGGGTGGGCAAAATGTGGCCCACCAGACCTTTCTATCTCGCCCATGGGGCCCCGAAAAAAATTAGAAAATTAATACTTATCTGGCTTGGGCTGCCTGTCATGCGGCCCTTGATGGCTTGCCAAAACTCAGTAAGCGGCCCTCTGCCCAAAATAATTGCCCGGCCCTGATTTATGATGTGGCAGATGAGGAGGCCCACAGATCCACATTTCAAACACAGCAGATTTGGGTGGATTGAAATTCAAGCCCAAAGAGATGAAATGGCTTACCTGAAATCACACAGGAAATCTGTGGCAGTATCGGGAAATGAGCCCAGATCTCCTCAGCCCCTGTCCTGAATCACTTTTCCTTTCTATCAGAGTGCAGATTCCCAGCTTCTTGCAAAACCTCTGCAAACTCTTTTCAGTGATCTTTCCCAGGGGCTTGAAGGTCCAGATTTTCCCAAGAGATCCCACCAAAATAAGGGGCAGCTTTCAGAAGTGCTAAATGCCCAGCATTCTGAGCTCCTTTGGAACTATTTTCTGAGCAACTTTGAAAATCCACCCAAATGGGCTTCTTTTGATGAAACAGGTTTTCGTTGGACTGCATCGAAATGCTGGAACTGGAATTATTTGCTGGAATGTCATTTTGATGAAATGTTCATCAAGGATCAGATGTCCAGGAGGGAATTTCTGGTCGTAACAATACAGAGCCGTCCACCACAATAATGCGATTACTCACTCGGGATGTGGGAGAGCAGGTTCAGGCCTTTGCTTTGCTGGACTCAGATGATGGATGTGACCCTGGGTCTTCTGTAGGTGGATGAGTGCCCTTTCCACCAGGCTACTGACCTTTCCAGGGCGTGATGGAGTCAGTCCATGTTGTCTGACTTATGTACTTCATCTCACAGGGTGCTTTTGTGATGGTTGCTCGCACCGGTGCTACACTTGTTTCCCTTCAAGAGTCCACCCTGTGCTGTCCACCAGTGCCCCTGGCACTTTGTTTCTCTGTACCAAAACTTCTTGTTATTCCTTTTACCCCTTTTACACCTCTGGTTAAATAGTGATGGTAATGTGGAGGGCCACAATGTGGCCAGGATTCAGACTCTTTTGCTAGCTGTGTCATCTGTCTCCGTTCTTTGAAACATGCAAGTAAAAATGTGATGGAAGTGATGATGATGATGATGATGGTACAAGCTTACATCTTTTTGTGCTTTGATTTCTGGCAGTTGCATATTAGTATCTCAGCAATCTCTGTTCACAATATAAGTGCATCAGTTTGCTCAAGATGCTCAGTAATTACAGATTAGGGTTCAGTGCTCGCTCTCTCTGATTGGGACTGGGCCTAATGATCCAGGTGCTGATCCAAGACCTACTGAATTCCGTAGGCATATGTTAACGCTTTATTTTAATGCTTAATTTATACAAGCTTATAAAAGGCTAATACTTATAACAACCACTATTTATTTAGGGATGACCGACACTCTTCTGTTGAAGCCATTTTTTTGGATGGAAATTGGGGCTTTCAATGAATGATTTTTTTGTGAAGAATATCTATTTCCCATGGGAGCATTCATTTTGTTGTTGCTGAAAAATGGGGATGGGCTCCCTAGTCAGATTTTATTTCCCATGATGCATGACAGCCATGATGCACTGCATCCCCTCAGGAAGATGCAAGGCCATAAGAAACAAGCTGACCAAGCCATGCAGTCAATGTAGGAGAGTAGAAGCATTGGACGCCCAAAATGCAACTGCCTGGAGGCACCACAGCACCATTTCAGAATTGAAAAATTTTGATTTTTGATATTTCACTGGCAACCCGCCATTGTTTTCCAAATGGAAATTCACATTGGTTGAATTTTAACAACAGTGTTGTATGTTATAGGTAGTTAAGAAAAAGCTTATTGGCACCTTACATTCTCTAATCATCTATCAGAATTTAGTAACCATATAGTAAAGAAGCTACTAGTAATGTATACATTATTTTTGTATGTCCCATTAAAATAAAGGGCAACAGGGACTTAAAGAGACTTTGGATCATCTCTAACTGGAATGGTCCCAGCTCTTTCTAAGATTGCATAAGCTAAGAGAAAGGGTTTTTCGTATCTGAAGTTATAGTCAAAACATATAATCAGCTCTTTTCTTTAGCTCCCAAATATACCTAGTTTTTAAAAGGCAGCAGGAGTGATAAAAGCAAGTGAGATGGAATCAGAGATTACAGTAACATAAAACACATTCCTGGAGTTTATGTATTTTTCAGGTACTGCAGGAAAAATAGAAAAAAATAGCTGAGTGCGAATAATTGTTTCCATTAAAGGGACTACGCTACTTCTATTAGGTAATTCTAACCTTTTCTCCCATTAATGGTAATTTGGCAGAAAAGAAAGGTGCATTAAATAAGTATTTCAAAGTAACCTGGGCAGCAATTTTGAGATATTAAGCTTTTAAGTTGACAGCCCCAAGCACATTGATTCAGTGTAATTATACACATCTTAACACCCCGTAAGGTCTTTCTTAAATGCAAACAAACACGTTTCTTTAGTAATGCTGGCTTCAGGATGAAAACGGTCTTCATGTTACAGGACTGAACAAGCATTGCAGATCAATACTTTTGCAGGAAGATTGCTTCTTGTTATCGGAGGCACTTGACGTAAAGCAGGGATGAGTTCTTCTAAACAAATCCTTGATTTGCATTGAATGCCTCCTGCCCCCCGTATGGCATCTCTGCAGATCTGAAAAGGACATTCTGGTTTTGCTTGGATAGCAGTCAGTAGCAAATCTCCCACTGGCTTCCACAGCATTATGATCTTGCCCTGAGATATGAAATGTAACACGATGGACATACAAGAAGCAGCTGAAATCGCTGTTACAAGTGCAAGAACTGCTTTTCAGTGGACCTAAGCCAGAGTTCACTTAAGTTAATGGTAACCTTTTTCACTGACTTCAGTAGCACTGGGATCAGGCCCTATGGGCTGGGTTTGCAAAGGAACTTAGTGCCCAGAGTCAGAGAGACATTTTCAAGAAAACTCAGCACATTAGGTGAAGTCCAACCCCATGCCCTTTGAACACCTCTTTTGCCCCAGAACTGTTTGATCATTGGCAAAGTTAATACTGATGGAACTTGGCCCCTTGGTGAATATACTTCAGGTAGACCGGGGCTTCCCCGGTAATGCTCTGATGGAGTTTATAGCAGAGGAGGTTGGAGGCATAACGTTCAGCGGACAATCCTGGGGAAGCATATTTGGCAAGGAAGTTTCCTGCAGACTCCAGGTTTGCCTGGGCTGTGACCATTTTACTGCTCATTTCCTGCTCCTCCCCATCCCTTACTGTTTCCTTTTGTTGTTGCTTTTCAGAAATGAAAGGCAGTTTCATGATGCTGTTTTGGGTTTAATGCCTGGCTCTGTACTCAGTCTCCCACCCTTTTTCCTGGCTCCCTTCTTCCCTGCTTCTTCCTTTCCTTCTGCCATCCTTTCCCATCCTCTCCACCGCTCCTTCCCTCCTTTCTTGGCTCTTCCTTGGGAGGTACTCTCAAAGTTGCCAGCCATGCCTTGGGCTTGCAGCTTTTATTTTAAAGCTCCTGATATTGGGAAGAAAATGTTACTTTGTTGGCTTCTCTGAACCTTGGAACTGATGCTGAATTTCCCACTCGCTCAGTGAGGGGTTTTTTTTGGGGGGGGGCTTTTCTTGGCTGGCTGCTAAGTGTGAGCTTGCTGGGGGAAGGTGATGAGTTCTCCATCACTGTACGGCTCCCTTGCCAGAATCCATAACTCTAGCAAATAGCTTGTTGCAGCTTCAAGGGCTAGAAATACAAGGATTTGATTTTTAATGGGGAATATATTGGACAGAAACTGGGCATGGTGAAAACCTTGCAGAGTAGTTCACATATATTGCAATTAGTAGGGAAGCCTCACTTTTTACACTATTTGACTTATTTATGTACTCAGAGGAAACATAAAACTTGAATTGCAACCATTTGCGGCCACTAAAGATTATTCATTTTATTTATTACTTATATCACTGCAGTACTTAGGTGCTGTCCATGCAATACTAAGAGACAGTTGCTGATCTTAATTTTCAGTCTAAATAGATAAAGTAGACACAGAATGGTTACCCGCATTTCACAGGTGGGAAACTGAGACGCAGAGGGCTTTTTTGAGTTGTCCGAAGTCAGGCAAGGAAGTCTGTGGTGAAGTCAAGAACTCAACTCAGATCTCTTAAATGTCTTGCAAGTGTCTTGAATCCTTGCCTATTCTTTCTTCCTAAGACCACCTGGCATTTTTTGGAGCGAGTATGGGTGTTACCATGGAGATTTGCCTAGAGTCTAGCTTAGCTATCCATATTTTCTCTGGTAGCTCCCCATTCCTCACTTTCTGTCCTGAACTCTTATGTGATGTTGCTGTTAGTCCTCAGCTGTCGTCCTGCTTCAGCTCAGAAGAGACTGCGGTCACTGGTGGGTGAAATATAGCATGTGTTTCAGTTTAAATTTGTATAAAGCCTTTTGATTTCTTTGGACTCAAAGGTGCCAGTGGGCGGTTACATTAGAGATCCCAGAAATCTCAGGGCTTACAAATCCTTGCAGCACCTTTATGATGTTGGAGATGGTTGCACTCACTTGAGTGATATTTAATGATCTTTTGCTGCTGAGATTCCTCTGCTGATTCCTGCCTTTCATTCATGGCAGAGACGCACAGTCTGTGTGAATGAGAGAGTTTGCTAAGAAATTTAGTCTGGTTGGGGGGTGGTTGTGTGTGTCTCTGAGTTAGAACCAACACTTTCACTTACAAATGTCAGCGCCAGAACCGGTAGTGATGGTGTGGGGGTGAGTTGCCGACCAGAGAAACAACAGGTTCAATTCTCACCCTTGTGACCCTCCATAGGAGAACCAGGCTCACTTTCATGCTAGACGATCTTGGGAATGCAGCCTGAATAATCTCCTGCTGGCTCTTCTAGCCATGCTAGTTTGGCTACACCAGCTGGTTGTTCTCTGATTAGGCTTCCTGGATCTGTACACAGAAAAGGCACCGGTAGGGAAATGAGTTTATCCTCTGATGTGTCTGATATCTTCCTCAGGACATGATGGGGAGGGGAACAGGGTCTTTTTCCCCCTTCCTTCCCCCTTGGGAACTCACGCTGAAGTTAAGCAGGTGCTCATTTGCTTTGCTGAATAGGGATGGACTGAGATACACCCATGCTTTGCTGACCCGCGCTAGGTTCTCATTCAATCCATGCTCATTTGCCTATGCTTTATGGAAGAAATGCAAAGCCGGGAGCCCTAGCATCCTCTCTGTAAGAAGAGGTTTGCTTTCTCGTGCTGTGTGTCTATCAACACCAAGAGCGTGTCTCTTCTATCGCTCAAGGAGGCTGTAGAGAAGTGAGTGCTGACACGTACATCAGCACCCGCTCTGCCTCACACTGCACCCTGCGCAAGATGAAAATCATCTCTGAACGCATAGGGTGGAGCCCCACGCACCATACACATTTCCTTCCCCTCTTCAGTCCCGCACACTGTTGAACATCATCCCTATTCCTTCAAGTTACTACTCCTTCAATAGGGAGATTCATAAATAGTTTATAGAGCCAGATACATGATTTATAAATGTTTTAATTAGCGATTAATTAATTGTTACAGATGGCTCAAAAGCTCTACAAATCAATAGGTTGCCTATAACCCTTTGTAGCACCTCTTCTTGAGGAGTCTATAACCATTTATAACACAAACTACTCATGCCGGTAATATGATTATAACCCCTGTTACACATGCATTAACCTCTTGTAAGTAATTCATAAAGAAACCCTTCAGAGAAAGCGTGACCCTCCCTGCTTCTATTTAGGGGGCAAATAAGAAATTTTACTCTTGGGTAAGTTTATGCTCAAAACATACAGCGAATCTTTCAGGTGAATAGACTTAGATAGACTAGATATTTCATCAAGGAGGAAAAAATAGAAGAAACAACAGGGAAGACCTTCTTGAATGTAAACAGGTAATGACATTGCTGAGAGAAGGAGACTCATGTGGAGCTGAGCTCTAGATTTGCAGCAAGAAGCCGTTTTGCTGCAGTGAAGCAAAATGTGATATAAAAAGGGAGAGATGTTGTGATGCTTGAGGTACAGACTTTGCTTTTAATTCTCCTTGCTCTGGAATACTGGAAACCTCTGTGATATATCTAGGTATTCATATTTACCTGGCTGCATATGTGTTTTATGGATATGGCATAGCATGCTATAAACTCATATGGACCTGATTGTCGCTAACACTAAGGCCCATTTATGCTGTTCTGGCAGTGAGCGCATGTGCTCATACACACAGACTGTTTTATGATGATTCATAAAAATAGACAGAGTTTTAATGAAAACATTAAGATAGCTGAACAATTTTGATTGCATCTAATCTACTTTCATCCCCCCCCCTCCAAAGATGGTTCTAAATGGCAGAAAAATTCAGGGCAGAAGAAAATATTGGATAGGTTCAAGAATGAACTCTCAACCCTGTATTCAGGGGGATAAACTGTATCTCAACAATATACTGAAATAAAGTCTGAATTGATACTAACTCGTTCCAGATGAGACCTTGCGATCTGTAGGGCGCATGGATTCACTGAATTATATTCTAATCTCTGTCAGAAACGGTCAGTTCTTATTACTGCAGGTATCTTCAAGACTGCGCAGTATGAATCATGGTTCAGGCAGAGCAACATGCTTTTAATGACTTTGGAAATGTTCATATCTGTCACAATCACCTGAAATGTTTAACTGAAAGCAATGACTTGTTTTTGCCAGTGGTTAGAGCAGGGGACTGGGAGTCAGCTGCTATGGCTTCTGCTGCTGAATCTGGTATGGGTTTATTGGTGGCAAGTTGCTTGTCCTATCTGGGCCTCAGTTTCCCTCTCTGCAATATAAGGGTAACCCTACTCTGCTAGCTCATAGGAATTACTATGAGTAAACTGCCTGCAGATGTCTGGATGAAAATTGCTGCACAAATACAGGTTATTATTGTCCTTTGTATTCATTAAATCTTGTATTTTTTTTTAGTTTACCCAGTAACCTTCTGACGGCACCCCAATAGGCTTTCAGATGTGTTTATTCTCATTTTGGTGATACCAGTGGTACAGATTTTTGCAAGCCCAGGGAGCAATTCAGCTAGTGTCCACAGGCATGATTTTGCCCTACGTGATGCTACTTCTCTCTTTCTTTTTCATTAAACAAAATCTGGCCTGCACAAAAAGGTACCTCTTTTCTCTTTAGCTTTTGAATATACTCTCAAATGCTGCAACTGAGGAAATCGCTTAAGTGTGTACTCATTTCCCTCTGTATTCAGGACAGCATTTTAGTACAAGTGTGGCTTTAAGTGTGCACACACATGCTTTCCTGAATTGGGGCCAAGGCTGCCAGTTCAACTCTCGCCTTTCTCAGCTGCTGGTATTCCTGCCATCCTTCAGTGACCCTTCGGTAGTAAACATGATCCATCCTTTTACAACGTGGCTGTCCTGGAGCTACAGATAGTCCATATTGTCTTGTCAGTAGGGACCGCTGTGGTCCTCTTGCCCTGAACACTTGCATAATGAATCCCATGACCTCCTATCCATTGCATCCTGCCTCAAAGCCAATAACGTGTTGCTGAACTTGGACATATCTCTCAGTATGAACTTGGATCCTGACTTAACTTGGGCGTGTCAAAAAATCATGGTGGAGATGGCACACCAAATCCAAGTGACTTGCAGATGTTGCAAAAACCCGTATAGGCCTCATCAGACAATGGGGAACCCACCAGATCCCCATGGTAGGCACTTCCAGTGTGAATTATTCTCCATCTTAAGTGCTTCTGCCTTATTTCCTGTCAGGCTTCATCTTCCAGCTGCTGGATCCTTCAGTGCTGGATAAAGTGCCTTCTTGTAGCAGACAGCTCAATAACCATTTTCACCCCGCTATTGTAAATCTGTAAATACCTCTTTCCAAGCAGGCAATGAAGAGTTCTGGTGACTTGATGTATAGCTAAAAATGGGCTTTTTCTGGAGCTTGTCATTCTCATTGTCAGACTTTTAAAGACATTAGTCATGTAAACTTCTTCCCTGGTCTTTTCAGATCCAGTCTCTCTGCTTCTTCCTCTTGCATTTGGCACCATTCCTTAGAACCGTATTTGCTGCCTTCATCAGTTGAGAGATTCGTTCTGAATCTTGGCTGTCCTTGCTGTTGATTAAAGTCCAGAAATCACTGTTGTCTGCTCAGCAGCAGTGCTTCTGTGAAGATGATCTCTGGTAACACTGACATTAAGCACGTGGCCATTCATGTGACAGCTTTTCATTAAGTATTTTGTGAACAGACATCTCTACTAAGCACCAATGCCTTCCCCTTTCTTATTTCCAGGTCATGCTCTCTTGCCTTTATCCCTGGAGCCAAAAGTTGAATGGCCTCCTCCATCACAGAATCCGTCCCCAGATCAGTGCATCGCGCTCATACGCTCTCTTAACCTGCTCTCTTCTGAAGAACAGCTTCCCTGACAACTGTTGCTCCCGAGACGCATTTTCATCAGCCTGCATTTTTCCCTACCTTTCCTTGTTCTTCTGCATGCCTGTCTACCCTAAATCAGGCACAGCATCCAGGGACAGTATGAAAACAGTCTTTGCTTATTTTTCTTCCCCTTCCCTCCTGTATTGGAAGGAAAGGAGCATAAGGTTGCCATGTGTTAAGTGGCTGAAATTGGTATGATCCAAGGGCATTCATAGCCATGGGGAGACATGTTGGGCCTGCTCACAACCCCACTGAAGTTAATGAAAAGTTTTCCGTTGATTAAAATGGTTAAGGGATCAGGACCTACTCCTGTCCCCAGAAATTTCACCATCTTATCAAGATACTCTGCAGGGTCCTCCCTTTCAGTGTACAGGTCCCACCCATAAAAGTGTTTGTGCTTATGTGAGCAAACTGTTTGCTGCCAGGCCAGAGCAGTGTGTATCTACATCCCAGAGGGCCAGCTCAACCCCAAGCAATATCGCAATGTGTGTGCTTGTGAAATCCCTCTTTTCCCAGGTTCCTGTGCAATCTGAGCGGTCTGCCCTGCCTCCAGACACTGCAGGTGGGGCATGGGCCCATATTGCTTTGGGCAACAACCGTTTGTTCCTCTATGAGCAACTTCCATCAGGGGCCCTTTTGCAAAAGTTTCTGCCCCACCAAACCACGGTGAAGTAGAATAGTATTATCGATGCTGTTTTATAAACAATGGAAACTGAGGCAGGGGGAGGCATGTCTGACACAGCGATCAATGGCACAGCTGGAGCTAAGCCCTAGAGGTGAAATCCTGGCTCGCTTGAAGTCCATGGCGTAAATCCCATTGGCTTCAGTGGGCTTGATTTCAGCTAGTGTGGTGGCATTTGACCTGCTTCATTCTGCAGATGGCTTTGTTAGGGCAATGTCCTTTCAAGGGCATCCTTCCATTCGCTTCCAATCCCCCTTTTCCCAAGATGTAATTCTCCAACTGGTTCCTTTGCTGGAACATCAGTGAAGGCCCCAGGGGTTGCAGTTGGACCATACTGCCCTGTGCCTTCCACTGAAATGATGGCTTCATGTGCACATGCCTTTCCCCCTGCAATTTATGCACAGAGCGTGCAACTTCCTTGAGCTTATGTTGGATACCCTACCATCCTCATTGAATTCCTGATGAAGACTCTTTCCATCGGCTTCAGTGAGCTTTGACTCGGGCCCTCAGTCATTAGGCAGGGGCTGAGCTGATTGTTTTCAGCACCGAAACCATCTGAAAGAGCAGAGAGTAAGCAAGAAATTGGAGAATGGGTGGTGACCCCGTTGAGGGACTGGCTATAAGAAAGAGGTGCTTGCCCTCATCCGGACCTGATCCAAAACAGCTGGTGCCACAGGAGGAAAACTCAAGTCTGGGTAGAAAAAAGCAGTTAAAAAGAAGAGAGACTCTGGAGCAGAGACAGAAAGTAGCCACACAAGGGTAGTGGGCTCCTGCAGGACCCTGAGCAGAGCGCTGACCACTGGAGAGTTGTGAAGCAAAGACCCTGACCTTCCCCAGCTTTCTTTGTCCTTTGGTGGCAGCTGCTGCAGCTTTACCAGCACGTGCTCACACTGGCACAGCTGGGCAGTGGGCCCCAGAATGCCCTGCCCCTCCAGGAGTGTTTGCTATGGCAGATGCAACCCCATGCTACCCACCCAGACGTGCTGGGCAGCCTTTGGTCCCCTAGCATGTGGGGGGAAGGGTTGAGCTGAATAGTGCCTCCCCTGGGGTTTTTGCCACAGGAGATGCAGCTGCATGCACAGCAGAGCATTTGGGTGGGAGCAGTGTACAAGGCATCAAGGACATCTCCCAGGGAGCCCACACCACAGAGCTGGTGGAGCTGGTATGGGACGAGACTGCCCCACACTGCAGGAGCCCAATGTGCTACAGGGCGGCCCAGCTTCTAGGGCTGGGGGCATGGGGTGCACCTGCTGTAGGAAAGGCTCCAAGGGTGATTCTGGCACCCGCTCTAATTCTGCACCCAGGGTGGACACCCTGGTTCCCCTTCCCCTGTCCCACCCTCCGAGCCCTTTTGTTTCATCATGTAGTAGTAAATATCATGAAAATGTCTTGCTAAACGGTACTGTCAGCCAGCAGCCACAGGTTGCAGGCATGGGGAGGATGGAGCGCTCGTTGGTTGTGCCTCTGTCCTTGCCCTGCCGTGCTGTACGAGCCAGCCCCTTTGGTAAGCTCTTAGCTTCTGTTTTGCTAGGACTGAGAATTCATCACGGGCAGAGCCAGGAGATGAGAACCAAATGAACAAGAGAGTTTAGCTTTTGCTCCCCCACTGCCTCTTCCTGGATTTTGGAGCTCTTCCATCTGTTTCGCTTTGTTTTACGTGTTGCATCTTCTGCACGTAGCTGGGTCCTGTGAACCAGAGCACGATTATGCTTCCATGCCATGGTACTGACTGGCAGAAGAAAGGCACTTGCTGACAGGTTCAAGGAGGCTTTGTGGTAAAAGTATTATAGAAGTGATACTGCATTTCCTTGTGCTGTGGTCGGGCAGGTAACATGACCTGACTGGTGTAACCTGGCAAGTGGAGTCATGCAAAGAAACAAGGAAAGCAATCGGGAGGTTCTGCTCCTTTGTGTGCTTGCAGCTATCCTTGGCACGAGCACGTTTTGTGTTCCTGCATCATTGGCAGTGGGTGCAGGGAGCTCAGTCGGGTCTAGCACGTGACTCTGAGCAACCGTGTGGGAAATCAGTTCAAAGGCAAGTCAGGATTTGGCTTGCCCAGTGGCGTGAGGATCTGAGGGCAGAAGTGGCCACGTTTACCACGTTGCTGGTTTCTGACAGCAAGCTGAAAAGAGCACGTCTCGTGATGAGAACACCTGGGCGCCGTGCTGCCGGTGGGCAGGTGCCGCCCAGGTAGACACTGGCATTTCACCCAGACCAATGTGTGTCTGCATATTTGGCTGGTACATTTAATTCAGGGATGCTAGCAGCCTTATGATACAGATCTGACCCATCGGGCCTCGGTTAGGTCCCTCGTCTCTCTCTGGGTGAGAGCAGGCTGGCTGAAACTCAGTTTGAAAGGACTGAGGTGATGCTGGTAAGTTGGGGGAAGACGCAGGCGAGGTTAATACAGTCTCCTTCATGGAGATAATTTGCCTGACACCTTCAACGTGTGTATACAATATGAGGGTCGTGCTGCGATCTCCGGCACATGGCAGCAGCCACCAGATCAGCTTTTGACCTACCTTCCAGAGGAGTGTTGAGCCTGAATTCATTAATATTTTTTAAAAGCTTGGAAACCCAGGGATGAAAGGTGCCGTAGGAGTTCAAAGGATTGGTATGATTATGTTTTAAGCTACAGAATATGAGGATGAAACTGAAGAAACCATCGATGTTGAACACATGTGAAAGAAATGCCAAAGGAGGAAGAATGAGTTAGCCTCTGCTTTTTGTGGGGGAGGAGGGAAGACTCCATTAGACTAACAGCTGGAATACAGCCCAGTGTGTCTGACATAGAGGAGAATATATTAAAAATATATCTTAGACCTCAGATGGCAAGACTTTAAAAGGAAAAAAAAACTCCATGCTTTGCTTAAAAGCAAGAGCAAGCTTTTTGGATGGGAAGACACCTCATAAGAACATGGAAGCCTTGAAAGAGACTTCTGTCATGGCCCTGTAGATCAATTATGTGCTTTTGCGATCAGAGAATCAGAAGCCGCTCTGCAAAGGTCCTTTTAAGAGGCTTGTAGTAAAGTGGCTTGTCTCAATTCTCGGAAGCAGCAAGGCACTTTATCATTTAAAAGATCTCCAAGTAAAGGGTAGAAGGCCTTCATGGTAGATTGGCCCTGAATAATTTTCGCAAGGTAGGGTCAAGCAGTTCTGTTTTGCATGCAAAACCCAGTAATTCTTGACTTTAAAATAGTAGCACCATTAAATAAGAGAGAGCTCCTGAGGAAGGATCTATTGAATTTTGAATGCAAGACCAGCAACAGCTAAGCAAAAAGAATGGCAAGCCGGATTAACGTAGCAGCTAGTAATGGAGGCACAGAAGGGCAGGGAAACAATGCAGCACAAACGGAAACTTTCTGAGGTCTCTTACAGTGGTTTCCCCTTGAAACTGTGCAACCCACAGACTAGCTTGCAATGGTTATGATTTGGTTTGCCGAAATGAAATTAGAAGCTGGTTTTGGAGAACCAGATATTTAAGTTGGCGAGGGGTATTTAAAACAGGAAGCAGGGCATGGGAAGGAGGTCAGTGCAGCAGATTCACTAGGCTTGAAAGGACCGTTTGGGGATTCGGCAATGACTGCGCAGTGCTGTGAATTATGGTGAATACTGATGGAGCCCCTAAGTATTAGAGGCAATGAGTATTCAACAGAGGAGCGCTGGTGCCAGATGGGAAGGCTTCCTGGTGAATGCCTCCAGCGTGGCTTGGCATGGCCCACTCTTTGCATGTTCTGGTTTTCATAATCCAACATTAGAAGGGCTCAGTTAGCTTCTGACATCTGGGGCTGACTGTCATCTGTGTGGCCCGACAGAGATAATGGGCTCCATTCACGCGCTGCTCTGCCCTGCTGTGCCTGCCTCCAGGCCTTGGCACCTGTGGTAACTCCCTGATTCATGTCTCCAGGTTTCCGCAGACCTTGGAAACTGGCTGCCCCTCCCTGACCCTCAAAGCCACACTTCCACCAATGACTCTATATGGAACCATTCATTATATTCCCCTATACATGACTGTGGTAGATTGCACCGTTGCCTAAACTTGTAAGGGCTTATGAGAGAGTGAGAGAAACCAGCAGTGGGATGCAGCAGGGAAGGGTGTCACAGATGTCAGGAAGCAAATTTTTGGCACCCAAAGGGCCAAACATCCAGTCGATATAAATCCTGCTGTGTTTGTGGACTTTGCTGTTGTTACGATGATTTGATCAGGTGAAGATCTGGTGCCCCAGCATTTTTTTTTAAGTCTCATTTTGCATAAAGGCTCACACCAGGAAGGAAAAGAGCAGAATGGCCACGTGCCTAAAGGACAGGGAATTTGCAAGAGCTCTTGCAAGAGCTTTCCCTTTCCGTTGGCTGGGCCATTCTTTATCTTCATTCACAAGCCTGGCCATTTAAGAGGGACGTTTTCAAGTAAGCTTCTTCATTCGCGGGGTGGAACCTCATGCAACGACCCCCGTGATCTGCGCTCTAAGTCTGCTACCGACCAGCTGTGCAACTCCTCCGCTTCCTTGTGCCTCTGTTTCCTTTCCCTCCCTTTGTGGGTTTGCAGTTGTAAGCCTTTTGGGACAGGGATCAGCCATCTCTTCGTTTGGCCATGTCTTCAGTGAAGAGCTAACGTGGGTTTGCAAATTGTGTGCTGTGAACCCAGCGATAGGTCATCATGGCTTCTGCAAAGACATGGGGTGTAGCAGTGGAGCGGGCCGGGAAGGGGTGCACCCCTATTGCTGGGCTGGGTTACTGGGGTCCCCGTCAGTCTTCAGGATGGGGGTAGGCGTTCTGCAGCAGAAGATGTGATATGAAAGCTTCCGTGACTTTATGAAGTTTCAAAACCACTGACCTGGGTTATCTGCAATCAAGTTAGCTCCTCTTCAGTTCGCCTCCCTTGAGTGAGGGAGGACACGTGGTGAAGTGACACTCGAGGGCTGCACACAGCAGCTGGGTGTGGGTGGCAAGCATTGCAAACTTGGGCTGCAGCTTATACCGCGGAAGAGGGGCAGCTAACTTTCATGAGCAGCAACTCCTTGCTCGAGTTGAGGGTTTTTCTGGGTGCACGCGGTCTTCCAGCTGAGCACGCTACCCCTGATAAAACTTGACTCAACTCACCAGTGAAGGCAAAGGTGTAGGTGTACATGCAGCCCTAACACGATGAGGCCCTGACCTCTTTTGGGACCCATGGGCATTACTGGAGGAAAAATAACTTTAACTTGACAGTTTCCTCAGCCTTCATGTCTCCTAATGTGCAGTGTTTTCATCTGAACAAAGTCGCCAAGTCACGTTGCCCTTCATAAGAGGGCTTTAAGGATTTGCTAGTCGTATCCAAGCCCCACTGAAACAGGATTTATAAGTTATGGTGCAGGTTTTGGGGAGGGAGAAGCATCCACCCCTCTCACAGCGCCGTTCAGTAGATGCAGCATTGTTTGTTTTTTAACCTGGCACATGAACGCTGGATAAGCTGTGCTGACCACAGGCCATTAGGCATTTTGACGAACTGAAGACTGAACTGCATTGTTAAAGCATCAAGGAAACTCTGGAATAAATTAACAGATCATATAATATCTCACTTTTCCCAGAAACACTACAGCCGCAGCTCATCTCCCCTTAAAGGGACATTTCCAACTATTTTCGCAGCCATGGGGATGTCGACACGGCACTCACAGCAGTGACTGCAGCGGAGCGTGGACTTAGCCAAGCTGGCTTTCTGTGAGTTGACTTGGGTAGCTGTAGCAAGCTAGCTGGATGTATAACGTACCCAAAAGGTAGGCAAAATTAGCCTGTGCTGAACTCCACTCTGCCACAGCCAGCCTGCTGCGGATACATTAGCTAGAGCTTTTTAGCCTATATCTGCAGTGCGTGCCGTGTTAGGACTACTGTGTAGAAACATGCTGTTTCCTTCACTAGGAACTGGAAGTTTTCCATGTTCCTAGCATTGATAGGGCTCACCTGAGCTAGCTTTAATCTAGGAAGTTTGAGTAACAACAATAATGAAACTGTGGCACCCTGGACTACTTCAGTACCTAGCGTCCATGGCAGTCTTGTACATCTATTGTTAGATTAAAGCTAGGTCAGGTATTGCAGACACATCCCCTATCCCCTGATTGCTATGAAGAGATAGTTTAAGACCGAGAGATTAGTTCATGCTCTTCAAGCCCTCGGTTTTTCTGCTGAGACTACCAACTTTATAACACCACCAGTGTTTATTTTATTATGAATCCCTCTCCATGAAGCTGCACCTTGCCATTATGGATAGCCACAATAACTAGTTTGGCCCAGGCTGCGAAAAGGTTGCATCTAAGAGCCAGTGCCGCTTTGTTGGCATAACCCTCGGCATGGACACAGCTTTGCCAGCAGAAGAAGGTTTCTATCAGCAATGCTTCTGCCATGCAAAGGGAGCGGTGCCGCTACAGCGGAAATGTTCCTTCTGCAAGTCAAGTTGGGTCTGTGTTAGGAGACTGCTGCCTCAGCTCCGCTGCTCCATCAAAGGCACCAGCTGTGCCGTAAGGCAGAGTAAGCACAAGTCTGGTTTAGGATGGTATGGGCTCCTGACCTAGGCTGGACTAGATGGAAGCAATAGCATGCCCATTAATTACTGTAAAGCTGGGCGCTCGTTCACCTCCAGTACAAGGAGCATATGAAAGAAAACCAAGTAGCTGAATGAAAAACAGGCATGAGACTGGAGAAGTTGTAGAGCTCAATCCTGCAAAATCTCCATCAAGCAAGTAGTCCCGGAAACAACTCCTGTACAACCAAATGAAAGGTGAAAGAGTACTCACCTGAACAAGGGCTTTCCAGAATGGACCCTAAAAATATAGATCGAATAATATGTGCTTGTCCTCAAAATAGATGAGTGGCAGATTGTGCAAATGCTGGCCACCCATATTTCTATTGCCAAGAGATTTCCCCTCCAAATGAATTAAAGAACATGGAAATCAGTGTATATTTAGGCTATTAGCTGTTATTGCTTGGTCAAGTATAAACTATTTGTCAACACATAAGAGGCATTTGGAGAGGCTATTTCTATGCAATAACTCAAGCCTGAAATCCTTCTGGCTCTTTCCTAACCTGGCACTTACAAAATTGGATCCAATTGCATGACTGTAAGATTTTGAAACTGGCCTTCCAAGCTGGTCTTGGGTAAAGTTTCTCAACGATATATAATTATTCCCATTATACCTGTCGTCAGTGATTCATTGACCGCAGAGGCATACATACGAGCTATTTTTCTCTTGGTGACTTTTTCTTTTGGATGATTCACTGGGTTTAAGCGTGCATTATCATATGACTAAATAAGAAAAAAGATAAATGGAGTGAAATGCCACTGAGATTTTCCACATTAGAACAAAAAAGATTTTTGCTCAGTAAAATAACGTTGCTTCTCCTGTGTAGTGCTAGCAAACATCTGTAAAGCTTCAAAACTCTGACCCTCTTTCCATACTGTTTTACTCTGGCTTTACTGCTGCAGCTTAGTGGGTTTCAGTACATGAAAGCAAGGGAGTAAAATTAGTGCAAGAAATTTGGAAAAAGGCAGCACTGAATCAGATCTATTTGCTCTCTAATTGACTGACCGTTGTGGCTGCAGTGTTCAGTCTTTACCTAGCCTTCACAATACTGCGGCCTCAGTAAAAAGTATTGTACCTTTGGGAGAGTTTCCTCACTCTAGAACCAGAGAGAGGATGTGGGGTGGGGAATACAGTCATCTTAATAGAAGCTCCTGTAGTAACACCCCTCCGTACTCGGCTTTTACTCAAGAGAGAGGGGCAAATCCTGCTCATTGACTTCAGACAGTACGTGACACGTAGGGGCTGATGTGCAGCACCCACTGATTTTTGTGGCTTTGGATGAGGATTGCAATCCTCAAGTCAGTGTCTGATGAGGGACATCTTTGAAACGCAGATAAGACAAGCTATATACAGGACGGATCATACAGCTCCTTTCACTGCAACATGTGGGGGTGGGGTTAGATGCTCTGTTGAGCAATAATGAAAATAGATTTATGTGTCAGTGCTCTTATTCTCTGTGGACAAGCCAAATAGCTCTGGCACAGGACACAGGATACTCATCCACAATGTGAAATTAATTGCTTATTATCCAGAAATTTCAGTCTGAGTAAATTATTTTTTTCCAGTTTACAACAGTCCTGAATGCTGTCCTTGTGGGGAACGAGACTTCCCTGCCACCTGAAAGGACAAAGGGTAGCAGTGCTCAGCACCGTAGCCTGCGTGGTGGAGGGAATGATGGTTTCCATCTTACCTTGTCCTTTCACGTGTAGGAGGCTCAGTGAACTTCCAGCAGAGCAAGGAGGTCACACTCGTATCCTGATGTCAAGGCTCAGTTACTGTCTTACAAGTAGAGGGA
>NW_005841879.1:3825266-3834224 GCF_000455745.1 Alligator sinensis
AGAGCCCCCAAAACTGGTCCTCACCTCATCCTATATTCAGATGATTTTCCTCCTCCTCTGAGTTGCTCTTTCTCAGACTTCAGGTTGTCACCTACCCTCCCACCCAGCGCACCTTGGTCACTCTGTGGTCTCTCTTCTCACTTTTGTGCTCATGACATATAAATCTGCCTCTCCCCTTCTAATCTCACTCTTCTCTTCCAGGCCTCATGGCCAGGCCTTCTCTCTCTCGACTTTCTCCCAGCTCTCCCTTTATCCAAGCATGGGCAAAGCTGAGTTTTTGCCTGTTTCCTCCTCCCTCTCCTGTCACCTCCTGGCTCTAATTATGACTTGCTACCTTCTCCTCTCACACCTAGGCCTGAATCTTGTTTCTGCTTCTATAACTTGACCGCTTTCCCTTTCCATCTCTGCTGCCCAAAATCTAGGTTACTCCAGGGTGCACTCTTCCCTTCACCTGAGTACCCAGAACCTTATCTTTCTCTGGTCTTTCTGATCTTTTCTTCTCTTCAAACTATTCAACTTGTGACATTATTCACTGACCATGTTAACCCTGTACCCTCAAGTCCTTTTAATTCAGGGGCAGGCAAAATACAGCCCGCGGGCTGGATCTGGCCTACCAGGCCATTCTATTCAGCCCACAGGGCCCATAAAAATTTTAGAAAAGAGCTCTTGCAAGAGCTCTTGCAAGAGCTCTTGCAAGAGCTCTTGCAAGAGCTCTTGCAAGAGCTCTTGCAAGAGCTCTTGCAAGAGCTCTTGCAAGAGCTCTTGCAAGAGCTCTTGCAAGAGCTCTTGCAAGAGCTCTTGCAAGAGCTCTTGCAAGAGCTCTTGCAAGAGCTCTTGCAAGAGCTCTTGCAAGAGCTCTTGCAAGAGCTCTTGCAAGAGCTCTTGCAAGAGCTCTTGCAAGAGCTCTTGCAAGAGCTCTTGCAAGAGCTCTTGCAAGAGCTCTTGCAAGAGCTCTTGCAAGAGCTCTTGCAAGAGCTCTTGCAAGAGCTCTTGCAAGAGCTCTTGCAAGAGCTCTTGCAAGAGCTCTTGCAAGAGCTCTTGCAAGAGCTCTTGCAAGAGCTCTTGCAAGAGCTCTTGCAAGAGCTCTTGCAAGAGCTCTTGCAAGAGCTCTTGCAAGAGCTCTTGCAAGAGCTCTTGCAAGAGCTCTTGCAAGAGCTCTTGCAAGAGCTCTTGCAAGAGCTCTTGCAAGAGCTCTTGCAAGAGCTCTTGCAAGAGCTCTTGCAAGAGCTCTTGCAAGAGCTCTTGCAAGAGCTCTTGCAAGAGCTCTTGCAAGAGCTCTTGCAAGAGCTCTTGCAAGAGCTCTTGCAAGAGCTCTTGCAAGAGCTCTTGCAAGAGCTCTTGCAAGAGCTCTTTTCTAAAATTTTTATGGGCCCTGTGGGCTGAATAGAATGGCCTGGTAGGCCAGATCCAGCCCGCGGGCTGGATCTGGCCTACCAGGCCATTCTATTCAGCCCACAGGGCCCATAAAAATTTTAGAAAATTGATATTTATCTGCTTCTGGCTGCCTGTCAAAGATGACAGGGGCCAGGGGGAGTTAGGATCCAGGGGAAGCCAACGACAGGACCCAGCAGCAAGGCCAGCCCGGCCCCACCTCCCCTCAGCCCCATTCCTCCCCCGCCTCCCCCCAACTGGAAGCCTTTTCTTGCTGCCACTTTCACTGCTTCGCTGCATGCCCGCCAGATGCTCCAGCACCACGTGGCCCCCGGCTGCATCACTGGACCATGGGAGCACGGGGCCTGTGCTGGTATGCCAGAGCCAGGAGCGGGAGGGTGTGTGTGTGTGTGTGCGCGCACGCGTGCATCCATGCAATGAGGGAAGAGGAGAGAGAGGCAGAGAGAGCAATGAGGGAGCGACAGAGTGTGTGTGTGTGTGTGTGTGTGTGTGTGTGTGTGTGTGTGTGTGTGAGTGTTGAGAGTGTGACACACACCTCACCATACACATGCACCCTCCCCACACTGCCATACGCTCTGATCCTCACACCCCGTCACACACCCCAGCCACCCTTCCCCTACACACAACCCCCCACAAACTTCATACCCACACCTCACATATCCACACAAACCCCGACTTGCTCGCACACCGACACTCCCACACCTATCCATCCCCCCATAAAACCTCCATGCACGCACCCTGCCCCACACTCCATATACCCACAACCCCCCACAAACCTATAACCACCCCCATGTTCCTCACCCCTCCACAGTATACAAGAGTAAGACTTCATTTTAAGCTACTGTGCAATCACCTCTATGTACACTACACAGACATGCAAATCAGGACAAAAATATTTTTTGAAATCAAATTAATGAATATTGTAGATGTTCAATTTTTAGAATATAATTTGGTATTTTTCTGGTTCTGAGATGGCAAAACCCCTTGCTGAAAGGAGTATTTTGGGGGGCAAGGGGAAGGACTTCTAGTGGCAAAGGTCGGGGGTTAGGGGGCAGGACTTCTGGTCACAAGATGGTGACCAGGGGGCAGGGGCACCTGTTAAGGGACGGGGCTACCCATGCGGCCCTCGACAGCTTGCCAAAACCCGGTAAATGGCGCTCCGCCCAAAATAATTGCCCACCCTGTTCTAGTTCATTGTATTCTTTCACTTAAGTGGTCGTATCTTCTTTCTTATCTTAAAAGACCTAGCCCTGCTTTAACACTCCTTTGAAGGAGATGATACAAATGCTTTTAGACATGATCTCGCAAGATGCTGAGCATCCTGGCCTGGATCCAGCTAAACGTGGATCATTTTGTCCCCTGCAAAGAAGTATTGATTCCCTTACTGGATCAGGGCCAGAGCACTTGATGTGTGGGAGGACTGAGCGCTGCGTTTGCTGGAGAGCCAAGGGACAAACTTGTGACCATGTCTGGAGTTGTACCTACTGAACATGTTTTGCAACGTTTAAAATACCTATAGAGCCGTGGTTCTCAAACATCTTTTTTCGTGGACCACTTGAAAATTGCTTAGGGTCTCGGCGGACCACTTAATAAACTTTTTTCTTAGTTTTACCTTTCTAATGCAATGGATGTGCCTGTTTTTTTGAGCAAAGTTCTGGGAAGCTGGGTGTAATGTTTGTCAGCTTTAGCCTTGGTCCACCTTTCTGCAGACCCCCTGAATGGAGCTCGCGGACCAGTGGTGGTCCGCGGACCACAGTTTCAGAACCTCTGCTATAGAGGATATCAATAGGAATGATCCCTGCAGAAGGATCTCGTGAATGGAAGGGCTTCTATATGACAAAACATACATGCTGCAGACATGTATGATAGAAATTATTTGCTGCAAACTTCTTGAGAGCAACTAGAGACATTTGGGATTTCAGCTGAAGTCAATGCACTGGGTTTACTCTGGAGGGAGATCAGCCTGTCACGTGATGTGTAGAACGCCCAGGGTAAATTGCAGTTTATTCAGCCTGTTCTAACATATGACCAGACAAAGAAAGAAGTTGGTGTCTATCGGGAGAGAGATGGTTGCAGTAGGATTCACACGGGGGCTGGAGAGCATGCTGTTGCAATCCTGTGGAGACTAGTGATTGCATTTAGAGCTGAGTTGACTAAGATCATTTGGAGCACAGCGGGCCAGTAGCAGGGCATGTTTGCTCTCTGATCATTGCCACTGACCCACGAGCTGGCGAGAAGCCCGAGTGGAAAGGGTCATTTGCAGGCCAATCAAAGAACGGCTATTGGCTGGGAATGCCAGACTCGACCCTTTCCAAAACATGTTTTCCTTCATTTTGTTGAAACACAAGATTGCACTTACTCATCAGTTCCACGGCTGGGCTTTTCTGATCTCACAAGCTACGAACCTCCTTTCCCCCACCCCTTTTTATTTTGTTTGAGAAGCCATTTATTAAATGCTGATGCTTTATGCCTAGCCAAAGGGTTTCCAGTCAGATCATCTGTAAAGCAGGGATTTTTTTTTGTTCGCTTTGTGATGGATTTCCCAGGTCTTAGAGCGCTCTCCAAGTAAGGCTGGAGAAAGCAGAGGGGGGAATACAATCCCAAGCATTCATTTGCATTAAATGCATTGATCTGTAGCCTCAGTTAGTGTACGCCACTCTCGTCCCCTTTGCCCACAGATTCATTGCAGTTGCTTTCTGAAGACTTTTGAAGGAGTGAGCCATTGCTGGCACGGATGTTGGCAGAAAGAGAGAGGGTTGGGACTACCTGTGCATGTATATCCATGTCGAGAGGCACGCAAGGTTCTTTGGGTAAATCTGATCTCTTTTATTAGACCAACTCAAATAATAAAAGAGATCAGATTCACCCAAAAACCCTTTTCTGCCTATGTCCTTAGACCAACACGGCTACAACCTGCGCTCCTGTATGTCCACGTGGCCATCTCAGAGCCCCTTTGCTTTTGTCAGGGGAGGGAGACCTAGTCTGTTTTTGGATGAATGGTCCTAAAAATGAGTGTCCTTGCTAAAAGGGACAATGCACCCATTTATGCTGGGTGTGGGTTTGGGTCCTTCTACTTTCCAAAGTTTTTCTTGCCCTTTTCTAATGCCCTTACTTGCCCTTGCCTTGTACCTGCGTGCTTACCCACAGCACTGCTGTTCTTCCTCCGTACGCCGTTTGCTCACTAACGGTGGATATGACTGCCCTGTATTTCTAAATGTCTTTTCTAAAGGACTGCCATTTATCTATACCACAGTTACCCACGTCTCCTTACCACTACCTCTTCCCAGTATTTTTCCCCATGCTTCTTCCAGCTTCTCCAGTGGTAACTGCCTCACTCTTTTTCACCCCCACCTTATTTCAGCCAGGCTTCATTACCACTTCTTACTATTGCTCTCATGCCTCCGAACCAGGCCTGTGCTAGCTGCTGCAAAAACATCAAAGAAAAAGATGGTCTGTTGCTTTTCCCTGAAATGTTTCTTGCCGGCTAAATGCTCTTTTAGCAACCTACAGCTCCCCTTTACACTCTGATTAAACCTAACCCCACTGTTAAGTAATGCTTTATCTTAACTGTTTGCTCAGTATCAGATGCCCTGCCTGATGTGATATCCTGTTGGCAAACTTGAATTAATGTGGCTAAACGTAGTCAACTTCAAAGCTATTCTTCTTCAAATATGTCCTTTGCTATGACATTCAAATCACTACGATATTTATAACGAAGACTACGTCCCTACCTAGATCCCAACCGTAAAAATCTCAGCTTTGTATCCTACAGCCTTGAAATATAAACCAGACTGAGTCTGTAAATTATCACAATTTCATTTCCATAATATTGCTCATCCTTGGTCTACTCTTGACCCTGCTGCAAAATCACTTAGCAATGTCCTGTGTTGATTATCATGCTTGTGTGTGTGTGTGTGTGTGTGTGTGTGTGTGTGTGTGTGTATGGGGGGTTGTGTGTTTTCAAGAGCCTATGCCCTAGATACTGCAACTGCATCTGATATCTTGCAGGTCAGCCTGAAGAATATCCCCTCAGTGATCTGCAAATACAACCTTGAGACAGAAGTTTTATTTGTCTCCTGAGGAAGTTTATAAAATGTCCCTGCTTTCTCCAGATCCCAAATATGAGTAGTCATTCAGATTCAGATAAGCCAGTCTCAGGAGGCACATTTTAGACCAGAGGCTAGACTGTTCCCTTCTTTTACTCATCACCAGGGATCCTGGTTTTCTCTGTTTAAAAATCACAAATTCTCTGATTAAAAATCCCAAACCCATGATTAAAATGAAAGGCCATTCTATATATAGGTATCAGTTGAACACAATGTGTTATTGATATATTTATAGTTTTAAAGCAATTTGGAAGCCTACCAGAACCTCAATCACTGTAATAAAATAAATTCTAAATACCTATATATTTTGGCATTTATTTTGGGTTTCTCATCATGGAACATCGAGTTGCTGTTAAGATCACTCTGTACACCCCAGGGAATTATTTACATAAAAATTCAAAATTATGTGCAGAAAAACTCAAAATTATGCAAAATGAATTACTTTAATTTTTGCTGGTTTTGTTGTTGGTGGGTTTTTTTGGTTGTTTTACAAATTAAACTAAATATAACACAATTTGAACCTTCTTTAGAAATATATGCAGGTACT
This sequence comes from Alligator sinensis, assembly GCF_000455745.1. NCBI lineage: Eukaryota > Metazoa > Chordata > Crocodylia > Alligatoridae > Alligator > Alligator sinensis. Next base: position 3,831,312 of record NW_005841879.1, read on the forward strand.
TTGTGTGGTGGGGATTTGTGAAGGTGTGGGAGGTGTGTGTTTGTGCTTGGGGTTTGTAGGGGAGTGTGGGTATGCGAGTATGTGGGCTTTGTGAAAAGGGGTGTGTGTGTGTGTGTGTGTGTGTGTGTGCGCAGCTCAGCACCCGCCCAGCCTCCAGCATGCCACAGCATCCCTTGAGCTGCAGCACTGCACCGTGGCCATTGCCCCCGCCTCGCAGGAGCGGGCAGCAGGGCACGTGCCCCAGCTGTTCAACACTGCTAGGGACACAGGTAAAAGACCCTGCCTGCCTATTTCTATCCCTGGTGGGACAAGGAATGCTGCTTGGGTTCTCCCGTGCTGGCCTGAGAGCGCCTGTGGACACCGCCCCGCTCCCTCACCCCCACTCATACACCCCCATCCTGCCCCTCACCTGCCCTACTGGCCCTTCCCATAGTCCCCAACCCTTCCCTAGCAGTCACCCACACCTGGCCCACAGGGCCCTCCCCTCCAGCTCTGCTGGTGCCCCTCATTCCCAACCTGCAGCCTCCTGCCCCCCAGCCCTGCCGGATGGGGCTCCCAGCCCCCTGCAAGCTTTACTTACCCCAAAAGCTCCAGGAGGAAAAGTGAGTCTGAGCCAAGCCCTGGCTAACTCAAGTCTCAGGCCCTGCCCCTTCCCTCTCTCCATCCCCCTCGGCAGAGGGCTTAGGGTTTGCCGCCCTTTTTGCAAGAAGCTCTTGGAGGCTGGAACTCTGCCAGCCTGTACAGAACTCTTTGCAAAAGTGGAAAACCTACATTTTTCTCCCCTAAAATGAAAAAAATCTGCTTTTTTCTTGGTTAAAAGGGAAAATCCGCATTTTTTTCCATTTTCCCATGGGAAATGAAAAACCCAGATCCCTGCTCATCACAGCAAGGGGAAATGCCTGTCCTCCACCTCTTGTATAGTCAGCTGGGATCATGGGCCTGGGTCTGTCGTACAGGGCAATATAATGACCAAGAAGCTTATAGTGCTTCAAATGTATTGTAGTTATGACTCCTCGCACCTTTCCTAGTGGCAGTATCTCTCCTTCTAACATTGGCTGGTTTATGCCACACATTACTCCTTTGCTTTTGGGCTGGGCTGAAGACAGCTATGCTGTACACCGTCAACTTGTGTTTTGTTGTAGCAAGCCCTGTTGCACTTGGCCTTGAAGGAGACAAGCTGTCTTCACATTTGCTTTTGTCATTTACAGCTGAGTTTACAAAGCGGTTTAAATTCTCTCCAGCTTTGCAGAAACATTTGTGGTCCCACAAGCCTGTCTCTGGCTCTGTTACATCCATGAACAAGTTGTTCATTAGATTTTTGTGTTGGAAATGTTGAACTGCACCTCTGAAGTCATCTATTAAATCAGTCTTCCTGAACTTTGCACCGCAGCAGATGAACCTGTCAGGCTGCTGTGTTTCATTTTGCTGGGATTAATTACAGCACGAGGAGGGATATTTAGTGGGAGGGGAGAGGAAGAGCATCATTGTGGCCTGCTGAACCCTTCAGTAACATGATCTAGGGGGAGAACACCATCAGGAGAGAGAGCATATTATCAAACCAGCTTGGTGCAAGACTGACGACTTTAATGCAGGGCCTGAGGGTTATTTGGCAAACAAAACCACAAGTCCCTAGCCAGAGCTAGACCTCCTTAATGAGAGTGACAGAACATATCCCAAAACATAATCACCTGCATGGGTAAAGCCATTGCTAAGCACGTGTAGAGTGTCAGGGAATCCATAACCCAAGGCAGGAGGGTGAGGAAGACCAGGCTACATTTAATGGCTTATTAACAAAAAAAATCCTGTTCTAGTGGGTAGAAAGAAGTTTGAAAGATGAGAATCTGTTGTGTCCTTCATTTTTGCTGTCTCCATAAACTATTAGATGCATAATATGAATGGCATAATTTCTGTAAGTACTTGGCCTTCACTACGCATAAGAAGAGGGTGCTCAGAATGTATAAGAGAAAGGGGATAATTCTCAGCGCCGTGGCACAGTGACTTAACAAAACCTGAGAAATCCATGGCAATGATCATAGAAACATAGAAAATGAGGGTGGAAGGGACCTCAGGAGGTCACATCTAGTCCAACCCCCTGTTCAAAGCAGGACCAGCCCCAGCTAGATCATTCCAGCCAGGTCTTTGTCAAGCTGAGCCTTAAAAGCTTCCAAGGATGGAGGGTATATATACACATGCTATGGGCTGGAGGGAGGGCACTTTAATTAAGAGTGGCTCTAAGCTGTTTAAAAACCAACTAGGTGCAACACTGGCAACTTTAATGCAGGGCCTTTGGGTTACTTGGCAAAGAGAACCATGGGTCCCTAATCAGAGCTAGACCTCCTTAATGAGAGAGATATAACATATCCCAAAACATGATCACCTGCCTGGATAAAGCCATTGCTAATCACTTGTAGGGTGTCAGGGAATCTATAACCCAAAGCAGGAAGGTGCCTTGGGTTATAGAGCCGCTCTAATTAAAGTGCCCACTGTGTCACATGTATTCAGCATCCCGCATTTCAAAATGGTGATGCTGAATACATGTGACAAGCTTTACTTAAAGCACCACTGCTGCCACGTTGAAATGCGGGGATGCTGAATACATTTGATGCGGAGGCTGCTGGAGCATGCTAATTAGCATGCTCTACCAGGCTAGCAGCAGACTCGATGAATTGAGGCTGCTGCCACTTGTGCTAATTAGCAGGCATTGGAGCCGAGGTCCCTCACATGTGTAGGTGCCCGGAAATCCCACCACCTCTCTAGGTAACTTGTTCCAGTGCTTCACCACCTCCTAGTGAGAGAGTTTTTCCTAATATCCACCCCAAACCTCCCTTCATAGGTGACTGGTGCTTCCCGAGTCTCGGGGGGCACCAGCAGGGCACAACCAAGGAGAGGGGGTCCCCCAGTGGCCAGCTGGCA
>NW_005841879.1:3834255-3875890 GCF_000455745.1 Alligator sinensis
GTGGGGCCCCCCCCGCTGCCAGTCGGGAGGTGGCCAGTCGCCAAGTGCACCGACGACATGGTGGCAGTGGAAGTACTGGCACTTCCACGTGCGGCATGGCAGCGGCAGAAGTGACGGCACTTCTGATCTACCGCCGGCGGAGCCAGTTTCAGGGGGGGTACTAACGCTGTCTGTGCCCCCCTACCAGCCGGAGTGCGTGCTATCGGGGGGGGGCACCAGCAGTCTCAGGGGGGGCATGTGCCCCCCCTACGCATTGCCTATGCCTCCCTTGCTTCAACTTGAGACTGTTGCTCCTTGTTCTGTCATCTGCCCCCACTGAGAACAGTCCAGCTCCATCCTCTTTGCAACCCCCTGCAGGGAGTTAAAAGCTGCTCAGTCTCAGATCCTGTCTCAGTCTTCTCTTCTCCACATTAAATGAGCCCCGTTCCCTTTGCCTTTTCTCATCAGTCATGTCCCCCAGCCCCCTAACCATTTTTGTTGCCGTCCGCTGGACTCTCTCCAATTTGTGCACATCCTTTCTGTAGCAGGAGGCCAAAAACTGGACACAGGACTCCCGATGTGACCTCACCAGTGCTGAATACAGGGGAATAATTACTTCCCTTGATCTGCTGACAGCGCTCCTACTAATGCAGCCCGGTACGCTGTTAGCCTTGTTGGCAACAAGGGCACATTGATGACTCATATCCATCTTATTGTCCACTGTAACCCCCACATCCTTTTCTGCAAAAAAAGGATCATGATCATGGCCCCAGGGAAATGCTGGCAAAATCTGAGGGTCCCGATGCGATAGATTTGTGATCCGATTAGAGCATCCGAACTGGAGTCAGACCTTCTGCCTTCTGATATTCCTGGGTTTGCGACAGACTCCTTCCGTGCCCTCAAACAAGTTGCTTAGACTTTCCTTGCCTCTGTTTCTGCATCTTTGGAGTGAGGCTGCTCATAGTTGTGTTCTTCACCATGGTGTTGGTAGCTTTAAGTGGTTAACAGCGTATGGCCTGATGGTGCTTCAGAAGTGCGAAGTATCCTGTCCATTATCATTGCCAGAGACTTGCAGGAAGCGTTTGGTACTCCGTATCTGCAGCTGCCGTCCCAGCTGGATGCCGATGGTGCATTCTTGCAGAGAGGTGTTCCATTAAAATTGCTGCACTGGCGGCCCCGGCTTCTTTCAGATGTGGGGACTGCTGGACTGTTTTGCAAGGGGACTGCGCTGTAGGCTAACGGGCTCATTGAACCTGCACATTTTTCCTTTCCTTTCTCATCTTGTTTTGGTCACGAAATGGGCCAAGTAGAATTCAGAATGTATGCCTGGACCTTTTAGACAAGCATGGCTGGGATGTGAGGATTTATTGACACCAATAAGAAAGAGCATTTTTCGAAAAGGGCTCTGGAAAAGAAAGCATGCGGTTGGGTTTAACTTATTATGAACCCATCCACCACATGGACTAAAGAGCAGAATTCCTCTAACCATTAACAAAGATCCTTTGCTCTTCTATGCCACCTCTCACCCAAGGGCCCCAAAGTACTTGAAGGGCATCACTTGGTGCATACTCACTTTAGAGATATGGAAAATGAGTCTTAGAGAAATTAAGTGACTAAGTCCAGGTCTTGCACTGAGTCTGTGGAAGCATTAGAGACATGTCCCTGCTCTAACTATTGCACAGAACTATTGCACAGAACTGCCTGTCTCTTCCTAGTAGGATGGATAAATGACTGTCTGAGAAATGAAGTCCTGGCATGTTAAAAGCTTTCTGCCCCCTTTCTGTGTTGTGGTGTTTTTTTTTACCTTTGCAAGGTGAAATCCATTGTTGAGCACTCAGCTCCCGTAAAATGCAATGCTTGAGCTAGGTGGAAATGGAAGTCCATAGGAATTAATGTCCAAAAATGAATCAAGGATTGGCATGAGTGTCACCCTTTAGGGTTCAGTCTTGCCTCCCATGGTAGTGCAGATCCAGATGGCTGCATGGGCATGGAGGTGCCATGCCGTGGTGAGCCTGCAGGAGTTTTTCCATATTCCCTGGTGCGGAGTGGAGCCTAACATCCATGGCAGTGCTGTGTCAGAGCAGAGGTGGATGTCGGCTAGTGCTTGCTTTTGATTTACTGGTCCTGCAAACTTGTGTGTATCTGAAAGGGTGGGGTGAGAGAAGATACCCTGAAGAAACATCTGAAGAATGGAAGGTACTTCAGTTCTTGCAGACATTTCCTTTTGCCATGCTTTTGTGTCTGGGTGCAGAGCCCCTTTCTCCAACCTGTATGTCCTGCAGTGTGTGAGTAGGGTTTGTAGAGCCAGAGACTGAGACAACCCAAAACCAGTTGAGAGAAGTGGAGGCAGAAATTAGCAGGGTTTTCATAGGCAAATGCCAATAAATGGTCCACAGAGGAAAAATAATTAATGTATAAATTGAGCTTTCTCTTCTCATTAGTACAACCTGGCTAGCTGCTGCATTTGAAGAGTAAGGGTGTAAAGCCCCAGAGAACGTGTTTGAGCGGACGTGATTTTCATCTCCATTATCTTTATTGTTGCTCAGGATTCAGCAAGAAGCCTGGCAGCTGGTGTCCAATGTTGCTGGCTCCCATCAGTCTGTTCACAGCACGCGGAGTTTAATTCTTGTGCGCGATGAACCTTCAAGGCTGGTTACCTTTTGGGTGCCGGTAAGCCTTTGGGATACCCAGGTAGCCGTAACCCTCAAGTCATTATGAACGGGTCATTAGATAAACCGTGTTTATAGGTGAGATGATCAATTTGGCACCAGCTTCTAATGCATGCACAGCAGAGGATTAACACTGCTGGTAAGAGATCAGTATGTAATAGTGCTTTTTGCTCCCCCTCCTCACCTGTTGTAACTGGTTAAATGCAAAGAAAAGCTCCAGCCAGCCTTCCCCACAGAAACCACTTTACTTCCTTGCAACTTTACAAGCAGTACAAGGTCACCCCCACACCTCTATACCAAGAAAAGTCAAACTGATTCTGTTTCTTGGAGCATTTTTAAGACTGACACCAATCTAAAGCTAAGTGCCATGCAGCACAAAACTCCCATGCTGCGCACTGAAGATTTACAATTCTTTTAATTTAACTTGAATGGAAATATTGTGAGGCAGGTGACTTTGGGGGAGTCTTTTCTGGAAGATCACTTGATTCCTTATGCCTTACAGGGAAGGCTTCGTTTGAGGTTTGGTTGCTGTATTCATCATCTGTCCAAATGTGCTTTGGGGATTTGATCTTTCTCCATTTCTGCAGGTGTAACATATATACTTGCAACCAACACTGCCTAAAAAAAAATCATCTGGGAAGAGGAACAAGCATGAATGCACTGTGGGATGCAAAATTAGGGTAGAGCCGTGAACCCAAGAATGTCATCTGGGTTTGAAAATTGTGCCCTATGTTTTTAAGGGACAGAAGGAAAGTGTAATCATTGAAATCAGCAGCATTGTCTTTATATCAGTCCTACACAATTCGCTGGCTGGCTTTGTGACCCATTTTTCTGGCAATGAGACCAAAGGAGAACCCAAAATGACAGCATCATCTGGGAACTTGGAAGAGTGGAGAAGGAGCGGCTGAAATGGGTGGAGTTCACTGGATTGCAACAAGCCTCTAGAGTCTGGGACTGCTACTGTCATTCAAATACCTCACCTTAATGGAATAGGCTCCTTGTCATCTGGAACAGAGTTTAAATCGTGTTTGACTTGCTCTATTACTAAAGCCCCTCCCTAAAATGTTCTTGTTCTTCATATTTTAAATTCCAGCATCCTTTTGTGGAAATCAACATTTGATGTCGAGGTATTTTAATTGCACGATGCTTTAGTTGTTCTGGAGTCAACATTCTCTTAACCTCTTAGTAAGCTTTTCATAAATATGTATGTATTCTCTGATGTTGTATCGTTAGTGTGATACGCTTGGCTTTGCTGCTGCAGAGGTGCTCTGAAGCACTAACGCACAGTGACTCAGAGCAAGGAATGAAGATGCTGAGACCCAAGAATTTCAAGGCTGTTTAAAAAAACCTTAACTACAAACCCCAGGTTGCCCGGCCATCTGTTTTTCATATCCTTAGTCTTGCACATTCTTTGCGGACCTTGGCCTTGGCCGCTGACATTCAAATTGCTAAATTAATACTGTCAGCTTCAGGAAGCACCCAAAGCCCATGCACCGCATTCTGCTTTCAATTATACCTGTGTGAATGAGGAGTGACTCCGCATCCATGCCGGTGTCACTGCACATGCAAAGCTGTCATCTGGATCATATCGATCTACCATTTGGAATCTAACTAGGGCCCTCGCCCAATTCCCCCTAGGCACCCATGTCCCTGGACTACGCCACACATGCCATACCATCTCCAGTTCTTCTCAAATGTCCACTGCATGAAAGAGCCTGGGCACACAGCAGCCAATACGTTGTACATGTTTTCTTTGTCACACAGGAGGATGTGATTTCTTGATATGCCAACTGTCTGCACTGAGGATGCATTGTTCTGTCAGCACAAGGGTATGTGGTCTGAGCAAACCAGAAGCAGTGATGTCCTTAGGCACAGCTCAATTTGGTTCAGCTTCCTTGTGTTTTGGATGGCAAAACAATGGTTTGAAGCTGCCATGATACCCCCCCACCAGTCCGTTTCAGGAACCATCCTTGAGGAAATAAAACTCCCTCGATGTTCATGTCCTGCAGCATGTCAAGTGCTGAAGAAATGGCATGACTGAGCCTGCTCTTCTTGCTCCGGAGAGCTTTGCTGGCATTTTACTGCAACAAAAGGTACTGTATGCACATATTAATGGCTTGCTTTCCTGTCCGTCAGCTAGAGTACCTGTCCTATGCTCCAGGGAAAACCACCGAAGGTCATAAGCAGTTCAGAAGGAAGGAGCAAGTTGCGGAGAGCCTGGCCAGTCTGGCCAGGACTGACTTGTTGCCGAATTGAGCACCACCGCAGATACTCCCGGTAACTCAAGGACTGAAGGTGGAGGCAGGCAGGGGCTACAAAGAGGTGAATAAAGGGTTGATGAAGGATTCATTGGTCTGCCATGCCCCAAGAAGTACCCTTTTAACTCTAATAGCAGTCTTAGTTTCATAGTGCTTAGGGTTGGAAGGGACCTAGACAGATCATCAGGCCTGACCTGCTGCCCCAGGCAGGAAGGGGTGCTGCAGTCATATCACCCCAGCCAAATCATATCATCCCACTCAAATATCTGTCCAGCCTCCTCTTGAAGACTCCCAAGGCAGGAGTCAAGGAACTAATAGATACCTGAATTAGGTGTAACGCTACTCTGCATGTCTGCAGCTTTCTTTCACCATAAAGTTTCTATCTAGAAGATCACCCAGGCCTAGCCTGCCTGTTTGCTAGATTTGAAGAACCTATACCCACCCCTTGTGCTCCTCTTACTAATTGTAAAGAGCCGGTCATGGAAATGTTCACTATCGGTCCTGCAGGGATTTGGCTTTTATAGCTTTTCTGTATCCCTTTGAATAAATAAATGGGGGAAATGAGAGTTTTCCTACTGATATGCTTCCCTTCCTAATTCTGGAGGAAAAGCTGTTCTAAAAGACTCTGTCAGTCTCAGTTGTAAAATCTGATGTGCAGTCTAAAAATAGCATTTAAGTAAGGACGACGAGTGCCTAAAATGAGTTGGCCGGAGAAATGAAAGTTGGCAAGTCTGCTCCACTTCACATTTCCAAAACTAATTTTCCATGTCAAGTCTCCTCTTCCTTTTCCCTGTGCTGTTTACACAGGAATGTAAGAAGAAACTGTTAAAGAAACCCACACATCTAATTGTTGGGGGAGGAAGGCTAGTTTTGTGGCTAAGGAACAGGAGAGAAGCCAGGAGATCTGGGCTGTGTTGCTTGCCCTGCCACGCGCTTATCTAGCCTTGGTGCGATTGTTTTGCAGATCACCCACCGGCTTTGGGGCCCTCCGTGCTTGGATGCTTGCGGCCCTAGGGTCTGGGTGTCTGATGGGCTCAGTAGGCAGAGCTCCCAAGGAGATCTTATATTTAAACCTGGACCTTAACGTTCTGTACCTCTGTTCCCATATGTATAAAGTATGCGCTCTGGCTCAGCTGGCAAATATTTGAAGCCTTTTTGCTCCCCAGACAGAAGGCTCTCCGTACATGGTGTCATTATTCGGCCTTCATAAGCTCCTCTTTGTTTAATGCAGTGCCCTAGGTGGTGGGTAGTACTAAGCAGAGCCTTATCTCTTCGCTGCATGGTCATCATTTGTGTCTAGGCAAAGGGAAGGTAAAACGCTATCCATACAGCTTCCTCCCCCATACATTATTAACATTCCTCCAGTCCTAGCAACGGAGCTGTGACAATTTATATTGGCTGCATATCTGTTCCCCAAAGTCCTAAATTTCCTCATCTCCTGCAGGATGTTCTGTCCTGCAGAGTCAATAACAGTGAGTTCCTGTATAAATGACAGTCCGTTCCCAAAGGCGTGGTAGAGTATGAAGGCTCCTAGACTGTATGGGCTCCCATTATGCCTCCCACTTTCCATCAGAGCTCTTTCCCAGAGCTGGGATTTGCAGGATCTAATTTCTCAGCTCTTCTCTGCAAGTGTGTGGAGTCCAGAGTGATACTGTGAAGCATCTCTTCTGGTTAAAGAAAAGCAAGAAAGCCACTGTACTGTGTAAAAAAAAAAGGGTGGGGGGAGAGGTTGTTTGTGCCCTGCACCTTCCTAAATCAAGAGAGCAGACTTTGAAGTACAAAAATAGTTGCTGGTATTATATACATCTCATAGGATGTTTACCATGGGAGACTCAAGTCTAAACAATGAATCTGCAAGCTATGCCAGATGCTCCAGCTTGTCTTCTGAGCACCAAGTCATGAAAACACAAATCCTGATTACAAAAAAGCGATACCCTGCTCTTTGTTTTCTTTTCATAGTTGGAAATTCTGTGCACACCGAGATGCCGCGTAGGGGCTGAAAGTATTTACCTTGTCAAATATAAACTTGCTAAAAATGACCACTTGGCACTCCCTGTCCCTACCTATTTATTTACCGTGGAGAATCTGCTCACAGAGCTTGGACTGTATTTTTTTTTAAATTTCAACCTTAATTAAGCAGTTAAACAAATCAATCACACCTTTCTGACAAACACCCAACTCTGCTCAAAGTCATCGCACTAGTTTGTAACTATTTTTTGTGTGGGCTGTGGTTAATCTCCAGACAGGTTTATTCAGCAGCATAAGGTGACGCTAGGGGCCAGAGTTTCAAAGCAGCTTTCTAACGGTGACCGCAGTGTTTGCACTTGCGCTGGTTTGTATGTGTGAGACCCTGTAAACTCGCAGGCTGTCCTACATGCAGAATGCGTGTGTGACCTGCCTTAGCAAATTTAGAGATAGCGTACGAGACCGTTAAACTTCAGATTACAGGAGCAATGCGTCTATCAGAGCAGTGCTTCTCTAGGGTCTGAGAGGTAAAGTTGCAGCAAGGGAAGCTTGGGTTAGCTATTAAGTAAAACTTTCTCACTTTAAAGTACACCTTGCTTTACTACTAGGAGGGTAGCAAAGCCCTGGAACAGGTTACCCACCGAGGTGGGTTTGGAGGTTTTTAAGACCTGGCTAGACAAAACCTTGGCTGGGATGAGCTTGTTGGGGCTGGTCTTGCTTGGAGCAGGGGGTTGGACTAGATGTGACCTCCTGAAGTCCCTTCAGCCGTCATTTTCCATGATTCTCTCATTCTAAAAGGAAAGGGTTGGGATGATCTTTCCCTCCCGCGTAGATTTTTTCCCTTGTTGTTTATGCACTCTTATGGGGAACATCACTGTAGTGGTAAAATGCCTCCAGTATTCATGAACTGAGTCACCTGCAAAGTGCTATCATTACTTTTACAGGGAGAGAAAATAAGGCACAGAGGTGGAGGGACGTATCGAAGATCTCACCTGGCTGTGCTCGGCGTGAGAAAGCAGTATAGACCTTTTGACTGCTGGGCCTGTGCTTTGCATTCCCAGACTCCCCTTCGCCCGTCGGGCTCCATCACCTTCAAGACTGCGGAGCAGCTTGGAATTTCTCAAAATATCGGGGTTTTTTTTCCCTTCAAAAAAATCTCAAACAGATTTGTCTTTCAAAAAATGTTGACATGTTTCCTTTTGGCCAAGTGTTTTTTGCCTTCTTTCCAGTACTGAAACTGGCTGTTAAATGTTTAAGAAAAATTATCAAGAAAGATAAAGAGAAATGAAAAGTGGGTCTATTCTTAACCGTCCAAAACAACTGACTTCATAGTTTCAAATTTCTTTGTGAACTTTGTTTTCAGCTGACCTTCACTTCTTAACCCTTTGGACTGGTCTGAGCAGGTATATTTTTCTGTATACTGGCATAAAGGCACAAAGTCTGCCTAGCATGGGGGGCTGGAATACTGTTGTTCTGGGGCTCAATAATTTGCCTGCCTTCACATTTCTGTGACCTCCACTTCCTCCCTGACATGTTGAAGTGTGTTGCCCATTGCTTCATTTTGGAGCCTTGGGGAAAAAACCCAACAACTAAGTGAATTATGCAGGACAGGAAAAGAAAAGCAGCTGTGCATCTTGCGAGTGGCACATCCTAGAGCACTTTGTGTAGAAAAAGGTAAGGTCTCCATTCAGCAAGGGGGCTGGAAATCTGGCCAGCTGCCTGAGATTTGTGGGTCACAAGGACTTCTTTCTCTTTTCCACTCCAGTGGGCAGGAAGAGTGGAGGAGGCATCCTTCTTTGTGGGGGTAGAAGAACAGCATCTTCAGGACAAGGCTGGACTTGCACCCGCTGGGTTTCACCCAGCCTGCTTCCTTCTGCTGGCCCAGGCAGCACGGCCTGATCTTGCACGGCCCCGTCACCCCCACTACCTGCCTGCATCTAGAGCAGCATTTCCTGACCTGGGGGTCATGACCCAAAAGTGGGTCACAAGAATATATGAAAGGGTCATGAACAAACTTTAAGAATGGATTCTCCTTTAAAAGAGAAAAACATGGGAAAGCGTGGCTTTTCCCTTGCAGGCTGGCAGAGTTCCTGGCTGCTTCCCCATGCCCTCCCCCATACCCACCCTCTGCCCATGCTAAAGTCTGTTTTACGGACAGAGGCTTTGAGGCAGCAATGTTTGCTTTTGCTTCTGTAGGGGTCTTACCTTCTGCTCATTCATATAGCTCTGGTGACAGCGAAGCATAATTCATGCCATGGGTATCTCTAAGGGCACACTGACTTTCTAGACTTTCTATGGAGGGAGTCTGGCCTCTTACCAGACAAACAGGCTCTTTTCCAGTCCTTTGACTTTTTCCAGCATCTGAGGACACCGGGTCTCCATTACAGAAAGAATTTGTACTGGAAACACTGATTAGCAGCTGATAGATATAGAGTTATGTTTTGTTGTCGTGGCCGATGTGCATTTTTAAAACAGCTGCGATTCCCCTGGACAGCCTTGAAGCCATGCTCATTAACCATAAAGCGAAGGGGAAGTGAAGCTTCCTGTGGCAATAGCAAGTTGCGATCTAGCAACAAAAGGGTATTCCTGTGCTGATGTCAGGCATGGACACAGTTCATTTTGCTCTCTTATGGTCATTGCGGGTTGGTGGAACACAATGCGTCTTGGCTGAAGTCGCAGGGAAGATATCAACTGGCTGCCATACCTAAGCCAGGCTGTTGTGGGCTTCTCTTCCTCCTCTGCCGGGTCCCCTGATCCCTCCGGAGTCCTTCAGTCCACCTGTCTCATGCTGCTGGGGGTGGGCCAGGCCGCCCTTGGTGATGAAAAGGACACTGCCCCTGCAGTCGGTCTCTGGCTGGTAGTGGTGCTGCTTTGCCATGTGTATCCCGTGTCTCATTACCACTTGGAGAGATTTGGGTTAGTGGAAACAATCCCACGTGTGGCACTTGCTTCACCTCCTAAAGTAGTGATGTTTGCTACAGCCTGGATGTCATTGGAGTCCCATGACCTCAAGCGAAGGCTCCTCATTTAAGCTGCCAGATTGGGAATAGTTGGCAAAAGGAGCAAAAATTGCGATTGTGTCAAGGATTTGGCACAGGAAATACTGTCAGCCGAACACAGTTGATTTTTTCCTGCCTTCTACCTGCCAGACCCAGGGAAGGGCAAGTAGCTGGAGCTGACACCATTCTTTTTTAGGTCCTTGCTTGTTTTCATGGGCATTTGACTGGCTAGATGAGCTAGCTCTACACTCATCCTACATAATGCCAGGCAAATACTGATCATGATTAGTTTAACATTTCAGGCCCAGGGAATACAATGCACCCTAACTCTCCTCCCTTACAAAATGTCTTACTCTATTTATAACCAACTGAGATGTTTCTGTTTCTGCAGCAAAGCAGCTTTTTCCAACGACAAGGCTGAATGTTTAGCAGAAATGAACAACCGCTGCTGCTTTTCACTTGGCGTGAATGTAGTTTCGTTAATAAAGTGGACAGGAAGGGAAGAAGGTGGGGGTCCAGAGGAGTTCATGGTATCAGAGCCTTAAGAAATGGGTCTTGTATCAATGCACTTCTGAACCCCGCAGGTATCTGTACAACTGCTTTGTGGTTCCTTTGGGAGCCAGTCCCAGTGCTGCGTCCTTGTGTCAAGCACAGCAACCAAATGAAGCAGCAGCATCCCTCTTTCATGAACCAGTACAACTTATCCCAAACAGAAACATGGTTTTTCTCCCATCCCCCTAGAAGCCAAATCCAAGCCCCATCAAACCCCAGCCCTCGCACATGCAGTAACGTAGTATATCCTGCTGAGCAGCACACCAAGGCTATTTGAGCCTCAGTAGGGTTATTCCAGAGCAAAGGGCCCTTGGAGAAAGCTCTGCTGTGCCCTCTTTTCTAAATCAAGTGGTGGAGCCATCTGCTGATTGCATCTACATCAGGAGCACAAGACTATCAGCACAAGTGCACAGGGAGAGGTAGTCTCACAGCTTGAAAGGTCCAATCCTGCCAGGGCCATGTGAACATAATGATCCTTTCTGGTCTCATAAACCTATAGCTTGCTTTTAAGTTTGGGCCCCTGGTTCTGCAAGCCAGTCCTTGCAGCGAGACCTCTGTGTTCGCATGGGTCAGTCTGCAGGATTTGGCCCTGGGGCCACAGGAGTTATTTCTTACTCTGCTAAATGCTCATTGATTTTTAGCAGGCGTGTTGTGCTCAGACAGCAGAACTGGGCTTCTCTGCCTATGCAGTGGAGCACCACTAAAACAGAGCCAGCCTGTCGGTGTAAGGTGACAACCACGGCATGGCGGGCTGAAAAAGGGAGGATTTTAGGTCAAATCAACCCGGTAAAACTCTGGCTTCTTTTAAGAAGTGCTGAGAGCTCTTTCCTACTTGTTCAGCACCTATATCCATATCTCAGTGGAGAAAGCCTCACTGATTTCTGTGGGTTTGGGTCAGGCCCTGCTGCTGACATGAGAACAAATGGGCATAAACCGGCTATGAATGCACATCCCATATGCTGGCAGGTAGGAGGTGTCTAAACCTCAGCTCAGTGAGGTTGTGCAGCAGTCTCCTGATAGGAATCGTGAGGGCAAATGTCTCCACTTGGTTTAAGATCGATTGGTGTATGAAAGGGAGTCTGTGACGTGGTGGCTTGCAATAACCAGCAACTGGCCTCTTACCCCGGAGGGTCCCTTCCAGTTCTCTGTTCCTGTATAGGCCATGAAGCCAAGTAATGCCCCTAAATACAAGAGTCCAAGGGTTTTTCCTCTGTCGTTTCTGCGTAGTGAAGTAGGTGATGTGCTCTACAGGGCTTCTGTTTTGCACTTCAGAGGTTGCTGCATTTTAAGAGCATTGTACAGTATACATCTAATTTACAGAGCACCGTGGAATCTTGTAAGGTAAGGTGCTAATACTTTTCAACACAAATGCAAACTGGCATTTATTATTTCATCTCAGATGGCAGCTCCTCATTTGCTTTATTATTTTTACTATACTTAGGACATATGACTTCCAGTCCTGTTGCTCTTTTTGTAGCTGAACATATGGTTAGAATATCTCTTCTGTTACCGTTAGCCTTCTCTTAAGCCTCCTGCATTTTAACTGATCTCTCACTTCATTCCTAACACATGCTCTTACGAGGAGAAAAGAAGCCACAATGACATGAATTTCAGATGGTTGGACTTTGAAGTTTGGCATCTATTAGATTGTGTTGCTTGATGTCCCATAAAAGGCTTGGCTGGACTGGTTTAGTATGCTGGCATCTCTCAGGTTGCCATCTTGTTTTTCAAAATCTCAACTTTCATTTTTTTTTTAAAGCAAGTGCCTCTCTTTCTCTCTCTCCCTCCCTTGGATTGAAAAGTGAGAGATCAGCTTTGGCATCTAAGGAAAGCAGAGCTTAATAGCTAGAATTTAGAGTCCCACTGACTTTTTTTTCCAGTTCAGCCTCTCTAATAAGTACATGTTAAAAATGTGCAAAGTCATATTCCCTAATTGTAAAGCAATGAATAGAAAACCCTAATTGAGCTTGTTTTGACGAGATGCATGTGTTACCATTAGAGCAGCACAATTACCTGCTCAGGACTCGGTTCTGCATTCATTGCTTGGAGAGAGCTCCACTGACAGCTTGCAGCGTTACTCTGCTCTGTTACAGGCTCAGTCCAGCTTTCCCTTTAACTTCATTGAGCAATAAAAATGTCCAAGGAATGTAATATTGGGACCTATATACATATTCGGGTAAAATGCACTGTTGAAGGTTTTGCTACTCACTTCAAAGGAAAGGTGAGGAGGCCCACGTTAGAAAAAAGCTACAGCATTGCATGTGGCCAGTGAGCTGTTTTGGTCCTCTTGACAGAGAAATACCATGAACCTCAGCATCTCTCTACTGCAATGCATTTGACACAATTTAATTCCAGATTAATTGCCAGACTCCTTTGAGATGCCAATATTTATCTTTAAAAAAGTTCCAAATCTATGAAAGCTAAAAACCTCTCCAGTTATTTAAAAATAGTCTAAAATAGATATCTATTAGGCAAAAAGTAACACCACCCGGATGTAAGAAAACCATAGAGAAAAACAAAATACCTCTTTTGCTTGTTTGCTTGTCCTCAGTCCAAAGTAGATCTTGGCCCGGGGCTATTAACTTTTCAAACAAGTGCTCTTATAATAATGAGTCTGACAAAAAAATCAAATATTGCCACATGAATGAGGCTGCTAAAGCACTGTTTCCCAGAAGCAGTAAGGTGGTATTGCTGAACGCTTCCAAAGTGGTGTCACTTAATTTACCCATCTGGACGGACGGTCGAGATTCTGATTAGATTTACACTGGATGAACTCCAGAGTAATGGAAGTCAGTGGAATGACTCTGGATTTACCCCAGCATAAACAGGATCAGAATCTGGCTCTTAATTTTAAAAAAACCAACAGCGTAGAAGCAAAGCTTGAGCTGGGAAATACTTACACGATACAGATTTGTTTTTCTTAACAACTGTGAAGCTAACTAGCTTCGAGATTGTGCCAGATTTGACTATAACAGAACCTGATTCCCTGCCAAGTCTACTGCACTGATTTGTAGGGCAACATTGGCAACTTAAACTAAGGTTTACATTGACGGCTATATTACACATTTATACAAGGTTGGGGAAGTGGTTCCAATTACCTAGTGTTCTGCACTGTGACCGCAGCAAGTCTGAGCGAACAGTCGTCTTTTAATGAGCTCATAATGAAATGCTCAGGCTGTGTTTTAAAAGCCATTTAAGGGACATACACTGTATTACGGGCTGTTATCACTGCTTCTGTGCTCGCATCATGTTAGAAACTGTATTGGTGGTGGGGACTGAGCTATTTGTTCGATGGATAAGTATAGTTACAGCTATTTCCTGCACATTCCAGTGACGGAAGCCTGCTTGCCAATTTGCTCTCGACATATTTGCAGACAGCAAAAGCCACCTTTGGACTAGTTATTGCAAACATTGTGTTCTGTGATGAACGTGTTCCCAAGGCTCAGGCTGAAGAGTCTGGCCCAGAACAGCCCCATCTCCAGACAGGGTGGGCCAGCCTCCGGTCTCACCCTGCTGGTGTAGGTCTGGAGATGATCTGAGTTTGCAATGGTGATGTTAACTGATGAATTATTATTATTTTTTTAAGCAGAAAATAGCCCCATTGAGTCCTTTTATGGGCTCTCCTTTGCTGATAATAAGAGCCTGGAAATTGTAAGACTATCCCCTAGTATCCAGACTTCCCAACTAGGGACTTGTTCCCTGAGAGTATAGGGCTGTTGCAGTATGAGCTGCAATTCAGAAGCAGCAGAGGGGATATGATGCTTTAGGGCCGAGCCTTGTTTGTCCTCAGAAGTGAGTGATGAAAAAGAGGCATGTCCTAGGCCTCATGTCATCAAATCTTTTAAACCAGAGATCGAGTTGTGTGACCAAGCTAAGCTTAGGTATAAGAAGTGCTCAGCTAAATGGGGAAGGGCTGCTGAGCCCACGCTTGAATAGGGGAGAATCATTTTTAATGCACTGGCAGAGTAATAGAAATTAAATAGTGTATTTGTGCTTCTTAAGGCCTGGATACAGTCTTTTGGCCAGATCATCCTGGCTGCACAAAGTGATTGGGTATGCTAAATTTCCAGTGAGGGGCTAGGGAGCAGGTTGCTTTCGGGTACTGTTAGATGCACACATCTTTTCATGCTGCAGAACAAGTACAGCATGTGGCTTGTGTCTGTTCTGGCTTGATCTGGATACGGTCCACTGAAATGGAGAGTCACCCCCTTTTCCTGCAGAGGTGTCAGATGCCATTATATGCTGCAGAGGAGAGATCTACACATTGGGCTTCTTGGCGGAGACTTTTCATGTTCTTCCATGTCTCAAACAATCTGGTCTGATTGGAAGTGATCGGATTGAACGTTGGCTATAGCTCTTGTGCTTGGGAAGTCATAACAAATCCCCCTCTCCCCATGTGGCAGGATGCCAGCAGCCTCAGCTTTCAATGCCTGCCTTAACTTTTCCTTTCCATGCTTTGAGACATGGAAGGGGCCCCAGGGACCTTCTTTAGGTAGCTTTTAGCCAAGTGAATAAAGGTCATAAGTCACACTGCATGGGAGGAGCAGTCCTTATTTCAGCACCAGTTTGGATAAATTGTTCAATTTTGTCAGCAGTCTCCTAACATTTGGTAGTTTTTCTGCAGGAGATTTTTTTAAAGATAATATCTTTGGGCTTCTTTTCATTTGCTTTCTGGTTCCTGAGCTTTAAGTTTTTCTCCATAACCACGAGGATGAAAAACACCCTTTTTATTGAAGCTGATCATTCGACTCCTGGAGCTGGAGCTTTAAAAAAAAAAGACCCGCTATCGTGAGACATGCATTAAAAATGGCATGGAGACAGCACCTCTGTAACCAAAAGTGGAGTGGACCTGCCAGAAGGTTGATTCCCACGTGGGCAGAATTGGGGTATTTTTCTTAGTTTACTTAGTGCAGAGCTTTGTCCTTATTGTAATGAAATCCAGTTCCAAGATACATGAGTGGAGGGAAAAAATGCTAAACCCCACCATACATGGCTACCCTTCTATCGTGGTTGTGTCACTGAGCTGTTTGAACTGAGATTTTTTTTTTTTTTAATTTGTTACCAAAAGAGGTTTGCATCTGAGCCAAGACCACGTCTCTGCTAAACTTCACTCCAGAGTAAAATCTTTACAGCCAAGTTATAATCCCTTGGAAAATGGACTTATAACAGAAGTGCTAACTGCTAACACAACCCCAAGCGATAAACCACATTGCTTTACTAAAAAAGGAGATGATGACTTCTTATTAAGCTCAGTCGTGACTCAGCAGTGTAGATTTTAAGTTTCGAAGTGCATTTTGCAGCAGGTAAATCTAGCACCAGATCATCAGCCTTATTTGCTTACTCACTGAGCCACTTCTGTTTGCCTTTGCACCCTGTCACCACTGCTGAGATGGATAGATATCCATTCACGCAGCATCTGGGCCATTGTCTGTGTGGTATGCATGTACACCATAAATACCTTGATGGTAACCCACGTTAGCGGCAGATAAGACGCAGCAAGGATCTAACTTGCTAATAATTGCATGTAGTGAAAGTTAGCTGCTGAGATCAATCCCTGAGGCTTGTTTTTTGGGCAAAACTCCCTTTCCCAGCAATGAGAGCATGGCTCGAGGAAGGGCTTCCAAAGCAAATGCAAAATACCATGAACGCTTCACATTGTTCCCAGACACTGCAATATGCTCCTTCTCCCACTGAAACAACTGACCCATGGAAACTATGGGGAGGTCATATTGGCTTCTTTACAAGCAAGAAGGAACAGGCCCAGAATGCAGTTAGACCGTCAAAATGTACTGGACCCAAAGCCCAGTTAAATCATAGGCACCTCTCTCTGGAGCACACTGGAGTTTGGAATAGCCCTATGGGCAGGGTTCAGGCAGTGCATTCATCCGAGGCTGCCTTTATTTCACTATTTATTTAATTTATAGTAATTTGTGGTAAAGGAACCTGCTGCCATGTGTGATGCTAGCACTTGGCACGTTGCCTCTTCTAACACACTCATACACACAGAGGCGCAGGGCAAGAGAATTAACCTGCTGAAGCCTTACAAACCTGCAGCTAGCACCCAAACCAAGACAGCCCCATGCTGGAGTGCCACGGGGAGTAGCATGACGTACGCCTGTCAACCTAAACAGGACTCGCCCTGCAGCCTTGATCTGGGAATTGTGGCCAGTTGCCAACCATAAGAATGGGCCCAAATGGAAATGATGAGCGGTAACTTCCCTTCCAACGCTGTCCCCTGTGTAGACGAGGGATGCTGAGTGCCCAAGAAGTGTCACCATTCTCTTTCCCTTCCCTTCCTTTAAACACATGGATGAGTGAAGGCGTCTGCCCTGGAAAAAGCCTTGTTTGAAGTCAGAACAAGTATTTCTTGAAAAAACAGGAGCTGTGTGATCCAAAATAAAGGTGTTTTTTTACTATACCATCTTGACCCTTACCAAACCCTGACGTACTTGAGGGAGCGTGTTGGACCTCAGGAAAAAAATGGGATCATTACTAAAGTGCACGCAAGCAAATTCTCAGCACGTGGTCATCCCAGTGGCTGTAGCTTGAGACCCCTGCTATATAGCTCTTTTCATAAGCCATGTATGCAAGGATACTCTGAAGAGCGTGGCAGTGTCTTCTTGCAATCTGCCAGACATTGGTTAGGAGCTTGTGCAGTAGCGTGGGTTTATTTGCATGCAGGTGTGTATAAAAGCAGTGATGCTGGTGCTCAGATCATTGGTCAGAGGAACGTGGGAGGAGAGGGTTCATAAGTGCGGCTCAGTTTCTTGGAGGAAGAGAAGCTGACAGTTCATCCTCATCTGGCATCTATTTACAAATGCCTTCCAAATTCACAGGAAACCCAAGGACCAGCTGTTGGCTAGAGAGGGTGGGCAGCGCACTGAGATACTCTGTTGGCTTGCCTTGCTGCTTGCAAGTAAAATGCTTTCCTGCAGAGCCCTCGTGGTGCGGTGCTAGGTGCAATAGAAGTCCCCACAGCTACATCCGAGTCAACAGAGCAGTTTCTTTTTTCTCTCCCTCCCGTGGGACCTTTTCATTCCTCAAATTCTCACTAGGGTGGGGACCTTGTCATCGTGCCAGCCTAGTTATCTCTTCAACCCACACTATAGGGATGAACTCCTGCGGCTGCAAATTCTTTCCTCTTGTAGATTCATGGTTCGTCTTCTGCTACATAACACATTAGGCAGCTGGCTTTGCAAGCGAGATCCCTACCACTCCCTAACATGACCTTCTGTACTAATGTCTGTTAATGCGATTAGTCTTCATGAATGTAAAGGAAAATAGGCAGGGACCTGGAGAGTTCACATGGTAAAGGGCTCTATTCTGCAACCTGTTGAGCATCCACAAAGACTTTAATGGGAGCTGAAGCCAGTCAATACCTGGGCGGATCAAGGTCATGCATCTAGTAGTCCCAGTACAAGTTCTCTTTTATAGGTAGGACTCTTATGTCTATCAGTGTGCATCGGGGTAAAGCTTCTGGCTAAATCGGTTGTCGATGAGCAGGGCTAGAAATGACTTGTTCTTCCATGACCGTGCTGGCTCTGCGAGCTAACAGGAACCAGAAGGCAATAAACTTTTTGGTTACTAATGTAAGAAGCTCTGACTGAAGGCAAGCAGGCCTGGGGAGTGAGTTTTAGAGTGGCAAACAGTTTTATGGCCCTACTTGCTCTTTAAAGCCAGCAAGATCCTTCCCACTTATTCCCATATACACAATCAATCGCTATCTTCTTGGCAAAGAGGAGAGAGCTCGGCTGATGTAGCTAAGAGTGGGACCCGTGGTTCTAAGGTAGTGGGTGTGTTACATTTTTCCCTAAACAGATAATAAGCACGAACATTCATCCTGGGGGATTTATTTTAGAACAAAAGCAATTTCTTTGTGCGAGAGAGCACAGCGTGTGCACCTCCTCTCTGACGGGCCGCACAGCTCAGAGAACAACGAGGCCGGGCAAATTCTTGAAACGTGTAAAGGTGCAGCATCCCGAGGAAATGGGACTTTGGTCACATACCTGCCTGTCACAAGGTGTCCTACGTCACCTGAGGTGTTGTTCAGATAAACCGCCTATTCAGACACCATTAGAAAGCTGAAGATGTCCAAGAAATCTCGGATTATATTAATCCTGTTAAATTTCAAATCCCTTACGTTAGTTTAAAATGGCTGGAGAGAGGTAGGTAGCTGTGTTAGTCTGAAGGTAGATTTGCACTTTATACACGAACTAAATTAGAGGCGCATAAGCTTTCGTGAGCAGCAGTTTACTTCATTGGATACTTGCCTTATCAGGTGACAGTTTTTTCACAGCATCTGATGAAATATGCTGCTGCTTACAAAAGCTTATGCATCTCTGACGGGGTTAGGCTAGGAGTAGATGTCTCATTTGTTCTTAGACAAGTTGTGCTTGTGTTTGTTCCAGAAAAAAACATATCCTGGGATTGGTGTATACACACATCACCCTTTTAATCAGGGTTTAGTGAGCAGCTGAATGCAGTACTGCTTTTCTGCCATTGATTCAATGATGCAGTCCTAGGATAACAGTATGGATGTACTTTGTAGTATCCCAGGATAAACTGTTACTACCATTTATCTGGGAAACTGTGCCAGGATTTATCCCAGGACAGTGGACATGGATGTCTGCACACTTGGATTCTATCATGGGATGTGATGGAATAAATGCAGCATCTATTTGCAGCCCTAGTCTATATGGTGCAAATCTATTTTGCCTTCTGCCTTGACAGTGCCCGCCAGTGCAAGACGGTGTAGTCCCTTTAACACCGAGGAGAAAAAACTGGCTTGATGGTAACTCAACAATCAGACATTTCCTGTGAGAGTTTTCCAAAAGCAATACATGAAGAAAAGATAAAGACTTGGGTTGCAGACTCAGGCAGCCATAAAAAGCAGGAACAATATAATAGGTCAACATTAGTTACAAAACTGCAGACTGTTTGGGGTTTTTTCTCCCTTCTTTCTCTCCCCGTTTCCTCCCCCCGCTGTGCACAGTTTTTAGGGAAGCTCATTCTGCCGTGGATTATGACTTGCATCTCAGGGAAAACTGGCAAGCAGTGCCTGAAATGCAGAGCCTTCCATCAGCACAGGTAAACAGCTATATTGTGTGGAAATATTTACAGTGAAAGAGCCGTCTTCATGACAGTAGGAAATTACAGTGCCACTAAAAAATATGAAGTGTTTCTAACCTGCTTGTCAGTGCAGTATTGCTTTCCAATAGCTACAGTGTTTGGGAGCTTGGCAGATGTTTAGACATCTTTAAGATAATTTTGTGCTGTGTAAACCTTTGCCTAGGATAACAAGAAGGGACTTGGACATAGGGGGTGAGTAGTGATGTATAACTCACTGAACAGCACGTGGATTGATCCATCAGTCTGCTACACAGTGTCTGGTTCAAATCAGAAAACACACCAGCTGAACTTGCCATGGCAGCTTATGATCTTATGTTAAATGATTTAATAACAATATGTTCAAAGTGCTAATGGTAGCGGATGGCTTTATTTTTATCCAAAAAGTACATTCCACCGCAAGGCAAAAAGAAAAAAGAAAGGCAGAGTGCAAGTACTGATTTGGAGCCAGAGGATTTCATATCAAAAGTCCTCAAGATCCCTTACAGTAATTGCAAGCAGCATACAAGATCTGAGCTCAAATAGCTTGGAGTACCAAAATTCAATCTGTTTCAGGTCAAAAAGCCAGCGAGGAAATGTCATATTTGTCAAAGAGACAGTTGAAGCTAGTTGAAAGTAGAATAAAAAATTGACTTACAACTACAAAGCAAAGTTGTCAGAAGTACGTCTCATGTACCATACGGTGCAATTAGAGCTCGATACATTTCTTATTGAAAATAATGGAGGTTTTGCCATTGATTTCTGCTGAGCTGGGCCGTGCCACCAGATGCAAGCTTGGATCAAAACTTTCGCATCGCTGGTACGAGGCTAGTTCTGATGTAGCTCAGAAATTTCCAGCTCTGGTTCATTCCTTTGTACCATCTAATGCTCTTTACACCCGTATCTTGTATTCAGCATGTGGCTGATCCTTGGAGAGCTGCTGCTGGTAACACAAACAAGGCTTCTGACTAACGTTGATCTTTTAAAACTAATTTCTACTGAAAACATTGAAATATCGTCTGTTCCTTCCTCCCCCTTCCTTTCTTGCCCTTTTAAGATGGCAAAATGCAGAGGGGTTGGGCAAGGAAAGTAAGGAGGGGGAGAGTTGGGGCCACTTGAAAACACCAAATGAAATAGCGTTGGTTTGGCTTGATGCTGCAGGTATGAGGTGTAGAGCAGCTGGACTCCTTTGAACCCTGGCTTCCAAGCCCTTCAGTACTAATTTCAGTCTTAGGGGTACGGTGAGTGGCAATTTAGTGTAGCAGAGGAGACTTTAGAAAACCCGGGAGCCTGTTTCTCTGCTGCCTCGTAGCCCTGGGCAGTCATTCCAGATGTGCAGCTTGGGTATAAATGCAGCTTGGGTAAAAAATGCTATGGGACCAGACTGGCTCAGCCAGGTCTAGGGCCGTGTTTGTAGGATGTGTGGCATTTCCATCACAGTGTAGGGTCTGTCCTGGTCTCCTTGGCCCACGTTCCCAACGCACCTTGATGTGCAGTGTGCTGCATGCCATTCATCAATGCTGTCTGTGTGTTGTGGTGAAAGACTTGGCAACCTTTGGGGTGAAAAGGTGCGACATGAATACTGAAATAGTCTGGTCAAGCAAAAGGAGCTTGGTTTCTTCATATGCTTAGTCTTTATCTTCCCCTCTTGAGGACTACATTGTTCAGTGCTGCATGGGTGCAGCTGGCTTCCACTAACTTTGTTACCTGTGGGTCTTCCTGCAAAAACCCAGGATAGACACGTATCTCGTTGAGGCTCCTGTAATGGCTCATGTTGTAGCAGATTCCCGTGAGCTGCATGCTCAAGACAATTTGTATTCAGCAACCCAAACATAGACTCTTTTGTAGGCATTCAGTGTATGGCAAACATAATGGACAAGTGGCTTTTTTTAGGCTCTTCTTCCCTTTCGTCTCAATCCTTACCAGATGGGAAGCGTCCGTGATTGCACCGTCTTGCGAGTGGGAAGAGACTTGCCTACCAAGGCTAGAAGTCTCTGGGAGGAAGCAGCTAACCGCAGGCCTGTCCACAAGAGCAAGGCTCATTCTCGCTCCGTCATAGAGGAAGCGCCAAGCAAAACAAATCATACTTGAGGTTAAAATGTAAAAAGCTCAAATTGTGTTGGTATCACCTGGCCAGATCTCTGTGTCTGCGAGCGCGGTTCCAGCATCGTGACAGAGAACAGCGGGTGTCAAAAGTTCGCTGAGATAAGCAGGACCCTTCTGGTGCAATACTGGGCTTGGTGGAGGAGTGATTCACTGAGACTCAGAGCTGCACACTGAGCCAGTGCAAACCAGTAGAGAGGTAGAAGGAGCCCAGTTCTTCCCTTATTTGTACCCATGCAATGCCAGCCAGCATTAGTCCTTGGAAAATGCCTGAAAGTTGATAGTGCTTCTTAACCAGGAGCAATTAGGGGCATACCCCTAATTTTGGGCAGCATTCCTGAGTGTTTATATTGCACCAGTGCCCAGATGGTCTCCCTCTTGGCTGGGGCCCCATTGTGTGAGGCACTATGAAAAAAACACATGAGAAGACATGGCCCCTGCTCAGAGAGTTTACTATCTAATTTAAGACATGATGCAACACGTGCAAACAATGGGAAGGAAGGGGGCCAGAGTAGCAATCATAAGATCAAAGGATTACACGGGCCAACAAAGAGCATGGCCCTATTTGCGCAACCGTTATCTAATCTCAAACTGACGAGAGCCTGAGCTGCACGTCAGCATTGGACTCGGACAACAAAGGATAAATTCCAAGACATTTAATCGCAGAATGGTGACCAATCCCCTTAAATTTGATGTCATTTGGAAGGCAAGATTGGCAGAAAAAAATCACACCCAAGTTCTTAGTCTCACTCCGGTGCTTATGGATGGATTAAAACTGCCAAATTTCAATCTAGATTTTAAACCTGCCTAATACCTGGGATGTGCTCTGGCCATTATGAAGATGGGGGCCATTTCCAAATGTCAGCTCTCAATCCAAATGCAATTGCAAATGTTCTCCAAGAATGAGAGCTTTCAGTTACGAGGGAGGCGTTGGATTAAGCCCATCTTGTACAGTGTGCTGAATGGTATGCAGCATGCTACACATCAAGAGGTGTTGGGAACATCACAACAGCTCTCCCAACACTAGCAATGGTAGTATTTAATGTAGACAAGACTCGGGCTTACTTTTCACTGAGCATCTAATACTACAGGCATTGATTTTTCCTAGAGATCTTGCCTTAATACTTGATATGGTTTTATTCACATTCAGCTGGTGCCTACATGGTCATAAAATTTCCCATGACTTATCTGCACTTAACAGTTAGATAGTTAGCAGTTTCCTACACCTCCGACTGCTTTGCAAGGGAGATCAGTATTGTTCTCTGCATTTTGCAGATGGGGTAGCGGAGGAGAAAAGCTAAGTGATTTGTCCCAGCTCACCCAAGAGCCCCAGCCAGCACACGGTGCACTATCCCAGAGGTCCTTGTTAGTGCCCAGGGTCCTGTTATACTTCCATCTTCCCCCACGGCCAAGCTCCAGTAAAATCAGTGCAGTTGCACCACGTTCTCCGAGGCTGACTTCAGAACTAGGGCTGGATCCACGTGCCATTTTGGAACCATTCAAGTGAGTGCTTGGCTGTTCCTTGCAGCCTCACCTCATGTAGCTGAAACAGGGGCCACCTCGTACATGCGCTCCTCTGGGGATGATTTCTCAAGGCAGGATTCCTGTCTTGAATTTGATTTGCAATTTTAAGCAGTAAACTGCCTACCCCGCTTAGACAAGTGCCAAGGATCTGCCCGGGCCCCTCACTGGCACCCATCACATCCCTGTGGCCATGCTGACCTTTGTGAACACTGAAGTCACAGCTACAGAGCACAGCTCACTTGAGCTTTCCCTTCTCGGAGTCATGGAGGTTTTGTAATTGTTACTTATTTTAGGAGCCAAAAAGTGTTTCTTCAGCCCCTGTTTCTCCCAGAGCAACCACATTTTCCCCCTCCTTTTACCCTTTCCTCCCCTTTTCCTTCCATATAGCACCAATACAACAATCCTCGTTTTCAATGGCATTGAAAACATAATTCACAAACATGCCGCCCGTACCAGAAATACCGAACAGCCGTAGAGCTCCTCCTGGGTCCAGCAAAGCACTTAACTAGGTGCTTAAACTTCCTTGAGCCTGCTCTCGTGCACTTAGTTAAGAATGTCTAAATGCTTTGCGTGTATTTCCTGACTTATTAGTGACATACAGTCAGCATTATTCATCCACTCAGGAAGGTGGGAAAGAGGTTTTTTTTTTCCTGGCATCCTCAATAAAGGATTTTCCTTGATGATGGGGGGGCGTGCATTCTGCTCTGACAGCACGTACGTGATGAGTCCCGTTTGTGTGATCGCCCGAAGCACAAACAGAGCATGAACTGCACTGCAAGAACTTTGTCCTAACTGTGCCTGCAAAATGCTTGGCAGTGGTTAGTGGGGCAGAGTGCTGTGACCAGCACTTAATGCACTAGTTTAATCATCGTGCTGTTACCCTGGATATACTTTTGTCTTCCTGTGTGTCTGTCTCCACCTGTTGTCTCTGACTTACACTCATGATGGCCAAGTGTTTAAAATGCCCAACATCAAAAATCATGAGTCAGGCTTCAAAAAACATGAGACAGGTTTTAAAGTGTCATAACTTCTTTCTCTCTCTTAAATTTGGGACTGGTTGTCTTTGCTTGCTGGTTTCGGAGCTGGTTGGATGCTCTTAGATTGACTTTTCAGACTTTCTTCCATGACCAGTACAGTGGAAACTTGCATGGTCTTCATTATGAAAGCCAAATTTCTCATCTAAGGACTTAGCTCAGGGAGCTGGGGGTGAGAGAAAAGCCACTTGAATTGTTATAGCTGTGAGAGCTGACAATACTGTTGTATCCTTAGGTTTCATGCTGTTTGGGGCAGGGACAGTTCTTCTGCATCTGTACAGCACCTACACGGGGGCCTAACTTGGAAGTGCTAGTTCAGTACAAAGAGTAACAATCCTTCCTACATGTTTGCAGTGTCTCAGAGGGGTTTCCCACAGGACAGATACAGGCCTCACCAAGAGCTGTCAAAAAAGTAGACGCTGGACTTGAAGGACCTGGCTAATAAAGAGCAGGACAATGATGACATGGAAAACTTTGCCCCGGCACAGCGAGCTGCATCTTAAACATGTGCTCACCCACGGTTGGAGTAAAATACAACCTCCGCTATTGCACAATCCAAAGGCTGTGCTATGTAGCACAGAGCCCTGCCATCTTTCAACCCAGTACACATGGCCCTGTCTGAGATTATAAAGACTCTCTGTGTGCAGTAGTGAGGTGGCGAGTTGCCTGTCCTAATGCCAGTGGCTCAACAGGACTTTGGTCCTTTATTGCTGGGCGTTGCTTTGCAAACCATAGCGTTCATGCTGCTCACCCCATGCTCATTCACTGAAATAAAATGTAAGAAGCAGCCAGAAGTAATAAACAGTGGGCCTGATTTTCACATACACCATGAGTGCTTTGTACACTGTTGCTCTGCTCACAGCCTGAGTTTCGAGTTGGTACCAAAGAGACAGACTCTGCAGGATATTGTCTATCTGGATCTTTTCACCTATGTGCAAGCAATTAAGAGCTATCTCCATTGGCTGAGTATAATTGGCCTGCCTGGGGCTCTTCAAGCCAGGGCAAGATCTCTCAGGTAGGAAAGTAATGACACAAGAGTATTAGGAAGAAGTTATTTTGCTGCTGTAGTTTTCCCACCTGATGACAAGCCACATGTGGTCTGTGAGAGTTTTGCCTGCATAAGAAGCAGGTTGGACCTATTTTATATATAATTCTAGCCTACTCTTTCTTACTACATTTCCATCCTGCTACTTACCTTGTCTGTTTGATCCTATTTGGGTGCCTTCCCTCCTGGAGGATAACCATCAGCCTTGTGTAGTTAAAATGAGAATGGCATAGAGCTGAGGGTCTCTTCCCTGAACACAAATAATACTTACGTTGAGACCAGAGCTTTAAACCTTGAAACAAAGTGGTGTGAGTAATCCCATTTCTTTGCACTCATGGACTGAAGTCTCCAACCTTAGGATCATGTTAAAGTGCAGCTGCAGTTTCGCTGATGCCCGAGGGTTGAGGTTCTCGCTTTGGGAAGCCAACAGCCTCTGTGGTTTTCGATGAACTGTGCCCATGGCATTGGACAGCATGAATGTGCAGGGTCTCCTTTGATCTTCCCACGTGACCGAATGTGCTTGCATCACCCCAGTTTTGCTGGAGACTGCTATAAACTCGCAAAGCAATAATTTTGGGCCAAGTTCATAAATCCTGACTCAGCACATGTGTAGGCAGGACTCTGTCTGGCTTCAGTAAAAACGGAACCAGGACTTCAAGATTTAGCCTGCCATCAATACAAATCTTGCTGCAAAAGCAAGAGCCAAATCTGGGAGGTGCTGAGCTCCTTTAACTCCTACTGATTTCCTTGGGCAGTGAAATCCCTGTGAAATCACATTCAGAAACTCCCAGTATAGAATTAACAAGTGTGACTAACAAATTGCTTTATAAGAGCGTTACTTATTTCCATATAATGCTGCCTATGCCATTTTGCTTTTCATGGGTTCACCTCGTCAAACAACATAATCAGTTTTACCCTTTTTTAGACAAAACTGGGAGAAAAAAAGCTGTCATGCATGTTCCCAATCATCCAAAATATCCCAATTTTTTTGGCCTAGTCACCAAAGGAACTGCTTGCTGAACTGGGCTCAGTGTATTGGTTTCTACTGTGCTGCTACAGCCTTCTCTGCCCTTAACAATTCCTTTCATCAGGGTAAGCAGGTTTGATCTCCAGTGTAACTTACTGCCTCGTCTTTTGTCATTCAGTATTAATAGGCTTTGAAGAGTTATATTTTGTGCCAACGTAAACAGTTTCTTGAGGGTAAAAGAATAAGTCCTTGCTTGCATTACTTTGCTGTCAACATTTTGAGTGCTATAATATCATGCAAAAGTATATGGCTGCATCAGAATCTGCTTTCCCAAATAATACTCTAATTATGTGAGAAAACATCATTCATTGTCGTTTTCAGCTACCCAAGATTTTCATGACCAGGTAAGTGGAAAAATATCTTTTGCAACTAGAATAATGACCTAAATGGATGTTTTTTATTAAACCTTCTGAGGGTTACGTAACTAGCTAGCTAGCTAGTTATATCACGTGTATATATGGAAATAAATTCAATCGATTGATCGATCTATCAATCTATCTATACACGTAAATAAAAGGCATTCTGTTTCTTTGTTGAATTTCCCTAAATTTCTTTGCACTTTTTGATCATAATTAGAGTCCTGCACAGACATCATTGCAAAAGTTTATACGAGTACTAAATAAATGCGCAGTCACCACTGCACAGTAGCATCTCATGTAGACGCACCCAGGGTGAATGTATCTGCTGTGCAGACGAAGATGTAATAAGATCCCATGAATGGGAGCTAAGACTAGAAAGATTCGTGTTGGAAATAAGGTGTAGTTCTTTAATGAGCAACAAACCATCCTGGCTTGCTAGCAAGCTGACCGGTTACTGGGCTTTGATAGTGTTCAGTAACCTGCCAAGGAAGAATAAATCCTGTTATGAGAAGTTCTGGGTGAGGTCCGATTTGGTGATCATTGCGTTTCCTTTCTGCCTTTCAGACTCCAGGAAAGCTGGCATATGAGGGTAAATTACTTCAGATGTAATGCCAGGGACTGGTCATGCCAGTCTTGTCTATCCCATGCATGACCTTTGTCATGGGCCTGAGTGATCCTTGCCCTTTGGTGCTCTCTGAACCTGGGGCGTGAGGACTGCTGTGCCTTGAGCACCATCTAAGTCCTTTGAGGGGCCTCAGTGAGCTGCTCAAGTAGTGCCCATCCAGTAACCTGCTGGGTGAAAGTGATGCTGTTTGTTTAAATGAACTGTCTACACAATGTAGGCTGATGATACAAGCCTAGGACCCGCGGGGGAGATAACGATGAGTAGCCGGCGTGCTGCACTGCCCGGTTCCAGAGCCCATCTCACCTGGCTGTCCTCACCCCCTTCATGCAGAAATGAGAGCGCTTGGCCTCGGCTCTTCTTCTCTGTTGACTCAAATTCAAACCTGCCCCGTCCTTGGGAGGTTGGAAACAAGATCTTCAGGTCTTTCCTGGCTGTAATGAGAACACACCCCGGCAGAATACATGAGGAGATAGTGAATCAAAGGAAAGAGAATTGCAGGAGCTCTTAAAACAGCAAGCCCCTTAATTTTCTCTTAGGGCGCCGTCAGCTAGAAATATTTAAGGGCTGAAACAGCTGAGCCCCAGTTGAAGGCAGGGCTGGCTTGATTTGCTCCAGCTTATCTTAGCTTTGTTCTGTAAACGTGTGAGTTATTATTGACTCTGCCCTGTTCTCTGCTTTACAGCGCTCAGGTACTTGGAGGGCCTCCCAGAAAAACTTGATGCGGAGCCAACCCTGTCCAAAGCGGGTGTTTCCCAAGCTGCTTGCAAAACCTGGTGGCTCGGCCTGAGCTTGAATATTGGAAAAGCTCTCCCCATTCCCATAAACATCCCCCATCGTTGCAGGAAGAAAAGCAGCTGAACTTCTGTGTTATGCGGTTGAATTACCGGGATCCTGCGGTTAAGACTTGGGAGCTGCTACCAAGGCACGATGATTATTCCACCCCAGTGGTTTTCAGGAGCTCGACCATTTTACCCCAATGGGTGCACTAACTAAGCTTTTTAAATAACCTCCTGATGACTTACTAGTGGGCAAGAGCTATACCGTTCATCTCTGTTCAAACTGGGGTTTTCTAAGGAGTGTGATGCAGCAAGGTGCTCAGAGCCCACTGCATTTCAGTTGGATCTGAGCATCTGGCTTTCTTTGGCTCCTTGGCAAATGTCAGTTGTAGTTCCTAGTTCCTACATATATTTAAGATGTGGAGGGCTGGATCCACAGCTGGCGCCTGCGTTGTTCCACTGACTTCAGGAGACCAGCCCCAGTTGCAGTGGCTGAGGGTTTGTTGGCAGACCAGGGACTGGAAGACCTTGGTGTTGATTCAGGCTCTTCCGCTGACCTGCTGTGTGACCCTGGCCAAGGCACTTCCCCTCTCTCTGCTTCTTCTTTTTCTTGCTTACTTAGGTGGTAACTTCTTTTGGGCAGGACTGGCGTCTTACTCCCTGTATGGCATAAGCGGGCTCCTGACCTTGGCTGGGGTCTCTGAAGGTAAAACACAGTGTGACTGGCCTCGGCTGTCACCTGCATTGCACAGTTCAATGTGCCCAAATGGTTCCTATCCTGCCCAGAAGCAGCATGGGAATTGGGGGACAAGAAGGAGATGCTGTCTCCAGATTTCTTGACGCCACTCCTTCACAACTTCCCTGCTCTGTCCCTTCCTGTTTAGCAGAGCTTTATTAGGAAATGCAAGAAAGAAAATAGGAACTGTGAAATGTAGACTGCAGGTCACCAGTACTGTGAAGTGCTGAGAAGCGGCATCTCCTTCTTTCCCCGTGCATGCAGCGTTCTCATTATGGCTTAAAAATCACAACAAAGAAAATGAGCTGACACAATGCATTTTGATCTGGAAAATGAAACCTGACATAACAGGTAGTTACATTCTTCTTATTCACTGGTAGTTGCCTGAAGGCAGCTTTTAAATAATTCTTCCTTTTCACCTCCAGAGAAATAATCTATTTGCTTCTGAATTAATTAGGGAGCATCTTAAAAACCCTCTAGAGTCTTTCAAAGCTCTGCTGATCTAACTTTTCTTTTAAAACGCTATCAGCTTGAATCTCAGAGAAACCATGAGGAGTTTTGTTCTTGGCTTTGAAGAGAGCAGGAGCAGGCTCTTTGTATGCCGATCTACTGGAAAAAGCCATGCTCGCAGTAAATAGTAGAGGGTGTTCATCTCTCAGTCTACATTTATGGGTCCCACCACAGAAGTGCCTGAGTCTCCTGGATGTTAATGTATGGATATCCCCTTTTATTGTATCCTCTGTTAAATGATATGGTGCAGAGTGCAGTCTAGACTGGATGCTACTACCATGTACTTGAACAGCCTATACTGTGCCTTGATATCGATTAGAAGGAGAGTAACCAATTCCTCCTAGCTCCTTTCCATGACTTGCTGTCTAGATTGGCTGGACTGTGTAGGACAAGAAACATCCCCTTTCTCACCCTTACCCTCTCTTCCTGCAATGGGTAGCACGTGGTGGGACTGTTGCACAAAAAACCCTGTTGCTACATGTGCACATATCCATCCGCTGGCGCACTGTCAATCACAAGCTCAGAATGAAAGCAATGACTTTGGACTGTATTCTTTCTGTTTCTTATACGCACACTTGCTTTTCACAATAACATGAACTGGGATTGCCGATGTAAAGATTGTTTAATACTACTTTATTGTACTATAAAATTTAAATCTATAATAACAAAAATGATTCGAGGCTGGGAAACATGACTTACAAGGAAAGGCTTGAAAGAAGTGGGATTACTTGATTTAGAGAAGACAAAACTATGGAGGGATTTGATATTCATCTTCAAATACCTGGAAGGTGGCTATGCAGAGGATAGTGCTAAATTCTTCTCAGGACAAGGATTTCTCTTCCAAAGTAAAAATGTCCCCTCCAGGAGAAAAATAACCTGGGAGCAACAAGGGTTAAATTATTCCCAGGAGAGTTTCTCCTGAGAGAGCGAATGTCTGTACAACTTAAAAAAGCAATGGTCTTGTATTGCTGCAAGGGAAATTTAGGTTGAACATTAGGAAGATCTTTCTCCCTATGAAGGCAATTTAACATTGGAACAGGTTAAAGAGTTTGTAGAATATTTATCCCTGGAAGTTTTTAAGGGCAGATGAGACAAATAGTTGTGTTGGACAGTTTAGACAGGGATGGTTGGCCTAGATGACCTTCTGAGGTCATTCTCAGCCTCACTTATTTCTGATTTTGTGGGTTTGTCTATACGAGAAGCTAACTGCACAGTAGCTTAATAACACTGCACAGTAGCATGCACGGCAAAAGCTATGCTGATACACTACTGCACAGTGGTATTAGGTTACTGTGCAGTTAGCATCATTAAAAGCCATGCTCCGGTGCTACTGCACAGTAGCACCAGTGACTGCGCATTGGTTTAGTACTTAGTTATGCAAGTACTAAACTTAATGCACAGTGGCTACAGTGCATTAGTGAACTATAAGTATATAAGTATATAACTATAAGTATCAAATGATCAAAATAGTAAAATGAGTAGCGATGCTCTTGATTTATTTTAAATACACATGCATAATACCAAATAATTATGTAAAGGTATGCAGTACTGCACCAAACACCTCTGGATATACTTGTCTGTTTACAAAAAACAGTTTGGAGAAAAGAAATTTTAACTCACTATTTTTCCCTTCTGCATCAAGGTCTTACATACCTCTAGATTATCGTTATGTAGAATACATCTGGTCAAGCCAAATGAAAGCTGCTGTCAAGTAATTCACAAGGCTAAAAGGCCCTTATTCAAAAAAAAAAAGATCCAGTGGTTATTGTTTGGTCCATGCAGAGTTTGCGCTCATCAAATTGCAATGTGGTCGTAAGATGAATTCTCTGAAGCCTGTTTGACTGGTGCTGATCATGCATGGTCCAAAGCTCACAAACTCAGTTGAGTTCATTGGGTTTCATGAACTCACCTGTTGACTCCACTGGACCAATGAAAGAGTTTCATGAGCTCTGACTTGATCTGAGTGCTGGCTAGACCAGCTCGGTATGACTGCAAAGCAGTTGAATCCTGAAGAGCAGGGGGAGCAGGAGCAGCATCACTGCAGCAGGTTCTGCAACACCAGCAAAGCCAGTACTTCATCAGTGGCAAAGTCTGGACAACCACGTGACAAACAAGAGAGCAGGACAAACAATGCCCGAGGAACCTTGTTAACACAGAACGGCTTTTCTTTGCTGGTTCTATACGTTTGTGCAGAGATTTGTTTTTGTAGGGTTGCTCAAATAGTGGACAGCTCTCACTGTACTGCTTTGAAGAAGAAAAGAGGAAAGAAAAATAGATCTGTTTTTGTGCTGACTGTTTTGGAGAAGACCTTTGGAAACTCTTTAAGTATTCCTTTGCCATACAGCAGCCTATCGGCATTCGTTGTAAAAGGCTTAAATGGTTCAGAAAGTGTCCGACTCAGAGCAGTAGTCATGTAATCTGGTCCCAGGAGAAAACTGAACAGGAATAGATCACAAAAAAGCCTCTGTTGAATGAAGTAAGAAGTACTATGCTGGGGGAGCTATTACGTGGCAGATTTTTCTGCCCACCACTTTACCTTGCATTTCCCCTTAGCTGTACATTTGTACATTCTCCATGCTTGGGCTTTGCAGAGTAAAACCAGCTCGGTCTAAGATGGAGAGCTGGCTACTCAGATTTTGGCATCAGCATGTGGTCTTCCATGTCAGTCTGCCCTGAGAGATTTGGAAGTCAACACGTTCTCCCCTGCTCCATATCAAGCACGAATCTCAGATCAGGGGCAAAACATACTTGGAGACAAAGTTCAAAGAATTATCACCTTATTTACAGTTTGGGGACCACCAGC
This sequence comes from Alligator sinensis, assembly GCF_000455745.1. Lineage (NCBI taxonomy): Eukaryota > Metazoa > Chordata > Crocodylia > Alligatoridae > Alligator > Alligator sinensis. Next base: position 3,866,325 of record NW_005841879.1, read on the forward strand.
CATGGCAGCTGCTCATCGTTTTGCAGTACCTGGGGCATGTTTCAGCCTTGTAACACAGTGAAGCTATTTGTATTATTGTGAATGGGAGAAATAATGACACGTGGCAGCGTCATGGCAAAGCTCCCATCAACTCCATTTCACTCTGTGCTTTATCTGGGGAGTGTGCATTATGGTCACAGGAGTGTTTTGCTTGGTTGGCTTCTCGTCTCACTCTTCATCCCGGCTCTGGGCAGCCTCCTGGTTTCAATCACCACTTCTATGCTGATGACTTGCAGATCTTAGCTTTTCCCTCTCATCTCCCCACCTCTGCCCAGTCCTGTATCTCTAATTGCATTGCTAACACTTGCTTTGAGGTTTACGAGTGCTTTTTGTGTCTGTGTTAGAAGTTCCTGCCAAAACCTCCACCTGCTTCTCCCCAGCTCTGAGACTTGTTCAGTGATGTCTTTCCCCACTGCATCAGGCTCTTTTTGCTTCTTCCTCTATAGCATCCCTAGACTCAACTCCTTCCAACTCCACTGAGAATTTCCTGGAGTCAAACCCCCATGTGCACGGATACGAAAGGAGAAATCTGTCTCATCTACCTACCTAACAGATGCTTTTGACATTCAGCACTGCCATTGCTAGGAGTCTCTGGGAAAGGATTTCTTTTGTCTTCTGTTGTGTCATGTCTATAGTTCATGCTCGGGCACGGCCAAAGAAGTCCTACAAATCTGTGTGATATCTTGAAGAGTCCTAGTAGAGTGGCTCTTCTTTTGATTGTAAGCTACTTAGGACCAGAAGTATGCTTTAATCTAAGTTTGGGAAACGCTGGGTCGATTCCCAAGACTGCATATTTAGTGATGATAATACCAGCTGTTATCTATTCCGTTCTGAGTTTCTCTAAGTTCTTGTCTCGTCTCCAGAGGGTTGCTTCTTTCTGAGTCCTGACTGCCAGCAATAGGAAAAAAAGCAGGCTCTTGCAGCTTCACGAGCCATTGCACAGTATCCTTTGGGGGGAGACTCCTGTTTAAAATACATCCAGATCTTGGCACATTTTCTGGCATCTTGGCCATCACAGAAGCCTCTATTTGGAGGGTGGGAAAGAAACATGAGACGCACTTGGGACCTAAGCTGTGAACATTGCAGTTTGCTCCCAATAAAGTTTCACTTCTCAGAGTTGGGGGAACCCAGCAGCAACTTTATAAACAGGAACTGATTCAAGCTGAAGATGGATAGATTCAAGCTCGATTGATAGATATGGGGTCCACACCCAACCCTGCTTTTCTCTGTTTTGAGCTTGTGCTGTTAGAAAATGCCGGCGAGGCCTCACCGACCGTCCTATTTCATCCTGCAGTCACTGCGGGCTTCTCTTAAGCTTTCTGGCCAGGGTCCTTCCGCAGAGAACAAGACCATCACCCTGCACGGTCATCAGGCAGGTCTTTGTGAAAGATCAGGCCAGGTGCCTGAAATCGGGAGCATCATTACCCCACTGAAACCCCACTCTGAAGCTCTGCGTGTACTTTGTGGGGGTGGGAAAACATAGCACGTTTTCTCTCCATGATCAGGAAGCAGAGCGTGCGATCCACCTTTTTGGCTGTTCTACTTAAAAGGTAGCTGCGTGCTCTGAAAGCTAGTGGTGCCATCTTGTCTGTCTGATAGTATCTGCTTTCCCGGAATAATTGCGGATATTTTCCCTTCAGCCACCTCTGAGACATAAATCACAATGCTAGAGCAAATGGAGTCATGCTAACGGATCATCTCCCAGCTCAAGGTGAATCCTGATACCTGACGTCTGAAAAGACCAGCCACATGCTGAGAATCCCTTGCTAATTTAAGCTGCTAGTTCATCAAAAACATCCTCCCAAACATGCACAGGATGTATTAAGTTATGGTGTAGTAAGCGATCAGCTTGTCATACTGACATTTCAACTCCTTGCCAGAAAGTGCTGGACCTAGTTATCTCTCTCAAGAAACTGGATCTGTGTCACGCTGCAATAAATCTGTGTAACTGGAAACCTCTCCCTGGGTATACAAACATAGGAGGACAACTGAACACTGCTATTCTCTCCATGCTGGTATATAAATACATACTTGACTGATTGGAGATGGACCTGAATTGAAATCCATGTTGAGGTCTGACAAAGGGTCAACCTCTGGACCTCAAACCTTTGCAGTTTGTCTCGTTCTCCAACACTGTCACAAGTTGCTGGTGAAGGAAGTGCTGGCATCTGTACACGGTGTGTTTGGAAGAGTGGCATGGGTCTTGAAGCTGTGAGATGCTCCGGTATAACAGCAGCTATGTCGGTTCATAGTGGGATCCTCTAGGCTCCTACAGACTGAGCAGGTTGAAAGAGATGAGAGATCCTTTCCTGGCCCTGTCGTTGACTCACTGTATGACCATGGGTGACTCAGTGAACTGTTCTGTGTCCTTTTTTTGGATTTCTTACCCAATATTATCTGGTTTTCTTGAGTAAGTCATAAAATTATTTTGCCCAAAAGAGAATTCAACAAGTTATAAAAAAAAAAAAGGGGGATTTGAAAAGAGGAGGTTTTTTTGATGAAGAAAGTTATACAAAAACTGCTGACTGTTCCTAAGAAAGCACTTGGAGAATCTGAAAGAGAAGAGGGCCAGAAAAACACATCTAGCCATTTATAAAGCCACCAAGCCTTTGAAACAAATGAGACAACTAGGCGCAGGCTGGACCATGTAGTGCCTTTGTTAGAGAAATAAGCTGGTGGAAAAGTACTTAATGTGCCTGTGTTGGGTTTTTACAACGAGTGTGAACTGTGGTTAACAAAGCTAGAGACTGCTAAATGCAGGTGACTGATAAATGCATCAGAAAATCTGATAAAATCCAATGGAGCTGTAAAATTGGCTTCTACGGTAAATCAGAATTTGCAAAGGAACATGCACGAGCCTAATGGTTTTTGGACGGGATTAAGGTATCAGCATGATGTATATTAGGAAGGAAGGAGACAAGCTCTTTGGGACAGGAAATGTCTTTTTGTCTATGTTTGTACAGTGCAGACTAGCACAATGGGCCCTGTTCTGTGACAAGTGCCGCTAGGTGCTCCCATACAAATGAGCAATAATAGTATGCCGTTGCTTTAGGGCTGCGGACCTGAAGGCCAGAAAGACTCATCCAGTCTGACTTCCTGCGTAACTCGGGCCAAAGAATTTCACTCCGGTAGTGACACTAGCAATAGGGATTCTGGATGGTGCAGCCACGCGTGCTAGCTTTTGAATGCAATGCAATAAGTCATCCCGCAGATATGTGAAGGTCTTGGCTTCTGTTCTGGAGATTACTTTTGGGTGTGTTTTACTTTGTGTAGGTTAACTGCAGTGTCTGGTTTTTAAGGGGAGTCTGGAACAAAACCCCTCTGGTGCTTGCTGTAGACCAGGTCGGTGTCTCTGCTGTTTGTTTGATTTCATACCAAGGAATGAACCCACCTTACAGTAGCTCGCGGCAGCCCAGACTCATCAAGATGATAATTTGATGCACCCAGGTTGTTGTTTTTACTTGGGGGGGGGATCTTCTCTGCTTTGATGCATTGACGTTGCAGACACAACTGTCGATATTTTTGTCTTCGTTTTCAGCATATGCTGTGACACGTCAGCCACCATAACTACTTACCACCCCACTCCTCGTCTATAGGCTGCTAACTGCAAACTGCTCAACGGAGGATGCTCGGCAAGTATGTTTCAGGGTTCCAGGACCTCGAGAAAAGCCAGACAAGTATTATGAGGCAGGTTCCAGAAGACTTCTGAGGACGTCTGCTACAGGAAAGTCTTTTTTCCTTGAGTCTGTCAGGTGCTAGGAGAGGAATAAACAGAACAGTTCCCTCTTCCGGTCGTCAGCTGCTGAGTGGAGAAGGCATGCTGCTTGTCATACAAAGTGGCTGGTCCATCTGAGCATGGAGAAGGCTAGAGATACTCCTGGGAGTATTCTGCTTAAGATGATGGCTGTAATACCGCATGCTGTGAATGGGGCAGAGGATATTTGCATGGCTTTCCAGAGTATCGAATCATAGAAAATGAAGGTTGGAATGAGAGCCAGGAGGTCGTCTAGTCCACCCCCTGCTCAAAGCAGGACCATCCCCAACTAGCTTATCCCAGCCAGGGTTTTGTCTACTGCATGCCTCTCTCTTCCCAAAGCAAAAGACAAAGGAGTCTTTCTTCTATAGTCCTTAGGAAAGTTCTCAGCTACTCAGAAGCCCTTTTATGATACTTTTTCAGTATAAAGGGGATTTAAAATGGGTAGAAATGGCTCCTGTATAGACATCATGCACATCATGGGAACCCCTGGCATGGGGCCATCCCAGAGCGCACTGCTTTCTGGCTGCAACCTGCTCTGGGAAGCAGTGTGTAAGTTAGAGCAGCCTTTGAGCTGCTGTGATTTTCACCAGGGCTGATGTGCAGAGAGGATGGTGGTAGGCTGGTGACGTAGGACCTTAGGGCTTCTCGGACCATCAAGTCCAGTGCCTTATATTTCCAGGTAACCATTTGTCCTAAGGAGCCGTGGGAACATACAGACAGGTAGAAATGTCTTGTGCAAACAGCCTGCAGAAAACCCAGGTAGGGAGGCCTGGGTGCCTCTGAGCTAGGAGCGGCTGGTGCATTGAACACAGAACCAGCACCCGGGACTCCCGTGGTCTTATTCTGGGTCTAACACTGACTTTCTGTGGTCTTGGACAACTCACATAGAACCTGAGTGTGATTTTAGGAGCGAGAAGCAAGAAGAAGATTTTAGGAGCTGTGCTGCCTGGGAAACACCGTGATTCAGGCACTCACAAGTCACCGTTCCACTCTTGCACGCTCACTGTGTAGGCATACGTAGCACTCGGCCACGTGCATCTGTCTTCAGAGAGATTCACATGCGTGCTGGCTGTGATGAGAGGAGAGGACTGGTATAGTCAGGGCTCTCCCCCTCCTGCACTGCCCAGTCCCACCCTCCTACTTACAGGAGTGAGCAGGCTTCAGCCCCTGCCTGCTCCTGTCTACCTGATCCGGAGCCCAGCTGTCTAAGAGGGTGCAAGAGGAGTTCTTGCTCCATCTTACTCCCTTGCATGGAGGGTGAATCCAAGCATGATGTGGTTTACGTGGGAAATAATACTTCCCACACTGGGAGACTGTGCGGATCAGTGACTGTTTCCAAAGACGCCTGAACACAGGTGGTGAAGTGTTATCCCTCACGTACGTCGGGAGACAGCAGAAGCCTGATAGGGAAAAGACCAGAAACCTCTGGGCAGCTTGGCTACTGCATATTTCAGTGCTTTTGTAAACTCGTGACGAACCAGAATCACTGTGTGTCCGCTTGAAAAGAGAAAGTCTAAATAAAAAGAGCAGTATGTTCCCAATTATCCATCCTCATTGGGCAGCGTAACCCTGGTGCTGGGCGGAGGAGTGCTCCTCCCCTTAGGAAAAAGCAAGTTATATCACCAGGAACATGCTGAGTCGGAGTGTGACTATTGAGTCATTTTGGGTTAGATGTTATGTACATTTCCAGTCATTTCTTTTATTGGTCTTGCATAATTAATTGGTGATTCATTTTTCACCCTTAAAGTTTAATTAAAAGCATTCAGGAAGTTCAGCCTAATAAACCATTCGATAAATGACAGTTCAAGCCACTGAAAACAAACTGCCTGGATTTTAGATTATATTGTATGCTGTGGGGGTTTGAAAGATTTTTTTTTTCAAATGGAAATCTCATATCCAGGGAAGGGAAGGTGAATGCCCATTTCAGGATATGGGGGTGAGCTTTATGGTTGAACCTCTTATGGAAAAATCAAGTTTCTCTTCCTATAGGATTAGTCTTAAGGAGTGTCTAGACATGGCGATATTCCAGGATATCTATGGTGGTCTTACATAATTCATATCTGGAATAAAAAGCGCTTTGCTCTTGTTTAGCTGAATCTAGTTTTAAAGGTATACGCAGTTGCCTTTCAAAGTGGATCAAGTAAATGAGGGATCAAGGCTCTGTGTATGCCAATACTACTGTGATCACATACGGAGTCATTCAGGAATAACAACTGCATTTCAAATTCACATTGTACATCGATCTGAACAAAGTGTGGACAAGCTCATGTTTCCCGTTTTTGGCAAGGGAAGTGCTGCAGTAGAAAGGCAAGTATTTCAGCATGGGCAACGTTCACTGTCATTGACTGTCAGCCATCAGATCTTGCCATCCAAGAATGCCAGGTCTCTTCCAGAAAGTCTGATGTCCAGTACCAGGAATCTGCCTTCCAGGAAATGTGTTGATTTGAGCATGAGGAGTCGAATAGCAGTTTTCTGACATTATGGAAAAAAATTGCACAGGACAAGCGTCCTACATTTGCACGCTTGGGGTGGAATTGTGTTCCCTTCGGTTTTTCTCGTGTGGCTGAGATGTGCTCCCTTAAGATATTGCCCACATGTTGCTGCAAGCCTGCTGGATCTGTCAGTGCACAATATAGCCCCTGACTCATGTGTCAAGCATGCACAGAAATACCAGGCCATACATTTGCAAACGCGTGTTTTCCTTGACTGTGTGTTGTTTTATTTTAGTCTTGATTCATTTTAAATAAATCAAGTGCTTAGGTGTAAAAGTCGATGCTGGGAGGAAATGTTCCGGGTGCGCCCTGCAGAATTTCATGTGGCTTGCATGAACAGAAAGCCTTTTCAGGAGAGCTGAGTTTTAAAAAGTTCACTTAGGGGAAGGTTGGTTACTCTGGTGCCCGGAGAGTAGGGTGCAAAATGACTGTCCTAACGAGGCCTCGTTTGTGTACTTGCCCTTAAAAGTTACAGTGTGAGAGTTTTTGAATAGCAAGGGGAAAAGATTTCCTAGGAATGCCAATTTCTGAACAACTCCACATGGGGACAGTCTTATTCTGAAATGGAGAGCACCTTGTTCCACTCTCACTTAGCCCATTTTTAAAGTAACATTAAAAAACCAGGCCCTCCTACTGCAATAGGTGTAGGTCCATAAAGGAACCCAGGAGGAGTCATTGTGCTTCAAAGTTGAATGTTAATCCAATTAATATCCCAGCATAGACAAGCCTTTCCTCTTCTCCTAGTTCCACTGATATAAATCCAGAGTGATCCCTGTCAGGTTCTCTGACGCGTGTGAGTCGATCTCAGTGGAGTTACTCTGCATTTGCACCAGTAGCTAAGAAAAGAATTGGCCCAGCTGTCTGAAACTTTAACGTTGATTGAAATAATTCAAACCATCCTCGTCCTTTGGTGGAAAGTCTTCAAGAACACCACAGTAATGCAGTAGGCAACGTTTTGCCCAAGGGTGTCGGAAGGAATAGGAAGTCAAGGGAATAATTAACATTTAATTAACGGGTAGACTAGTGGGCTCATGCACTCTTTAATCATCCCTTAAGATTTATCTGTAAATCTTGATTCCCCACCCCCCCGCCCCCACTGTAATAGTCCTATTATGACCCCCTGTAGGTCTTTAAAAAAATCTGGCAAAGGCTTGCAGCTTTTGTTGGGAGACCAGTGCCAAGTTGTAGCACGTTTTCTTATTGACAGAAAGGATTTGCCTGTGCCTAATTGTCCTGATTGATTTGCAGGTTATGCCCAGTTTGGATCCTGAACCTAAAGGGCCACTGGGTTCTTCCCTTCGTGGTCACAGCCTTTAGCTTGGCAGGGTGGAGCTATCTTCTCTTGGTCATGACCTAACAGACACTGGATCATCTTCAGCAGATTTCCGATTTCCCTGATCATCTTCAGCACCTTCAGCCCCGTGGACTTCGATCTGTTACTCCTAACGGAGATGGCTGTAAACTAGGGGGGAATCAGGCTACATGTCTTGGCGCTTGGCAAGGGGACTCGGTTGGATCAGCGTCATCGTTTTAGCCCCCAGAGGTAGGGCAAGGCACCGAGGTGGATGGAGTCTTGCTCTCCGCCAAGCTATCGCTTGCCTGAGGCCCTTGCTGCCGAGTGCTCTCCCCTGTTCCAGGGTACGCCGTCTGCTTTCTCTCATCACGTTCCTCCTCGCCCTGACAGCCCGCTCCAGCGTTATCTGTTATCTGACCCTCCCCAAGCAGAGTTCTGGGCGTAAACACTTTCCCCTATATACGCTTCCCGGCTTTGAAGTTTGGTAATTTATTGCCGTTTGAAACTGCTTTTGGATTCCTGTAGTTTCTTGCCTCCTCTTCACTGTCACAGCAGGTCGAACGGATCCCTGGACAGAAACAGCTTCGCTGCGAAGTGCTCCTTCCTTGCGCAGCTTTCCCAGCCGCCTGCCTGGGAGCTGACAAGTGCTTCTTCCCTTTGAACTTCGGCTGTTCGCTCTCCCGTGCTTTGTTTGGCCTCTGATATTCTCCTTCGCTGCCCCGTCCGCTCATAAATGTGTCCGTTCCCCGTCTTGTTCAGTTAGGAGCGCTCCAGAGACCTGGCTGCAGACGTCTTCCTCTGACCCCTTCCTCTAATGCCTAATGTTTGATTAGCAGGTTTCTGCTCACTTGATGCCAGGAGGTAGGCAGTATTCCTCGGCCCTATCTTACCACTGGGGACTGGAGGCATAGGCAATTCAAGTGACTTGCCCAAAGTCACCGGTGGGTCTGGGCACAGAAATCAGATTCCTGGAGTCTCAAGCTTGCATTTTAGACACACTCCTGCTTCCCACAGGCCCTGTCCTTTATTCCCCAGCAGGGTCTGTAAGCATGGTTGGCCTGCACGTAAGCTCTGAAGGAGCATCTCTTTAATGTGGTTTAATGCAGTTGGAGACTGCCATTAAGTCCCAGTCCCCCAGGAGATGAAACACATCTTTACCATACAGTTATTGCACTGGCCCCCGTCATAGTTTGGCCTCTTCTGTGTTTAGCACAACAGTCACAAGTGTACAAGTTGTGTCTCCCACCCAGCTGGGGCAGGAGTACCGGGGGTGCATATCCTAAGTACTGCAAATGCCATCCCATAGTTCACATTTCATAGATTTCATAGACATCAGGGCTGGAAGGGACCTCGGAAGATCATCGAGTCCAGCCCCCTGCCCAAAGGGCAGGAAGTCAGCTGGGGTCATAGGATCCCAGCAAGATGAGCATCCAGTTTCATCTTGAAGGTGTTCAATGAAGGCGCTTGAACCACCTCCGGTGGCAGGCTGTTCCAGACCTTGGGGGCTCGGACAGTAAAGAAGTTCTTCCTTATGTCCAGCCTGAAACGATCTTGAAGTAGTTTGTGACCATTCGACCTCGTCATCCCTTGGGGCGCTCTGGTGAACAAATGTTCCCCCAGATGCTGGTGGTCACCCCTGATAAACTTGTAGGTGGCCATCAGATCACCCCTGAGCCTGCGCTTTTCCAGGCTAAAGAGCCCCAGGGCTCTCAGCCTGTCATCGTAGGGTCTGCTTCCCTGACCTCTGATCATGCGCGTGGCTCTTCTCTGGACTCTCTCAAGCTTCTCCACATCCTTTTTGAATTGTGGAGCCCAAAACTGGACACAGTACTCCAGCTGCGGCCTCACTAAGGCCGAGTACAGGGGGAGAATGACGTCCCGGGATTTGCTTGAGAGACGTCCCGGGATTTGCTTGAGACGTCCCGGGATTTGCTTGAGATCATCGAGTCTGACCCCCTGCATAGGCAGGGAAGAGTGCTGGGTG
>NW_005841879.1:3876900-3925901 GCF_000455745.1 Alligator sinensis
GTCCAACGTTGCCCCTGCTTTTCCTCCGGCTCCCCACATATCTGAAAAAGGACTTTTTATTGTCCTTGATGCCCGTTTCATCCAGAATGGTCCGAGCTGAGTGCAAGCCGGAGTTGCCACTGAATCCTATATCCTAATTCCCATCTGGATGCTGCCTGTTCAGCCCCGATGTGGTGTACGGTGGGAAGTTGGAGGGCAGAGCACCTTGATCCGCTTCATTTTGCTAATTGTCTTCCTGGAGGATGGAGCGAGTGGTCAAATAAGGAATTACCCTTTCCCCCACTTGTGTTGTGAGCCTCCTGGACACTGGCTTAGGGGTTTCTGCATTCAGGGGCAGCGTAGCATTGTTTGTTGTCATTTTATTCCCCTTGCTTTTCCACTCTGTTTAAATTGTGGGTTTTTTAATGAGGAGCCTGGGGCAAAAGCCTGGTAGGAAACAGTTTCCAGCATTGCTCACAAAGCCTCTGGGGAGTTGAGGCGCTATTTCAGCAAGGCATTGCCGTGCGGTTCTTCACTTAGATTAACTCCAAACTATCTCCTTTTCCCATCTGCAGGCTCCGGCTGTGCAGAGCTTGCATTTGGCCAGCAGGTCTAAAATGCCTCTTCGCTGCTGTAACACGTCATGCTTTGTGAGTACCCCGTGACTGCAGGTAAATATTGTAACAACTGCTGGGAGACACGCAACCTCATTGACCTGCTTTGTATTAAAATGTTTCTCGGAATTTGCTCTGGCTTCGCAAGATATAGATTGCATTTGAATGCATGGATCTGGCGTGGGACTTTGAATTTTTGTGGGCACAGGGTAATATTCAGAGCACCCTCCTGTTGCTTACATCCTGCTCGACCTCCTAAGATTGCCTTTGAAAGTTTCCCCCATCAGATGGTGCTTAGCTCAGAGCTGGCTCTAGGCTGGCTCTCTGCCACGGGTGACTTTTGTCCTTAATGAAAGGAGCTGTTCCTGAGGCTGGCTATTTGTTTTGCATGAATAATCACATCTCTGTGTACCTTGTTCTGTGACATTGTGAAGCATCCCGGTTAAGTGGTATACAGCCCTCACCGCTGAAACATGCCGAGTGACACTTATACCCTGGAGCAATTGTCCTTGTGCAGGCGGGTGAAGTGGTACCCAGGGCTGAGTGAAACAAGAGGCATCGGTCCCCACAAGTATGGCTAAGTGGGCAGCACTGGAGGTGAAAGTCCTGCTTTTAGCTACACAGGAGGCAGCAGGGTCAGCTGCTCTGCTCCAGCCCCTGGGCCTCAGTCCCGTCTGTGTCTCACCAACAGTGTGGAAGTCAGGACGCCGGGTATCTTTACCAGCACTGCTCCTTGTCTGCTGAGTAATCTCAGGCAAACCTCTATGTCCGTGCCTCCTGCCCTGCTCGTCGTCTGCTGAGATTATAAACCCTGGGGCAGGGATTGCCTTTTGCACTTTGTCGAGCACTTCACTCAGGGATCTGTCCGGGTCTCTGAAACCCGTGTAATCCCACTGCTAGAAGAGCGGAGCCCTTGCAGCTGGATTATTTATTACATGCTGGCCTGACCAGAGAGGTGGCCTTGTGAATTGGGAGGGTAGATTTTACTAATCCAGGGTGCTTTCCTGTAACTGCTCAAGGAGCTGGATTCAAGTAGCAGGAAGATGATTCCACCCCTTGTGGGGACAGCCTTCCAGATGGGCGTTGTGCTGAAACGCGGTGTCGAGTGTACCGCCAGTACAAATCTGTAGACACCTCGTGATGGGCTGCGGGCAGGAGCTGACACTGCAGCACGCGCGCGGGGAAGAGCGACTTGTGCATATAAGACTTTCCAGGGCTGAGCTTGAAATGCAAAGGGTTTTAAAACCCTTTGCTACCCGGTAAGAAAAACTGAAGCACCCCAATGAACAGCCCTTCCCTCGCTGTTCCCCCAGGATCGAAATATCATTACAAAGTTATTCCAGACGGACACAGAAGGGAAGATTTTCCATGCAAGTCTAAGGGATTTGGATCCGGTTCTCGGGTGACTCTCTCAAGGAGTTTTTAAAAGATTCCCCCATGGCTCCTTCCTTGACTGTAATGCCTGAGCTGAGCTCTTTAGCAGCAGAGCCTAATCCCTGCAGGAAAACTGGATAGTTAAATCTGTTGTGGGATGTTTGACCTCAGAGCACACATCAGATCTATCAGTGGAGAGGCCATTTCCTTTCCTCACATGCAGCCGTTTCACAGAGATGGGACTAACCAGTAAAATGCCACACTGGACCCTGATCCAAATGACTGCCCAAATCAGGGATGGTTGGATCTACCCATTACGAGCATCTGGATCTAGGGGTGACATTTGGGCCTGGTATCAGCTGGGCCCATCTCTGCTAGTACTGGCAGAGACAGGGCAGTCTGGGAAGCTGGGCACTGGATTGAGACTCAACGGGCTTGCCCAGATGTGCGGTACGCAGTGCTAATCTGCAGCTCGGCAGGGCATTCCCTGCACTGCTAATCTGCAGCTTGGGGGTTGCTTTTTTTTGGCACCTCCTGGTGTCAAAAATACCCACACTAGAAAAAAGTGGGTCAGTGTACATGGTGGCAGCATGCACTGCCTAAAACTGGAGCCTGGCTGGCCGGGCCCCCTGCTGCTGAATCGCCCCAGCTGGAGATCTGAGAGCCCCCAGGGTCCCAGGTAAAGCTGCCGCTGGCCCCAGTCTCCCCTACTTCCCCAGGGCAACTCGCCGCGTGCCAAAGCGCCTGTGCACAGGCGTTCTCCAAGGACAAGTAGCAGCGGTGCAACTATGCTCTAATCCCTGAGGTCTGAGGTCTAATCTCAGTTTGGCTGGGTAGCCTGGAGCAAGTCTCTGCACCTCTTTTGTTTCAGTTTCCCCGCTGTAAAGGAGGTGTTTTCTTCAGGGCCCCTCGCAGGCTCACCTGGGTGGTATCAGCACGTGACAATACTTAGTCTTTGCTGTATCCCAGAGAAATCATCTCGTGGTGTTAGAGCAAACTACTGTTATTCATTGTGGTTTTCCAGAAGACAACTGCTTTATGACTGGACAAGGGCCTTTCCCCCAAAACTTTGGAAACCCCAAAATGAAACATTTTTGGCCGAAAACTGAATGCTTTTGGGGTGTTGGCAGCTTTGGGCCAATGTTTTTTACTGACACTAATTTTCCAGGCAGAAAAAGGTGAGTGTCATTAGTGAACAGACGAGCACATTGCATTGTTCAGTTCCAGGAGCGCAGGTTGTAGCCGTGTTGGTCTAAGGACATAGGCAAGCAAGGCTTTTTGGATAAATCTAACATCTTTTATTAGACCAACTCACGTAGTTGGAAAAATCCTTCTTAGCAAGATTTGGGGTTTAAATGCCCTTCGTCAGGCTGAGGAAGCAACTGCAGTTGGTGTGTGAATAGTAAAGAAGACTTTCTTTACTTGTTATTCTTTACTTTACGCTGACTGCCTTTCTTGCATGCATACCAGCCTCCAGCCTCTTTACTATTCGTTCCTTCCAGGAAGAGCACGCACCAACCGCAGATGCTTCCCCAGCCTGACGGAGGGTGTTTAAACCCAAAAGCTTGCTAAGAAGAATTGTTTTAGTGATTCGTGTAAAGAGATTGCAGCCACAGGCTAATCAAGGCCACATTTCTGCCCCATTCTAGAGTCCATTTACAAAAGTGAAGTGACAATGGAAGAGCAGTTGATGACTGCCATAGGAGGACCTCTCGTAGGTGTAATTTGTGTCAAGAGTCAACCATCTTGTTCTTTGCTACCCTCCTGAAGTCACTCGTGGGACTTGCTGTTGCTAATCTAAGCAATGTGCCATGGATGGCACTCTGATGCAGCAGCAAGGGGTGGCAGGACAAACCCTCAAAACAGATGCGTAAAATATATTTACCCAGTACAAAAAGTGTCCAGGTGTGTCACTCCTACAAGCGTGATGCTGCCATGCAAAGCACATAGACAGAATCCAGGCAGCGCGCTTGGTAGATCTGTAGGTTAACCTAGTAAACTTGTCAGCCTGCAGTACATTGGCTTAAAGTAGTGGTTTTCAAAGTAGATATGCATACCCTGGGGCCATACAGCAGACTTCTAAAGGAGACATGAGAGGAAGGCATGGAAAAGCTGAAGGAGGGAAAGGAGAAATAATCAATGGAAAGGAAAGAAAAAAAAGAAGAACTCTGCAATATGTCCTAAGTTATAAGTGGCTCAGTCTGAGATGGGCCCGCACTTCCAACCCATAACACGGAAATATAGGAATACTCAAAAGTGCAACAAGCTTAAACAGGGGAACGCGACCACACAGCATTTGAGAACCACTGCCTTGAGACACAGAAGCCTGATTAAGTTGCTAGGGTCTCAAAGAAAGTTGATTCATTTTTTTTGCTAGTGGATATTGGCTCTTTTCCATCTTAAGTGTTCACACAGAACAATCTAAACCCCTCTTGGTTGCCAGAAAGGCAGGGTTGGGGCATGAATCCAGGAGATGAAGAGCTCATCTGCAATTTGCTTATTTTGTATTTAGGCCTGTTTGGGTTTAGCTCAAGGCCTTTGGCAATCAGATGCAGCTAACCTGAACTAAAGCCTTGTTAAATCAAAATGAGGGTGCCCACTCGATTAGAAGTGTTTAAAAACTGCTTTAACTTATATCAGTGCAGGGGGGTTGGGGAAAAGGTCCGTTTGAAAGTCAGTGGAAGGGCAGTGCATTAACTGGATAAAAATCTCAGCCTCTTGCCTACATTCTCCACATTGGAAAAACGATGAGGCCCCATCCGCGGTCCCGGCACCAGCCTACCGGGTTCAACAGCAATCCTGATGGTGCAGAGAACTGTAGCAACAGACTTACCACCTGAACGTCCTACCTGAAGTTGCCCACAATGATTGCGGCGCAAGTGAGACCCTGAGGTCAGTTCCTAAACCATATTACTAATGAAATGGGGAAAAGAGAAAGAAACTTGAGGTCCAAGTCATGGTGTTCAAGGGAATTCATTGCCATCACAGACAACTGAGAACGGTTTTGCCTGAAGTGCTGAAGAAGGTAAAGTACTTTGCACAAGATTTAGTATCGCTCTCACCTCCCGCCTAAACTGGCTTCGTGCACCGCAGGTGGAGCCAAGGAAATGTATTTGGCACCTAGATCTGCTAGTGCATTATATTTGAGTCTTAGCTGGGGTTGGGCTGGAATGAACAGATTTTCTATGACTTGACCGTGTATTTATTTAACTTTGTTGACGGCAACAAAATCTGCTTCTATTTTCCTGGCAAAACCTGAGTATTTCATACACACAGAGCGGGATTTGCCAATGGGCTCAAGGGCAGTAGTGAAGAGTAATAGGTTAGTATCCCTTTACTGGCACTCACTATGTTTAAAATCCAGGCAGGGAGCACAGGGCAGCAAGCAGAAAGCAGAGCAGTGGATCTGGAAGGAAGCGCAGGGCAGCGAGCAGAAAGCAGAGCAGTGGAGCAGGCAGGGGAGGGGATCAGGTGGCACTCAGGAAGGGTGCAAGGCTAATTTGTGGCACCCGTGGCAAAAAGGTTGGCTCCTACTGATCTAGGTTGTCGGTTCTCAGCCTGGGCATTGTGAGGAATGTCAGGTGGAGCAGAGCTGGACAAATAGTCACAGTTTGGGGTTTTTTATGTCCAAACTGAAAAAATTGGGAACAAGTTTTGATTCTGTCCAACTCGAATAAAGACGTTTTCAGGATTTTTATCAATTAAAAAAAAAGAAAAAAAAGAAATGTAAGTAAGTTTCACAATGAAAAGTCAAAATATTTTCTTTCAAAAAGTTGAAACAAAGCAGCATGCCGTTTTAAGGTTTTATTTTCTTTCCCTGGGGTTATTGTGTTCAAGCTGCAAACATTTATCAACTCGCACCCTCATTCACATGCAGTTGGAGGATCCAAATACTTCTTGGTGCAAATGCAATTTGGTCCCAAAGCTGTTTTTCTCAGTGCTAGTCATGATGTTCTAGCTCAGCACTTCCCAAACTCCGAACAATAAATCTGTTCATGTGACAGGTTGTCTGCGTACCACAGATTGGGCACCGCTGTTCTGGCCCTCCTCAGACAGCTCTATGCGAGGGCTGTTCCAGCCAGATCCGGAGTAAATGGAATAAGGCAGAGAGACAGGGACACAGGGTAGTCAGTCTGGTGGTTTCTTTAATGAATTAGGCTTTTTGTCACATGAGATTGCCAAAAAGACACAGACAAAGAGAGCACTTGGGCTGGCCCTCTGCTCCCATTGAAGCCAGAAGAAATTCCAGCATTTTGTGCAGAAAGAGTTAGTTTAGTGCTAACTGACACGTACGGACATTACACTTAAACCACTCCAAGTGAAAGCAGATAGATCAAAATCCATAACTGTGCAGAGGTTTGGCACATAGACTGGTCTAAAAAGGGCTCAAGTGGTGTAAGACAGATCTGGTGCAAGGTGCACTCAGTTTAGATCAATTTAGGTTGGACCGAAGCATTGAACTTCTGTACTGTTTCTAAAATCCCACAACTTCTCCCTCAGAAAAGGGTGTGCGGGAATGCTTTCTTCGTACTGACAGCCCGGTGGGTCTTTCATCGTGATGGCAACCCGGTGGGCATGAGCCCTCTGAACTCCGTGACTCTGTGGGAGTTCGGACCAAAAAAGGACTCCAGGACTTGAAAAATAAAAGGAGTTGTAAAGGTAGCGCCCTGTCTAGAGATGGCTGCAGCCAACAGAGAGGTTGGTGGGCTCTGAGGCAGGCCCAGAATGACCTGTGAATGAATATAAATGGATGTGAAGCACTGATTGTATACCCACCTGGTGTTCATGTTTGCAAAGCATCTACACGAGAGGCAGGGTTTGAATTAGAGGGGAGCGTGTGAGGGGCTAAGCCCCCCCCCAAGAGACAAGAGCTCCCCCATAAGAGATGAAAGTCCTCCTCCAGCTCTCCCCATGCCTTAGGCAGCAGCAGCAGCAGTGGCAGCTCCTTCTGGCTTCCAGCTGCCACCACCGTAGACCCCCCTAAGAGCTGGATAGTAATTCAAACCCTGATGAGAGGCATTGCAAAAGTGCATTCAGAGATGCCAGGAGGAACCTGTTCCCTAGCCTGGGGATGCAGTCCCCCCTTGGGCAAGGAGCCAGCAGCAGGGCTGTGCAGGCATGGACAGCGCCGAGCCCAAATCCTGTAACAATCTAATGGGAATCGGGTGCCAGCTCCCTTGAGTGCCTTTGAACACCTAAGTGTAAGCAGGACTTGGGTGGCATACTGGCCCTGCACCGGGAGGTGAATTTTGCCCTGCAGGGGTGTCAGCTCGCATGGTTTTATCCAGTGGTTTTAATTAAAGCTCGGTCTCCTGGGTGCCAAGGTCAGCGTCCGCGTAGCACAGAAGGAGGTACGTGGCTTGGCTTGTGCTGGAATAGAGTCATGTTCAAAAGGCAGAGGGCAAATCAGGGGAGTCCATCTTCTTTTAAAATCTCAAGAGGTTTCGAGGTGAACACCTGACTTTTGAAGCTCAGTTCAAGCCGGTTGAATGTTTGGGGCTGGCGAGGCTGTGCTGATGTTTTTGCATGGCTTTGTGTATTATGAAATATGCAGCATTTTCTTTTTAAAAAACCCCTGATCACTCCTTTGGCTGAGCCCTAAGCCAAACTCAAATGTACAGTAAGACTCCTATAGTAACTGAGTACAACGGCGTAAGATGTTACTTCAGTGGTACAGGGAAAAAAAACACATTACACATGAGGAGAATTATATGGTATATTGCTTATGTTTATGGCCAGAAAAAGAAGACACACACACACACACACACACACACACACACACACACAGCTATAGATGTGCATTGTATATTGAAATTACAGAACAAAATTTAATTAGAGCTTTATAAATAAAATCCACAAACAGTGATTTATGAGATATTTATTTCTCAGCCTTTGAAATGATGGTTGGCTTGACTTTTAAAACCAGTCATTTGAAGACAGCAGGCCTGTAATTCAGGAACTGGCAAAACCAGAAGTTTGCTGATTTCAAAGCCTGACAAATGCCCGGCTTAGTGCATTTCTTTCATATGGGAGCACAAGGATTCCCACCGGCGGGTTTTAGAGAGAGCCTGGGGCGTAGTGCAGAATGCACCAAAATGCCTTTTTTTTTCTTAATTCAAGCTGAAAAGAGAGAAAAGAAAATCTTCATGCTAAAAACAATGTGGCGTATCATTCGACCCACTGAAAAAGTGAACAGTCCTTATGGACTATAGACAACCAATTGTTCTGCTCCCCGTGAAAGTGCTTTTTGCTCTACTTGCAAAAGCATGATTGCTACCCAAATGATAAGCAAGCGCCTAGAAACAATGTGAATGCAGAACCCTTATCATGTAAGACTAGACCTGCGTCCCTGACCGGGATCTCACCACAGGATCAGGACCTACCAGGACACCTTTGCTGTAGGCTGTAATCCTCTGAACTGTATTGCTGAGTTGCCTTTCACAGGCATGCTCCTCCATGCTGTTTCGGCATCTAAGCCCTGCTTCCAGTGGGAGGTAGGTGCCTAAAAAGCTTTCTGGATCCAGGCACCAGTTACTGCTGATAATGGGACTTGGCTGCCTCAGTCACTTTGACGCTTGAAATTTTTACCTGGGAGAGTTGCCCAACATCGCTCAGGAAGGCTACGCCAGAGCTGAAACCAAGTCTTCTGGGCCCACATCCATGATCTTGCCCATCAGGCCTCTTTCCTTCCCATGCCAAACAAAGCATGGCTTTGGAAGGGCAGATTCCCAGCTATACAAATAAACTCATCTACGGAGCAAGCGAGAGCTGCCCGAGTCCTCAGCTGCCTCTAAACAGAAGGGAAATTGGATTTTAAAAATTTAAAGCAGAAGCCATAAAGAACAAAGGCTTGGAGCAATAAACCCTGCGCAGGGCCAGTCCTGCTTATGAACCAGAGGAAACGAGCAGCGAGTGGGTCTTAGTACAAAGAAAGGAATTTGCTATTGTAATCCATTTTTCAGTGTGGTAAGAAGTGCCACAGGGTCTCTAACTGACTGTGGCTTGTCAACACCTACTTTCTCCATCTGATCCCAAACGCAGACGGTTTCAGCCCTTCTGCAGGTTGGTTAGTGTCTTCCCATCACAAGACCTAGATTGCCTTTCTGAGCATGTAGCTAGAAGCTGGCTGAGCCAGGTCCTGGAGAGCAAGGCTGTCACTTGGTGACTCTGTCTCTGAAAACAGACATCAAGGCCCTTTTCAGTAAAGCATCCCGTCCATGCTCGAGAATTGGCACACAGGGAGCAGGCGGCGAGCAAGTCAAAGGAAATGGTTACAATTTGCTTCTGCAAAAGGAGACAAGATAAATCAATAGGAACTAAATTAGCCCAGCCAGCAGCACTCACACCTGCTTTGGAAACTCTATGAAAATCCATTGCCTGGAACTTGCAGGAGGAGTTATATTCAATAATTGTGAGTTGAGATTCGATGGCGAGGTAAGATGAGTGATGCCCATTTCTGGGACCGCGTTCAAAACACAGGGGACAGAAAGAGCTGGGGGAAAAAAATGACAGGGATGCTGAATATGATCCGCTGACTGCCATGGAGATCAGATAAATACATCAGTGGAGGGAAGGTTTCCATCAAACACAACTGGATGAAAATGAAATGATTAACAAAATAGCTAATCCATTTCAGCCAAAGCTGAACATCAATAGCGGTGCTGGCAGCAGGGTCAGTAGCACAGCTCCCTGACACGAATTGAAATGCAGTGAGCTGCCAGCCTTGCACAAAATTCAGGTCTGGCCGCTATATAGTGGGTTGATTTTTTGATTTTTTTAACAACTGGAAGTACCTTTTGACTCAAGCTCTTACTGGAACTGGGCAAATTAGTGGCTACTGGCTAAGCCCTTCAGCACCCACTGGGGAGCTGAGGCAGGGAAGTGCTGTGACTTGCTGAAAGTCATGTGGAGCACCAGGAGCAGGAGCAGGAGCAGGGCCTGGCATTCAAGGGACCTGGCTCAGGCTCCTATTCTTACCCTGACTTCACGTGGCTTTCTGCTTTGCTGGCAGTGATGTTGTAGACAAGTGACAAGCAGCATTTATCCAGCTGCGACTCACATGTCCCTTGATTTGGAGGGCAAGAACGGCTGGAACAGCACAGCCTGCATAGCAATGGGTCATCAGCTCTGATCCTTCCCCAGGCCCTCCCTGGGGCTCCGGACTTGCAGGTCCTAGTAGGTGGAAGGTGAGTGAGGCAGTGAGTGGCTTCTCCAGAGCCTACCTCCACACAGGGAAAGATGTCGGGAGCCGACTGCTTGCATGCCATGGTTAAAGCCCAGAACAGGGACTAAGGAGATGAGGGTTTTCTATTCCCAGCTCTGCTACAGATGTCCTCTGTGACCTTGGGTAAATCATTTTCTCCTCTGTTTGGGCCCTGCTACACATTCAGAATAAAGCTGGATAGAAACTAGCTCTAGAATTGTGATACGTTTTCAAGCACTAACTTTACAGCTGGAGAGTCATTTTTATCGTGTGATAATTACTTTGTGTGTGTGTGGCCAGTCTAAATTTATTGCACAATTAACCAGTTAATTGCAGAATATGTGTAACATGTAGCAGGGGCCCTAGTTTCCTATAAAAAGGGGATGATGGCTGTCTTGATGGTGTTTTGAGGCTTCATTTGCATTTGCAAGGTACATTGAGCTCCTCAGATGAGAGAAAGCATTAATAGCGCAGGCTGTGCACTGAAGATCCACGCTGCATGGAAAACATGTGGAGTGTAAGTGAGAAGAGACTTTTGTGCCAGGTCTTTAGTGGACATGAAATGACAGCAACCAACATGCATGCAAGCCCTAAGCTTGGCTTAGATTGAAACATCTTCAGGACAGATATCCTGACCCAGGTTGGTTGCTCGGCACGTTGCAAACATCAGGCTCCCATATGGTGTCCGGAGATGGACACCCAAGGCATTAGTCACTTAACTCTTGAACCGTTTTCTCCATGTGCATTTGAGCAGCAGCCAGCACCATGGGGCTGTGATTCTGTTTAGCTTCTTTTTGGTACTAGAGCAATATATACAATACAGATATTTCTAGGAGCAGTGCCGGAAGAAATTCTTTCATGCTGAATCATTGCTTCTTGCAAAACAAGTGAGGAGCTGGAATCCTTTTTTTTTTTTTTTTTTGCTTTTAAGCCGCTCGCTGTAAACATCTCCAGAAAAGCACTGGGGCAGAAATGTCCGTGTCCCTCCTCTTTCTTACCTCTCCGACAAGACATGAATTTAAAACAATTCACTTTGAAGTGCTTTCTTTAGTCAGATTAACTGCACTGGCTTCTGTGCCGTGTGTACTTTGCAGCTGGAATGTGGTTTGGAGAGCCAGCTGGCCGCTCTGCGGCCGCCCAAGCAGCACCCAGGGATAAATCGCTTGTGCCAGGTGAGGATGGAGACCTGGAGGACTAGCCTGTGGACCGATTCTGGAGGACTTGGACTGAACTAGCAAGGTACTCGGTGCTGCACAGGGCTAAGTCCTTTGGACTGAGCTGAAAAATGTTTCCCATCCGCTCCCTACATGTAACGTGGCAGCCAAAGATAAACTTTTAAAATTACATGCTGCTTCTTGAGTACCCTTTCCCAGTTCCCCTAGCATGCTGCTGTGTGTTAAGAGGCTCCAAACACTATTATCCTAGACCATGTAATGAAGCTAGAGATACAAGTCCAGGTCCTCAGCTGGTATAACTCAGCGTGGCTCCACTGCTGCCAGGTAACACCAGTTGCTGTCTGATGTCTATATGAAGGGAGGTTTGGGAGATTAAACCATTTTCCTAAATTCTCCAAACTAGGAGACTTTCTACATATCACATATCCTATAACATACATCATATTCATATATCATATCCCGGCTGGGGGCCCAACAAAGAACAAAATGTTGATTCCTGCCCCTGCGTTGATGTGTCTAGTGGAAGTGACTTTCCTTATTCTTTCGGATACAAATGTGTCCCTGGTTTTACTTCAAAAATTTCAACAGATGACTCTGGTCTGAGGCTTTTTTAATCCCGTGTCTGAACTGTGGCCTCAGACTCTTCTGAATGTGCGTGAGCTTATTGTACATCTGAGGAGAGGCCTCCGAAGCACAAATTGAAATTCATTGTCCTCTGAAATTATTGTAATCAAGCTGCCTGTAATTTCCCAGCCTAGGCTAATGACTTTCTCCTCCTTGGAGTTGAAAATTTGCCATCAGACTGGACTGCAATCACTGTGTTAATGCAGGATCTTTATGAGCTGTTACAACCACAGAGGGCTTCCCAGTCCACAAGTTAATATTTGCGCCTTTTGGCTGTGCAATTAGAACAGCATATAAATATGAGGAACCTGATTAACCCTAGGCTTGATTTGGTCTGCCGCATGTTCCCTGTGCCCTGCATCTGATGGCCACGTTAAAAGCATAGGTGTAGAGAGCGAAACGGTTCTAGGCCTGATCCTACACAAAGCTGGCCTCCTAGCGAAGCTCCTATTGACTGCTGTGGTTGAGGATCTGCATGAATCACACCTACCTTGGAAACACTGAGCTCACTTTAGGTTTGGTGAAGATCTCCTGCTGGAAAGACCAGCTGAGGGTACCAATGTTCAGACAAAAGGCTCTCGCTGGCAACTGGCAGGTGGACCAGAGAACAGCAAGTTGTTCCTGGCACAACTCAAGTGTAGGGACAGTGGGAGCATGTGTGCAGGGATCTCCCTCTCCTTCCTGGCTCGTTTCTGCCGGTCCCCGTGACATGCTATGTGCTTTGTTAACAGAGCGGGGCATGGTTCCTCCCACTCGCAGGGAAGGTGGTTGGGTGGGGGGGTCTCACGTTTAAGTACATTGTTCAAGGAGGTGATTGGCTTCCCCCTGAAGACAATAAAACTGTGTTAAGTCAAAAGTTTTGTCTTTCTTTTTACTCGTCTGACTTGCTGTTATGCGTCAGCTGGTTTCTCAGCTGGGTCACAGCAGAGGACCCTTTTCAGGCAGAGCGTGGATGCCACGCGGTTGGTAAATGAGCTCAGAGAAGATGGGCCGTGGCTAGGTGAGGCACGTGAGACCTCTAATAGCGTTGCACGGGGTGTGTCAGAGAACGGAGGTGAGTGAATGGCGGAGGGATGGTGAAACCCGTCCTCCGCTGGCATGTTGTCCCATGATGAGAGCCAGGAAGGCCAAACTCTGCCCTATCATGGCCCGCCCTGTTTTTCAAAACTAAGTGTAGTTCAAAGGCAGGGGAGAGCTGAGGGCTGCACCCGCTGCCTCCGTGCAAAAGTTCACCTTTGGTCCAAGATGCCTTGTTTGGTCAAGCAGAGAAAGCCCCTGAAAGTAGAGGGGGCTCTGGAAGGGCTGGGGCCCCCCTCATTGGGCAGATACAGCCATTCGGTTCCTGCAGAGATTTGTTTTTCCGATTAATTGGATCCTGCTGGTTCGTGAATGCAGTGCGCCCATGGGATGGAAAGAGGAGGTGAAGACTGAGCTGCAGGCTGGCACGTGCAGTCTTTAGCTCGGGTGCTTCTTTGAAGCTTTTCAGCCCACAAATCCTTGTGTGTCGTGCTGCCTGGAAGCCGATGCTTGCTGCGTGCTCAGAGGCCCCTTCTGCGCCGGGTTTGAGTCCCGCGCATGTCCACAGCCCCCCGCGCACCCGGCCCTTGCTGAAGGCAGCCGGAGCGCTGAAGAGAGTCTTTCCCATTCTTAATCTTTGGTTAACAAGGTTGTTAAAGTCATTCTGTGCTCTGAGTAAACTAAACAGAATAGTACAATGACAAATTGGACAAAGGCTGTGTTTGAAGTAGTCTTTAATCTCAGTTTTCTAGGATTAACTCCTATGTAAACAGTTACATTTTATCAGCTCAGCTGCCAAGTAATTTATTTGCTGGTCTATTTTTAGTAACTTCTAAGTACTTCAGTATTATTGGAAACAGGTTATGTAGGATTAAATGGAGCTAATTCCTCATTGGTATAGAAGGTAATTTAGGACCTGATCCTTCAAAGATTTTAAATACCTCCTTAACTTTACACACAATGAGTAATCAAGGGGGCTATTCAGAGAGTGTTAGTGTATCTCTGTAAAACTTGGCAGGCTCAGGGCTTTAATATAGTATTTTTGGTACCTTTATGTGACCTGATTGTAGGTGATATGCAAAATGTAGGATGACAACACTTTTCCTCACACTGAGCAATTAAATACTAAGTTGTGATGCACTGTACATTGAATTAATTCTTTAAAAATAACCAGCATTTGCTAAACATTAACAAATCATAGTTCCTGAGCTAACCTAGTGTTTTTCCTATAATTGGAGCAAGAAATGACTGTGCTGTTCTAGCTACCGTGGCAAAAAGGTTTTTGGTAAATGCTGGGTTTTTTTTAAATAAGCACCCTGTTCAGTAATTTTTTGAAGAATGAAGTGGCTGTGTTAGCCACATCTGCTACGTGGGACTTCAGAGGGGTTTTTTACATTCATGAACATCATCAGATCGGATCAGTCTTTACTCCAGGAATTAATTTTGCCTGTTCGGAAGACTAGTGTCAGACTTCAGCAGAAATCTGAAAAAAAAAATTGCCACCTGTTATCTAACTGGATGCAGTATAGGAAATGATCCTTCTACCCAAAAGGGTCTTTAAAGCTGATTTTTGTCTATGTGCGGACTTACTTTACTGATAGCTCATGACGGCCATGGGCTGCAATGAACTGAGCGCTTCTCTGCATGGATCTCACGTGAGGCTGGACTGTGTCCCTGCAGCCACATTTTGAAATCTCCGCTTTTCTCCACCGGTACTCTCTGTGCTCCCCAGGTGAGCGCCCAGCACGTTTCTGGATGAGGCCACGTAGCCATGTAAGAGGTCTCATCCCATTCCTGGTTTGAATTAGGTATTAGATCCCATCCAAAATTAACCCAAACACGTTTGACTTAACTCCTCCTTCGAGCTTATTTGATGTGCAGCTTTAATGTTCCCAGAAGTTAATTCCACCCAGAAGTGCTGATCTTCTGGTTGTCCACTGGGAAATTCAAAGTGGACCTGTGCCAAAGAAAGTTTAAAACTTTCCCCAGGTTTTTGGCTTAGTGTCTTGCATGCTTGAATAATGGTGGAGCTCGGATCACTATTAAATCACTCTTCTAACAGAAATTTCCTCCCAAGGGAGCAAAGGTTTATGTTCACCAGTGTTGATGCCTAATTTGGCTAAAACTGATTTAATCCCAAGTTGTGTAACATTTACAGCAGCCGGCTTGCTCACAAACACGATCCTCTCGTTATAACCCTCTTCTGAAGGGATAAGATCGTGAAGCCCCCCCAGCAGATTCAGTCAACGCCATTTCCTGTTCTGCCTGGCTCCTTGTGATGGTGTCTGCGTAGAATTAAGGATGATTTGAGTTTTATCCTTTTTTTATATACATATAACCCGAAATCGTAACCCGTGGGACTTTCCATTACCCAGGTTCATTTAGTTGGGAAGTTTGAACTTCAAGACAGTGAAGGGCCAAGCTCAGAAGAATAATGCGATTCAATTGACTGTGAAATCCCTTGAGGAACAGGTGTAATTGTGATCTGAGACATTTATGAGCTAATGTACTACCAAATGTAATCCCTGGAGGAAGGACTATTTAGGGCTAGAGCGAGTGTGAAGAAAAGAACATAAAAGCTGGCGTTAAAAGATTTTAAACAAGGTCTTCAGCGAGGTCCCGCAAGTGTTCAGCACAGCTTAAAGCGTTCGCTTTAATCCACCCGTTTGTTATTCCAGTCCTGTTCCTCCCGGGGCTACTGGGGGGTCCTTCTGCGAACCAGGATCTCAGGGTCCCAAAGGAGGTTTCAGCAGTGCCAAGCCATCCCCTTCCCCCAGCTTGACTTGGGATCCCGCAGGTTGGCTTCTTGCTCTCACCCTGGGACCGGAGTGAAATCTAGGACCAAACATTTGCAGCTCCAGCCCCCACCTCCGGTTAGCAAGTGTTGGCTGGGGAGCTGAGGGAATGACTTGGCAGCTTGGGAGGATAGTGTTGCCTCTCACTCTTTTGTGGGCACGGAAATTTTCTATGAGGAGTGGTGCAGGAATTTAAAAAGCTACCCAAAGGCTGAAGCTGGCTCAGGAAGTGCAGCGTGGTTGAAAGCCCTCCCCTGTGCTCAGGGCCAGCCCCAGAAGCCGTGCACCACTTTGATCCCATTGAAACTCTTTTTCCGCCTAAGCCTTGTGTGCAATCGCTGCGGTGGGCTGTGACTCGCCCACTGCCATTAAGGAAATGCAGCTTCTTGGCAAGCTCAAGGAGGGAACATGAACAGCTCTAAAGACAAACACGTAGGAAGCGTTAGAGAGCGATAAGGATGCCAAAATGGTAAATCAAAAGCCAAGAAGGAAGGAGATGAAGGGGAACATCAGTATAAATCATTTTTGAGTCACACAGCCAAGCAAGAAGTCGGTGGGCCTCCAGCGGGACGTGAAGGGGAGTGTAGCGAGCACCTGAATGCGTTCTTTGACTTGATAAACAAGGGGAAAAACCTGAAGGTCCCATAATGGCTGGAAGATTGGGGACTACAGGCCTTGATGAATCCCAGCCTACAAGTCAGGGGACTGGGCTCCCCGGCGGGCCCCGTCCTCCAGAGAGTTTGGGCAGAGGAGGTGGGAACCAAATTCTTAGCCTCGGGATGCTGATGTTATGAAGTTGCCCATTAAAAAAACATTACAACCCACCACCAGGGAGTAGCTCTACATTTGCCCAGCTCCACGGGGAGTGATTGATGCCTGCATGTACTCCCAGTGAATTCTGAACGCTAACAGTGTCGGCTACCTATAGCCAGCTGTAGCAGCGACACACGCCAGTAATGGCCAACTTTTCCAAATTGCAGTTCATTTGAAAAACAAACAAACCATTGTTTCAGTTTAGGAAGAACTAAATCGAATTAAACCCCAAGCAGCCCATGACACTACTGCCAGTGGTGCTTTTTGGAGAGGGAAGGCAGGGAAGATCATTCTGTGCTACCTTCCTGAGTTAAGCCCGTGGCAGGCAGCCTGGGCAAGAGGCATAAACACGCTGGCAGTTCAAGGGTTCCTCCCAGGCAGCTCACTTGAGGCCGTTCCCCCACGGAGAAGTCAAAGGTCTTTAGCCATGCTGCAGTCCCTCCGTCTGGGTGTTCCCGTTCCAGGTACTTCTGCTCCGTGGCAGAAGGGAGAAGAAACCACTTGCCCAGATCAAAGTAATGTAGCACTTTCCTGTTATTTCAGCTATAGGGTCGCTGACACCATACCTAGGTTCACAGCATCCACCGTCCATCATACCTAGGTCCACAACGCTCACAACATCCAGCCCCTCCTGAGCTAAAGAGAGGGATCTGGCTACCGTTGCTGGTGCATGCGCCTGAGACGAGCTTAGGGCCTGAGCCTGCACAACCGATGAGTCTCCCTCCATTCATTCCAGTGGGCTTCGGATACCCGCAGAAGACCTACTTCTTACTTGTGTTGAGTACCTGCAACTCCTAATGAGCCGAAGAACTGTGATGCTCATTGCTGAAATGTGTGAGCTCCTTACTGAAATCCAGAGCTGTGTCTGGGGAAAAACTTCAGGAGGAGGCCGAGAGACACGTATTCAAGTGACTGAAAAATGCCTTAGCCTGGGGGAGAGTGAAAAGAGGTTCAAAAGGGGAACATTTCCCATAGCGCTGCCTCTGAGACGCTGTTCCCTTTCTGCTCCACGAGAACGAGGGTGAGGCGAACACGGAGGAACGCTGAATTCACCCGGGGGTGCGGCTGTGCTGCGCTTTGCCCAACTCTGCTGGTCCCCGCGAAGGTGGAAGAGAAGAGTAGGCTGGAGATAAGGAGCAGGAGAGCCCAGGTGGCAGATGTTGATCTTCTCAGCCTCTTACCAGTGCAAAGGTCTCCATCCAAATCTGCAAGAGCTTTCCAGGCTTCAAACTGTGGCCGGGAAGTATTTTTAGAAGCCAATCAATCAGCGATGACTTTTCAAGTTCAGGCAAGTCAAACACAGGCTGCAAAGTTACACAGAAGCCCTGTGTGTACTAGCACCGCTGGTAAGCCTGGCTCGCTTGACGTCCTGTGCCAAAATCCATCGGTTACCAGCACTGGAGACCTTTTAGCAAGATGTCTGAGAGAGACAGGCGTATAAACAGACTGCTGATTGTCAAACACGCACTTTTTTTTTTATTGAGGCCATAAATTATAATTTGGGCTCCTACAGAGGCCTTCATTCAAGGATCCAGCAGTGCGCAGCAAGCACTGACACACACCCCTGTGGAGTGGGGGGATTGCTAAGAGCTTGTCACAGATGGGGAAACTGAGGCACAAGGTTTCTGAGGAAGGTTTTTAGGCTAGACTTGGTGATTGGAGGCTCTGATTTCAGGCAGTCTGTTGCTACGTGTTTGTTCATGCACTTTAGAGCAACGGGCTCCTGACACTTGCTGGGGCTCCTTGCTACCACGTTAGTGGAAATAATCATGATAATTAATAACAGAAACATGCTCAGTGCTCCTGAAAGTCAGCCCCAGCCTCTCCCTGCCTGGGCACCAAGGAGCTGACGCATCCTGATTTGTAGCTACCTCTGAAAACAGTTGGCTTTTCTGTGCCTTCATTTAACCAGGTGGAAAATGGACCTAAATTTTACCTCCTTCCCAGCATGTAGCAAATCCACCAATGCTCAGGAAAGGCAGAGTAGAGGTACTGTAGTTTGTTCTCCTCTGCTGCCTTCTGCCCTTCTCCTCACAACTGCAAGTCATCCGCCGTGCATCGCTCTCTGCCGGAGTCTCTGCACAGCTGCGCAAGCTGTAATGCGTGGCTGGATTTGCAGCTTGGACTTAACTCGCATGTTCCCACGCCAGCTGGAGGGGCCTGCTGGGGTTTTTTGCTGATGCATCAGAAATATATTTTTAGGACGGTTTCTCTATAATTATCACATTATAGTTCCTTCTGGATCACTCTGAGGATAGTAAACAATTGCTGTACTTGCAAGAGGTCAAGCATACAGAAAGACGTTCCCTGCCTGTGAGGTCTGCTGTTGCATCTTAACTCGCAGTTTCCCCCCACCCCGAAAAAGGGAGCCCACTGGGAGGGACATGCAGCCATTGCTCAGGCTGGTGATCCAGGTCTTGTAATTCCCACCTCCTGCCTCAAGCCCATCCTCTGAACTGTATCGATGGATGTCCGAAGGGACATCTATCGCCTTGCGTCCTTCTCCGGAGCAAGACGAGATCTGCCCTGCACAGTTCTGCCAGCAAAGCTTTGGGTGTCTGTAAAGCGCCTATGCTGCTAAGTGGAGCAAGGCTTCTGCCCATGTCCCCCAACCTCCAGAAGGCATCGGTAGTCCCTTCTGTGCCTACTGCAGGCTGTCACTGTCCCTTCAGCAGCTGCTGCCTTTCCAGGGTGCCCTTTAGGCTCTGCCAGCACAGCTGTTGAGCGGAGACCTGTGGAGCTGCCAGGAGCACCTGGCTGTGCACATGCTTTGCAGAGCTGGTGGTGATGTCTGCTCACTGCCAACCAGCAGGTGAAGGCCAACAAGGCTGACTTCACACTTTCTCTGGATGCTGTGGTTCATATGCTGTGCTGCGTAGCACTTAGGAAGCCCAATCAACGATCATCACCATTTGATGCTGGATGGACAAATAAAAAAGGCTGGGTTTGCCCCAGGGAGCTGGGCCTCTGACGGGATCCAAGAGGTGGGCGCTACAGATGAATTGGTTTGAGGGCTGGGAAGAGTCAGAACCAAAATAGAGTTGTTTGATTTTTCAAAAACAGCTCTCTGCTCGCCACGTGCAAAGACTGCCCGTGGCAGCAAGACGCAGCCAGACGAAGGGGGGAGGAATCCCTGTCTATTTTTTAATGCTGGGGCAGTAGTAAAGATGAAGAAAATCAACTGTGGCATGAAGCTGTGTCTGTGGCCATAGCCAGTGGCTCACGTGAATGCTGCCCCTGCCATGTGACAGGCATATAGCACTTTCTGCAAGTGTGAGCCAAGGCGAGGCAGGTCACAGGCTCTGGAGAGCTGCAGTGGTACCTATGGGGCATGGCAGACAGCAGGCTGCTAGGCACGGTGGTTAAAAAATGTCCAAGAATAGCTTGATCCTCATGAAAATGACACTGGGAAAATTAAATATTGCCTTTCCCAAATCCAGCTGGCAGGTCAGACCACTGAATGTTATGCTACCAATATAGGTAATAAAGCCAAGCCCTGTAAATGTGAATAATTAACGGATGGACTAATTAGGCATCTAATTATTGGAGGTGTGACCATTACCCATGTCAAAGAAAGGAAACTGTGTTAAACAGGATTTGGCTTTGCAAACAGGAGAGACTGAACACTAGTCCCAAAAGGAAGCCGGAGCAGGCCGTGGAAGCACTGAAGTGCCCCTTATTAAAATGCAGACCAAGGCATGAAGATACAGTCCCAAGGTGAATGAGGACTTCAAGGTCAAGGTTCAGTTTAGTGCCTGTGGCCATCCTGGTCTGGTTTCAAGTGAGAAGAGGAGGGAGGGCTTCAACACCAAAAGCCAGACCCCTCAGGGGCAGTGCTCTTACATGTTAATTCACACAGGCCTCTCAAAAGCGAATGCACAGTTCTGCACAGAGGCAGCCATATATAGCACACAATAAAGTGTATTGGCTCGACAAAACCCAGGCTTGTGTTTCTGAGACCCGCATATTTCCACCTGTTGAGTCACGACCCGTGTACAGCCAGACAGACTTAGCGCGCTCCAGTAACAAGAGCTGCAGATGCTCGCACATAGGACGGGAAGGTGATAGAAAAAGCATCGTGCTTCAACAGAGTCATTGGTCTGAGGATTTCGGGGTGCTTGGCAAGCGTCATGACTCCACCTGCACAACATGCATGGAGGAGAGGGCAGAGTCCTCCTCCCTTTACTGGTGGGGAAACTGAGGTGCAAAGGGCTGTTAAATCTTCACTGAAGCTGGGGGCCAGCTTCTTGAGGCATGCTCAGGCCTCATCCCTGCTCTATGTTACAGGGTGTTGACAGTGCTGAATCGAACAGGGATGTGAAACCATCATCCCCTGCAAAACCCCCCTGTGGATGCAGCTGTTGGCAGAAAGCAGCTCCTGGGGAGCTGGGGTTGCTCTGGGGCCAGAAATGTCCTTAATGCTAGCAAGGTTGGGTCTCCCCCTGAGAGCTTTAGCTGCCCTAGTGTTGTTGTAGTGTGGACACAACTTTAGTTTGGGGGTTTGAGGAGGCTGAACCCCCCCACCTTCCCCTTTGGTATAAGCAGCCACGCAGGACATCGGTGGCAGGAGCCCAGCATCAAACCCAGGTTTTGCGGCTTCCAGGACGATGCCCCTAACCACAAGGCCACCCCTCCCGCCGACTGCAGTTGTGATGCTGCTTCCACCATCCTTAAGTGCAACCTAGTGATTGAAGGAGCGAATGGCTGTCTCAGCACTGAAACCCCTTGCTGTTTTTGGTGGGTGATGCAGGCTCCATGTTGTTTTAATGTAGTTTCTAGTATTTAATGCATTTTTATTGCTTACTCTAATAACAGTGACTGCGTGGTAAGAGCCAAACTAAACAAGCCGTGCCAACAAGCCAAACATTTCATGTTAACCAGCAGAACGGATGCCTCTCACCCCTACTCAGGCTTTACTTAGACATGGAAATCGCGGCCCTTACCAGGCAGTCAGCAAAAGCAAGACAAACTGCTCCTCTGATGGCTGGCAAACAGACAATGGGTGACAGTTTTGCTGGGCTGGGGTGGCCTCCCCCAGCCTTACTGCCATTGCTTTCAGTGGGAGAGCCCAGACGAGACTCGGCTAAAAAAAGGCAAAAAGCAGGTGCCAGTTCTGGTGTGCAAGCTGGCATGCTCTTCTCATGTGTTAGGGCACAACTGCCTTGTGGCAAACACGTCTAGGCCCCATTAGTGTCAGTGGGAGCTGGGCTTGCTAAGCAGCTCTAGAAAATAGAGCACAAACTAGTGGCTGGTTATGTTCAATAAATCCCCCCCAGCTGAGGCGAGCCAGTGGAGCTCCACCGAGGTAGGTGCACGTATGCCCAGTTTCACCAGCTGGTTCTTGCATACATCTATACTTTTACTCCTCCTTTCCTTTGTAGTCTATAGGCCTCCCAAGTTTCCCTTGCTTGCTTTCCTCTATCCGTCAGGTCTCTCCTCCCCTCAACGCTGCCTGCTATTCTTTCTCTCTCGTTCCATATTTCTACGCCGATTGCCTTCCTGTTCTTTTAGCACCTTATATTCAGCTGTCTCTGCCCATCCTCCCAACGGGAATACACATCTCCTTTCCTTATCCCATCTCTGGGTACCTCCATGGTGATTCCGTCTCTTAATTTTCCCTATCAGCCCCTCTCTCCTTTTCAGTGGCCCATTTCCTGCCCTCACTCCTTCACTGCTGGGCATCCCTACTTTTCATCACCACTGGAACAAGGAGAAGATGAACCAGGACAGGGATGACAGTGCTTGAGAGGTGCCAAGCAGTGTCCCACCTGCGTTGGTCTGGGCTATTTTCGTCTGACTAGCCAAAGCTGGACAAGGACTCTTGTGCCCTACGTGCTATGTCATCTAGCGTTTCCCCTTCAAGAACCCAGCAGTTTACAGTGGCCTGAAGAGTGTAAGTGCTTGAATTAAAATGTCACAGAGTATAAACACATACTTAAAGTTGTTTTTTTCCTTGGGATACACTTCATGTTTTCACTTGTGAAGCATTAAACATCTGTAGCTGCCAGCTATCTGTGCCTTGGCCCACGTAATTATGTGTTTTCTAGTTGCATTCGGTCAGAAGTAATCAGAGAGCTGCAACCTCAGCCAGGACAGAAAATAATCAATCTAACAAGTTGGCGTGTGAGCCGTTACAGAAGATGCAGTCTGCCGCTAACTGGCTCCGCTTCCCCCCTCGTAAGTGGCACGCGTGGCAGGAACAAGCGGACGCTGAGCGCCCGTCATCCTGCGTGACAGATCTACCTGCTCATCCCTGGTGAATTCACCCTACGCAGCTCGAAAGAGTTTTGCACGCCCATCATCACATGGCGTTTTTACACAGCAGATTTGAAACCATGGGACGCCTGCCCAAGGCATCCGTGGGGCAGCACGTGTGTGCAGTTTTAGATTTGGGGGATGATCAGTGATGGGAGAAGCTTGGAGAGCAGCTCACGCCCTGGAGGCAGAAATGCTGGCCTTCTCTAGCTCCCTGCCTCCAGCCTGCAGCCCGGAGCAGTCCAGGACTGCTGCATCATTCAGTCACCCGCTGTGCCTGCATCTATCACACCCTCCCGCTGCCTCCATCTCATCTCTGACTCAGAGTTTCCTGGGCAAAGAAGAAAGCGCATCTTTAAAAGCATCCATCTGCTGAGGCAGCAGGACACGGTCACAGGCAGCGAACAAATGATGCAGCAGTTCTGGGATGCCTGTGGCATTATTGTTCTGGGCTGCAAATGGGAAGCAGCTGTGCCCCGCGGTAAAAGGGACTGGTAGTAAAAGGGATTGATCATCTCTTGCAGGTCTGTAAAGTTGATTAAAACCAGCCACTTTACACCTGGGCGTTACGGTGCTGAATAGCAACCCCGAGGTGGGCAATAACCGTCTGCCCCTTGTTTGTAGGACAGGTGCTTAAGGGACTTGGGTAGGGTGGAAAAGCCCAGAGAGAGAAATGCTGTTAGCTTGGGGGGCACCTTGCTAATTCAAACCATCAGAGCCAGGAAGAAAGTTTATTTACACTGTCTAAGTAGTACGTGTATTAATACATCATACGGCACTCTCCAGCATGCTCAATAGCCTTAAATATGCTCAGGCTGCATACACTGTTAATAGTTTTAGCCTCCAATAAATCAGCTGTTACAGCCTGTCATACATTTTTAAAGCATTTATTGTTAATGGAATTTCACAATGTGGTTTAAAGGACATCATTAATGAACATAACTGCGCCTCATAGCAATTTGATAAAGATGAAAAAGGCATTTATGAATTCCACTTCACTTTCAACTGCTGCTAGGGTGTTTCACCACTTGAAAACACACTGCATTGAATCTTGAGCCTTTGTGTTAGCTGCAGACTAGTACAGTGTGACTCTGTAGGGAACATATAACTACAGTCAGTCCAATTCGCCCCTCCCATTACCCTGTAAAACTCCAGTCGTCTCGTTGAGGTTACCTCCATGGAAGAGAGAGCAGAGTTGGCCCAGTTTCCCCAACTGGTACCTTTAATGCACCAAAATCAGATAAAGAAGGGATGTGGGGCGGAGGTGGGGAGGGAATAAAACAGAGATAATGAATATATCTTAATACTGATGGAAACTTGAAAGGAAAATAATTTGCCTATTGCAGACAACCGATCCTTGTTAATGGACTGCTCTCCATTACATTATCATTACAATGACTAAAGCACTTCTTTGTGTGTAAATTAATGGTGGAATTGTATTTCAGCACCGAACAGCATATGACTAGCTGCACTACGACAGGACCCTCGGCCTATCTAAAGGCTGGTGTCTCCTCCAGACATGGGTCTATAAATGTTTGTGGCGCACGAGAATGGGAAGTGTTACGAGTTACGACGTGGCCGTGCCATCAAACTGTCAGAGCATCAGACAAGGTCAGCTGCAAGGCAGAGGGATCCTGGAGCACAGAGGCTGGTTTCAGCAGGGACCAGTCAGTCAATGGTAGGGTTGGGAATGGCCATGGAGACAGGTACGAAATGCCCATCCGTGCGCACAATAAGCACTTTTACCTACACAAAGTGTTCTCAGCCTGGGTTGGGGTTTCAGTTGAGGGCATGCGACATCTACACTTTACAGCCGTTTGGCAAAGAAGGGGTGGGGAGGGCAGCATGGAGTAGTGGACTGAGGGCCGGGCATTGGGAGGCCACGGCTCTATTCCTGCCTCTGCTCTGTGACTTTGCACCACTTCCTTCTCCCTTCTTTGTCTCTCTTTTCCCTCCAGCTCTTTGCCTAGTTTGGTCATGAGCTCTCTTCGGGGCATGTCCGTCTCTCACCATGGGGTTGTGCAGAGCCTAGCTCCTCTTCAGTGCTGCTGCAATAGAAATAAGAGTCACAACCAGTGTGCCATCTAGAGCTCCGTTATCTCCAACCCCTCCTGCCGCTGAATTGCAGATCTCCGTTAGCAAATGGTGATGGAATTCGAAATATAAACAGAATATTGTCTGGGACCTCATCTCACATGGGTGTAAGCCAGGAGAAACTCCAGGGAAGTTCAGCTGCTGTTAAATGGGCATTAGTCATAAAAGAACTGGGACTTATATATAAAATACACAAATGCTAGTTACACTAACCCTTATAGTTCTAGATAGAAAAATATTGTGGTATTTTAGCTGTCTGCTCCTTGAGCCAGACTTCTCCCTAGTGGTGACTGTATTACATTATAATCATTCATTTTTTCTTGACTAATTTCCTCGTGGAGAGGGCTATAAATAATCATTATTGGTATTGCAAGGAAGCTGCAAGTTTCTGAACAAACGTGACTGAATTCTCAATGTGTCCAGGGTTGATACAATGCCTCTGTTTTCCCTTTTTTTGGTATTTTATATGCACAAAATTTCCAGAAGGCTGCTTCCCCCTACCTCCGTGAGAGAATCAGATCCACTTGGGCTGCTGCCGCACGCGCAGCGTCTGGCTCCCGGCTGGTGTAGCAGGGGTGGGTGTTTCGGTTCACAGTTCAGCAGCGTGAGACCTGAGCCCGGCAGTTCTTCGAGGACAATCCCGAGTCCGTTGCATGTCCCAGAGGGCACCTCTTACCACTGGTGGAAAACTCTCAGCAATGAAAATACTGTTTTATCCTTCTCAAAGTGCCCCTTGCCAAAGTCAGCCAAGACTCCAGAAGCACTTACCCTGCTATAACTACTGCATCATTAATATTCAGCGAACATGCTCAGAATTCGAGACAGACCCAGGCTCCCCTTAAGTTTTCGATTTCTGATGTGGCCAGTGATTGCTGCCTCTGTTTCTTAGGCACAGTCCTGCTCCTGCTAAAGCCCATGGAGTCCTGCTCCTGCGGAAGCCCATGGGCTTGATCTGCTCTAGTTACACCAGCATAAATCAGGGAGCACCTCCACGGAGAGCAAAATCTAATATTGGTGCAAGCGAGAGATGAACCAGACCTTGTGACCAAAGCCCCTTTACTCCACTTTGGTGGCAGCAGACAGAATTGGGCCCATGAGTTTGGAGATCACTGCCTCCGTGCTTAAGGCTGTTTTCTGTGCATTCAAGACCCTGGATTTTCTGCTCGTTCTGTATCTTGATGCAGGTCTCTGTCAGCCTCTCCCCATAAAGCTGGCTCATCTTATTAGAGCAGGCTGCCTCCTCAGTGTGCTGGTAGTTATGAATCCCCTTCTTAGCCTGATATTAATGAAGCCCTGGGATTTTTCAAAGAGTGACCTGGAATGTAATGGGCTATGGGCATCTAAAATCACAGTTAAAACAACTCAGCAGGACAATGGAAAATTAGGTCTGGGGTTCTGCTAAATTAGTGCTTCTCAAATTTGTTAAAGACTCGAGGCCCTCCTTGTAAAACACCACCTCTTCGTTTTCACTGTTTTTGCAGAAAAATAATTGAGCAAGTCTTCTGGTGCAAAGACCTCAGAAAGACCACGGCAGGGCAGAACATTTTTGACACCGTGGAGTCCCATTTGAAATCTGGGGTTTATCTTGTGCATCCCATGTGGCGGTTTGCACACCGAAGCGTGCAAATTCTGCCCGGCACTGTGTGTCACCCTTAACAGGAGCCCACAGCACCCTGCTTGAGACTCACCGTTTCAAATAAAAGGCCAGTGTAAATGAGAGAGGCTTTTGTTATTCAGTGCACAAACAAGCCAGGCTGCCTTCAGCCTGATTTTAGTCTTATTTCTGCTGGTGATAACCAGGGGTGCCCCACAGTCGTCAGCATTGTTTCCCTTTTCCACTAGGTAGGAAGAGCAGAACTGTGCCCGGGAGCAACCAGGTTTTGCCAGTGTTGCGTCTTTTATTGGGTCTTTTCCATTGCCTTTCCCTGGGAGGGAGGATTCCAGCCACAATTTTCAGCTGCACACTGTCCCTTTAATGCAGAGTTGTGTTACTCTTTCAATGCCAAAAATAAATGTGAGTGAAGGAATAAACAGGCCTGAAAAGAAGGTCCGGACACCTGGGAGACAAGGCTGCCTTGTGCTTCCTGCAGCAATGGGACTGTTCAAGAAGAGATTGCTGTTAGGGAGGGGGAAAAAAAAGCCCACTCCTGTAGTGCTGCCAAGGTCAGGAGATGCTCAGCAAAGCTCTGGTCACTCACAGCAGAGATGCCTGAGGGCAGATTTCACTTATACACCCAATTATTCCAAGATTTCAAAGTATTTTAGAGGAGAGAAGAAGTGAAACGCGCCCTTCTTATCCCAGCTCATCTTCTGCCATTTTCAGACACCACTTCACTTATGGCAGCCGTACCCGCTACAAATGATAGTTGGTCTATTTGCAGTGTTTATTCAGTCCCCTCATCAGAGCAGCCTTTTAGTCTTTTATGATAAATCTAGCCTCATCCAGCTCGGGAAGGTAGGATAGTACATCAGCCCATTTGAAAGAAGGGGTGCACAGAAGCACATGGAGCACAAGTAACTTGCCTGATATTTCAGTGGCAGAGGAGGGATGCAGGTTTTGTGGTTGACTCAGCAGCCTAGAGCTTGAGCTTGTGGGGTTCAAGTTCCTATTGCCTCCACAGACCCCCTGGATACACAAGGCTCAGCCTTGTAAAAGATATTTAGGAGCCTAGTAGGATTCGCAACAGCATCTTGCTCCCATTTATTTCACGGGACGACCAGCAGCACCTTTACACACCCAAGTACTTCATCTGCCCTTGAACAACTTGCCCAAGGCTGCTCGGGTGGCTTGCGTCTGAGCTGGCAGCTGAGAACTCGTGTATCGAGTCCCGGTTTCGTGAGTAAACTGCAGAATTTTTGAAAACCCAGCGTGGTGCCTAACTGCACATTTATACACTTAACACCTGCAAAAACCTAGCCCTGTTAGTCTTACAGTTGCCTGCAAAGTGACAGAAAAAGCCCTTCTCAACCTCACGAATGGCAGCAAGGCGCTGAATCACCCTGATCGAAGGAAAAATAAGATGTGCAGTGAGGTGTAGTATCTTTGTTGGGCCAGCTTGGAGAGTGGAGAGAGGTGTTAGACAAACATTTAGGCGTCAAGCACCCTTCATCAGGTCTGGAAAAGTAGCAGTTGCAGTCCAGGGTAAGTACAGAAAATCATTTGAGCTTACTTTAATTATGACCACTTGAGAGAGAGAAGTGGGTCATTATCGCCCGCTGGGCAAAGAGAAGTTAGCAGAGGGAGAAGTGAGAAGGAAGTCTTATTTAGCCACAAAACCAAGTCCCTAGTTCCTGCTGTCCAGTAAAGCTATGGCTTTCTGCTCCCAGGCCTGCCTGCCTAAAGGGCTTGTGTCGGTTTTGTTTAAGGACGTCAACTGTGAAGTCGGAGATGGAGCGGTTGTTTTGTTAGCGTGGTCTCCCACTCGTGATATGGTGTTTTAGCCTCTATCATGTTTCTGTGGGAGCTCATCCTGGAGACTAGGGCTGATTTGATTTCCCCCATCTAGCTTCTGTGTGGGACGGTGGTGTGCTGGATGAGAGCTATCCCATGTTGTAATAGGCACGTGTGGGATTAGGCATTTGTTGGTAAGAGTTTGATCATGATGGTGAGTTTGGCAAGGTTGGGGGTAGGGGGGCAGGCAGGACTGGGTAAATGTCCTTGGAGATGTGATCTCCAGTGTGGGATGGTATGTGTTCACCAGGGATCTGTGGCTAGTTAGGGCAGGATAATGGCAGGGAGGATTAGTAATAATAACAACACGTGTTGATGCAGAAAGAGAGGCAATTTGGGTTCCTTTATCTTCTCTTTCTTACTGGCTTGTGCGTTAAACTTATTAGCCTCCAAAGGATCCCAATTAAGGAACAGAAATGTGTAATGAATGCTCCTGATGTGCTGAACCAGTCTTACGTATGTGTATAACCACATACTCAAATGCATTTGATTTCAAAATGGTCAACTTAGAGCAACTCAGAGACCTAGCAAGTGAAGTTAACTGGGCTGAAGAGCTCAAGGACTCAAACATGGGAAGAGGTCTGGAAATTCTTCTTAAGTCAAAGGTGCAGAAACTATCTGGAATTCATATCCCAAGCAGAGGGAGACAACCTTGTAGGGTAAAGCTCCAGACCTATTTGTATGAACAATGAACAAACTTCTCAGAACGGATGCTAAGGGTAAGCAGGGAGCCTGCAAGGAGCAGGAGAAAAGGAGTCATTGGAAAGCTGATCAGGGAAGTACTGGGCTAAAGCGAATATTGCCAAAAGTCATACTGAGTTAGACCTTGCTAAAGAAATTAAAACAAATAGCAAAAGGTTCTTCAGCCAGAGAAAGAAAAAGACCCCAAGGGAAAAAAAAAGTGGGGACAGCTAAAGCTTTGCTTGTGTTTTCAGTAAGGATGATAATGTTGAGCAGGGGCACAAAGGCAGGATGGCCAGTGAGTAGGGAAGTGGAAAATCCCACATCTGGGATGGAAACCAGAATCCAAGAGCT
Source organism: Alligator sinensis (assembly GCF_000455745.1). Classification (NCBI taxonomy): domain Eukaryota; kingdom Metazoa; phylum Chordata; order Crocodylia; family Alligatoridae; genus Alligator; species Alligator sinensis. Next base: position 3,906,330 of record NW_005841879.1, read on the forward strand.
CAAAGCATTCGAGGCACGGCAACTGGATATTGCCCCTTCTTCCTCCCCCCGCCAGGCCTTGGAAGGAACTGGCACACAAAATCACAGGTCCTATAGCAAGGATTTTTGACAACTCCATCAGGTCATCATGGCACCAGACGCTTGGAAAATAGTAAAGGTAGTACCTGTATTTAAGAAGTTAGGGATGGGGGGAGGGTAATCTGGCCAGCTACAGCCCTGGTAGTCTGACCTAAATAATACGCAAGAGTTTAGAACAGATTTTGAAGGAAAGAATAATTAAACACCTGGAGGTAAATGTGTAAATGGGATAAGATGCAACGTGGGTTGTGCCAGACTAATGTGAGATCTCTCTTTGATTTTCTAGCCCAAGAGAATGCATTAGGTCTAAGTTTTCCAGACTCCAAGAAAGCATTTGATATGGTCCCACATGGGAAACTAGGAGGTCAGCAGAAGGTGGAGATTAGCACAGGAGCATCAGGTGGATCAGGGAAAAGCAAAACGAGAGATGACAGTCGGTCATGTTGAAAGGGGGATTCTCAAACTGGAGGGAGGTCACAGGCAGAGCTCCTCAAGGACCAGTTTCGGGACTGGTCTTATCTCATCTTTTCATTAGTGACACTCGCAGCATAATTAGACTAATGAAATTTGCTGTCAACAAGAAGGCAGAAGACTTTGTCAGTAAAGGTTCAGCATATCACCGAGCAAGAAGCAGATGATGCCGAGGACTGAAGCGATAGAAATAGAACGAAATTCAATAGTGCGGTACGCAAGGGCACGCACGCAGGGATTAATGACAAGAATTTCTGCTTCAACCTGGGAACTCATCAGTTGGAAATGAAAGAGGAGAAAAAAGGCTGGGGTGCATTTGTTGATTGGGACAGGCCTATGAACCACCAGCCCGATGTGGCTGTCAGAGGTGAATGTGGTCCCAGGAGATATCATTACACCCGTGCTCAAGAAAGATGAATTCAAACCAGAACAGGTGCAGAGCAGGACCAGGAGGGGAGCAGAGAGGATGAAGAGCTTGGCTTGCTTAGCCTTCCCCAGTGAAGGCTGGAAGAGGGAAAACTACTCCCTACATACATCAGGGAGGGAAACACCCCAGAGGGAAGATGTTTAAGCTCCATGACAATCCCTGCACCATGCTGGCTATAGACTGGCTAGGGACAAATTTAGGCTGGAGATTAGAAGGTGTCTAAATGTCAGGCCCAATGTGGGCAAGACGCTGTCTTTTAAAGATGCAACTTGAGCAGTTTCTGAAAGGGATCATAGGACGTGGGTGCCTGCAGTGGTGACCCAGGGGGCTCCCTCCAGCCTTTACTTCCCAGTATTCCCATAGACCCTCGTGGCTGGTTGGGTATCAGCCATGCCAGTCACTCTGGGTGAGGTTAAAATGCAGGATGGCAGGTGGCAACGTGCTGGGGTATTGCTCCTGGCAAATCAACATGTCTCTCACTCCGAGTCCTCCCACTATGAAGCTGCTCCCAGCTGGCCATTCACATGCTCCAACAGCATTTGGTTAGACGGCCCTTCTAAACCGGACTTCAAATGGGGTCTCATCTCTAGCTATTCAACGAACAGCTAAACTCTCCTTTCCCTTTCTTTGTGCCACTCTTCACCTCGTGCTCTTCTGAAGGCTGCAGACACTTCTAGCCCAATACTGGAAAGAAGCCATGCTCATCTGCTCTCAAGAGAGCCCCTTGTTTTGACAAGATCATCCAGGCCTCTGCTGCTTGGGGCGCCAGACAGCAGGAGATGCCATCGGACTAGTTCATCAGAGCTGGAGGGTGCAACACCCTGCTGTACCTCTCCCTGATACGCCTCCTAGTCTGCACCCCATCCTGCTCTTACCTGCTCTTTTGCCCCGGAGGGTAAGGGAAGACTCCCTTCTGGGAGAGAGGATCCCACCATAAACCCTCCGCAGGCACAAGTTGGTTACATGCATGGAGTCTCTTATAGCCTGTCGGCAAAGAGGATGAGAACGTGCCCCTGCTTCCTGTGGCAGGCATCGGGCCTTTATCTCAAGTGGGAGAGATCTGCGCTTGGGCTGCGACAGAACCGGCTCAGACAGTGGGAAGGGCTTTTCAATGAGCGTTATGTAACAGCACGGATCAACTTGACCGCCGCGACACAGCAGCTTGGGAAGGAAAGTGCTTACAGAAAATCAGTGCTGTGCAGATCTCTTGGGCTCTAGTCTCAGGCATTCGGGTGAGTACTAGGGGCCTTATGAGGACCTCCTGAAGAGCGCTGCCTACCCAGAGCGTCTTAGACTTTCAGGTGTTCAGAGCCCCTCTTCTGCTTGCGGGACGAGGCTCAATGGCTTGACTGTCCTGTCTAAAGGCCAGAAGCTATGAATGTGGGTCTGGGCTTCTAATGTTTGAAAATGGAAATAAAGAGAGCCCTGTATCGGGCCTTTCAGTTCAACAGCTAAAATAGGAACTGCTGGGAACTGGCAAACTCAGCTCCTTAATGATACAAGATCAGCTCAGCCTTGCAGTTGCCTTGCCTATAAATAGATAAATGAGATTCCTCCTATCCCAGTGAGTAATTCTGACATCCTCCCTTTGCCTTGCACCGAGCTGAGTCACAGGCACTCTGCACTCCAGTCGCTGCATTGCTTACATGGTCTCAAAGGAAACTTTAACACATCCAATGAATCATCAGGGATGGGATCATGTTTAAAGTTATTCCATTGGCATTTCCCTTCCATTGTAGCACGTCTGCCAACACCTAAAACTTCAGCTAATCTGGACTCAAAAATGCATGGAGGAAATAGCATGTTGACATATACAGCTACTAATAAAAATAATAAAAAAGTCCTTTTCAACCCCCCTTCCATAAACAAGTGACCCTTAGTGAATTCCTTTAGCACTTCAGACCTGCTAATTTTGTCAGACTGCTTCCTTGTTTTGTAGTTGCTTATTTAAAGAACGCAAAGTTAAAAATGCTGCAATATTCAGCTTTTCGCCCCATAATTTAATCAACTCCAGGGTGCGTGCCAAGATGCTATTTGCACAGAGGTGAAGTGACCAGCCCTTTGCACGCTGTGTCTCACAGAGGCGCGCACATTCCTCTCCCTACCGCGATAAAAATAAAACGCCTGCAAAGCAGAGACAAAACCGTAACAGTGTTAAGTACAGAAAACAGGGCATTAATAGACAGCCCGTGGCAGGTCACACTGCAGCAATCGCTGCTGATAGGAAGCACTGTCGGTCGTTACCTCACTTCTCCCGAATGTCAGAGCGCGGTCCGATGGGTCCACAGACAGCTCAGCGTTTGAAATCAAAAGTCCTTCTGTCTGCCAGAAAACATCTGGAAGAATGGAAAATTCTCCAGCAGAATTTGGGAGCTGTGAAACAAATAAAAACATTTCTCCGTCGGTTTTCTGGCTTGCGGTACCCTGGATTGTAATGATTTAGGACATTTCCCTCATTATTACCAGATCTGCAATTGCAGTGAGCTCAAACTGCTAAGTTTTGCTGTTTTCTTGTTGTGGGCTTAGCATTCCCGACACTGAAATGTGCTCCGCTGCGGAGCCATTTGAAATACATTTTACTCTTCCCTTAAAACGGTATTTCTCTAATGCTTCTCATACCAGCTGAGCCTAAAGCCTGAGCAGTATCGGTTTACGGTGGTAACAAATTCTTGAACAAAATATGGCCCCGTCTGAGATGAAACACGTCAGCTAGTTTTTCAGCTTAATTGCTTCTGTTTGCCAACACCATTGTAACAGCACAATGGCATGTGCACAGCCACAGCTTTTGCACTGTAATTAGAATAGGACGTAACTCTGGTACCTGATGACAAATGTGCACTTATTTTTTTTAATGGCAGCCTCTATTTCATAGTAGAAAGCTTCTGCCCTACTTCTGCAGCATGTCGCCCCCTAAGAAACCTCCAAACCCCCTTCCCGGTTGTACCCTTGTCTTTTTTGATTTTCTCATTACCGACGAAACACAAAACAAAGTGTTTTTTACGGTTTGCTCAGCGCCTGTCATGGACATCTTTAATGGTCACATCAGTGGTGTCAGCAGAGTGCCAGGAACAGGCTCTCCTTGTTAATTTGTGCTACTCTGCTTCTCGGGCAGCTTTCCTTCCTGCAGCAGAGAAAGACATTTGGTCAGGCAGCAAAAACTTGCAGGAACACAGTAGTGGCTTGACAGCAAATTGGTGACTCTGAAACCTTCGGCTTGGTAGAGCCGGGAGGGTAGCGGGGAGCGTTTTCGCAAGCGGGTTTGCAGCCCCCCCCGTCCTCCCTCTGCAAGTTTTGTTTTTGGCCAAACTTCCCCGCCGAGCTCGATTGCTGGCACTTCTGCAGCACCCTGCAGCCATTTCTTACTAGGCTCTGTAGAAACCCGGATCACGTGCGCGGGAGAGCTCCCATGTGTTAGGCAAGCCTTGCCATCTCCATTTCATCTCCGTCTTCAGATTTTATATAGCTGGGAAGCCAAAGTTCAGAGGGGTGAAGTGATTTACCAGCTGTCCCCCAGTGACTCGGGGGGCAGAGCTTAGACTAGGACCTGGATCTCCTGAGGCTTAGGCTCCTGTTGCAGCCTCTCAAGTATTATCCTTGGTGTAGCGCTGAGTCCCCCCAGGAACACAAGGCTGCGTCCTGGCTGAGACCCTCCCTCCAGTTCAGATGCTGCTCCCTAAGCATGTGGGAGAAGCAAGACGGCCTCTGAGCCCCCCCTCCGAGTCCGAGTGCAGCCCCTGGAATAATTAGAGGGGCCTGAGCAGCTCCTGAAAGGGCCTGATGGGCCACTTGACTAGTTCATCAGAGCTGGAGGGTGCAACACCCTGCTGTACCTCTCCCTGATATACCTCCTAGTGCTGGGGATGGCAAGGGCCATGGGACCACTCTGCCAGTCCAAAGGTGCCCAAACCCCCGGGTTAGTTCCCCCTGTCTGGTTAAACCACCTCCCAGGTACTTTTATATTATACCGGCCACTGGGAAGGGACCAAGCAGAGCCAAGGTCCAGGCCTCTATGTCCAACCCACTTGTCTTCATCTCTAATGTTAGCCATGGGCAGGCCAAACGTTCCTCCTAAGCACACCCACACACCAGGATCTGCTTATACATAATTGGGGGCGGGGGGTGGGGGTAGGGTTTAGGAAGCTGCATAGACAAACTGGAGAGGAGCAAATGCAGAATAGCAGAGACATGGGGAAGGATGCGTTTACATGGAGCCATTCCAGTTCAGGATTCAGAGCACCATCCTCATCCTCTGCTGCTGGTGTCCTGCCCCACGACGTCAAAGGACGCTAGTGTACGGTGTGCAGCAACAGCGGCCTTTGCCTTGCATTTGCCGCGCTGCCGGACCGTGCTCTCTTAATTAATCCCAGCATGCATGGGAAATGTTCTGATAACTGCGCAATAAAACGGAAATCAAAATGGGATACCAGTACCTCGGCGCATGCTGACAGGCTCCCCGCACGCCAACGTGCTGGATGCTTTTTGGCCCTCAGCCTGTAGGCATGAGTGCATTTCAGTATTTGTGTCACCATAGCCAGTTACAATATGTACCGCTATTTATCTTGGCAGCAAAGATGGTGTCATGCTTGCAACACAAAGCTGCTGCTCCGTGACAAACGGGAAGCAAACCTGGAATCCAGTTTGTGCACTTGCAAGTACTTACGGGTTGTTATTGAGAAATGGGAACTTTCAGTTGTTTCAGTTTCGTCCAAGGGAAACCATGGGGGTGGGAGTCGCGTGCCCCGTACTGTAAAAATTGCTGCGTGTGTCTTTCGGCAGTGATTAACAGAGAAGGGCACCAAGGACCAGGAGCAGTTCATGACATGCTCAGTGCCTCGTGAGCGCTGGTCCTCCCTGAAGAAGTGGTCAAATAGATTTTGGTTCATCCAAGACGTTTGCCAAAGAAATTACATTTGCCAGAGCTGGGAGATGTGGTGGGCTGGTTTTTTTGTTGAAGGGCGAACATGTCACGAGCCCTGGTGCTGCTCAAATTGCTTGCTGTTATTCCAGTGATGCATGGAAACTATAAGTAGCGTGGACTGCGTTCCCCGGCCCAGCAAAACCAATGTAGCTCTTAACCCAGGGTAACTGAGGCACTGCACCAGTCAAGGCCCACAGGACTCAAGCCAGTGAATGCATCCACAGCAGATCTGAATTGAAAGCTTGGCTGGGTAACTCAATCCGGTATCACTATTGTTTCAGAGAGTTTCTGCCCCTTTCATGGCCAAGGCGGCAAGGGCCAGGCAGCCCCGTTCTAAGAAAGGCTGTTTGGGCTTCATCCAGCATGGTCAGAGCCAGCATGAAAGGGGCTAATTGCCTGGTCAGCACCGTCTGCTTGTTGGGACAGAGCAGGGAGGAAGCTACACAAAGTGTTTGTGGCTGGGGGCGCCCGGGTAGGAAGACTGGGGACGTGCTGCTGGGGAAGTGTATGGCTGGCAGCCCCTGGGTCAGAGTTGCTGGATTTACATTGCCCTGTTTCACTGGGCAGAGCAAGGCACGGGGGCATGGTGAATACCTGCTTCCACTCTTTGTTCATACCCCCCGCCTTGGCAGCCTGCGGCCATAGGACAGCATCATGGGCCGCAAGGAAGCTGCACCAGGGAGGAGACTCAGGGTCAGTATGCTAAAGGCTTGATCCTGCCAAGCACCATGTGCCCCATTGCCCAGGGAGGGTCTTCTGGAGCAGAAGGCTGCTGTGGTCAGATAGTCCCAGTCCTGTTCATGCCCAGTGATGCGGGTGGGCAGCTGGGGCATTTCCAAAAGCACTTAGGCGACTAATGCTCCTGGACAGGAGTTAAGTGCTCTTGGGCTTCTGAAACTCCTCCTAATAATGCCTACTTCTTCAGTGGCATCTTTTATCCTTTCATAAAGGACCTCAACAACATTATCTTCATTTTACAGATGGGGGAAACTGCTGTATGCAGAGGCAAAATTGATATGCAGCGCTGTTACGTGTGGGCCAAACCTTAGTGCAGGTCCTTTGGCTGCTCAGCGCTGTGGTTCAGTGTTCCCTTTCCTGGAGGAAAGGGAGCGCAAATAATTCTTGCCTAATTACAAGGATTAACCCTTTAACGTTTGCACTGCTCCTTGGGATCCTGGCAGGCAGGCAGAATCCTTCCTTGAAGCATGTAATGCTGCCTGCAAAAAATTAACTGAGTGCATTGGACTTGTTTTGTAGACAATACAATGGAGAAATCCCCTTAATTTTCACTTTAAAAAACCACAAAACTGAGCTGAAGGAACAGATTAAGAGAAATAACATTTCTTTTTTTTTCTTCCAGAGATGCGGGTTGGCTGTTGATCCCTGCGCTGCTGAACGCCTCAGCTTTCTTGGATTCTCTTGCTACTGCAGTACAGAAAAGATAGTCAAGGAGGTGGCACAAGCAGGTGCAATCCACTGATCTCCTCTCCACTGCAGGCCAATAACAGCATCAGCACCTGCCTCTGCAACCAGCAATGCTGGAGACCTGCATCCCCCTCCGTGCAGTCTTCGTATGGCGATGTCCTGCCGTCAGAGGGACCGTCCTTGTGTGCGCAGGGGAGTCCGGGCAAGGAGGAGGGGTTGGGCAGGTTTGAAAAACGGGCAGTCTCATTGCGAGGGCCGTCTGCAGCCTCCATAGCTCACATGCCGAGGGACACAATGACAAACATTCAGAGGCCAATTTATGGCCACAATCTTGGCTGTGATTCACTGCCGTGGGTTGCACTGCATACCCTGCAATGCCATCTCCCGTCTTTTATTTTGAATATTCAGGACACATGGCATAGTTTGCTTTTGGTAAAAGCAGCTATCAGCCTCTGTGACAGCGACCTCACCTGGAATTTATTTCGGTCTACTCTTCAGATGGGAAAACGTGGGCAGCAGCAATGGAAGCAGCATGGGATTTCTTTGAGGAAAGCAACATTAACCACAGTTTTTCCAACAGGGACTTGGGGTTGCCAACTTAGAGAAGCAGGACCTCATTTTTGAGAAAGTGCTGAGGCTGAGCCATTTGAAAACCAGGTCAAATAGGGCATCCCAAAATAGAAGCACCCCCCAGAATCACTCGTTGTGCTCGAAGCTCCAGGCCTAACCGTCCGTCTGTACAAAAATGGCTGCTTTTTTTCCCCCAACTATTGGTGGCAAACTCTTGTGATAACCCAAACCTTGCCACTCTGTATTTGAATGCTGTCTGCTCTGCTCCAATGGGCTAGACGGTTACTTGCATGACTGGGACTTCTTTCTGGGGTCAAACTGAAGATGTGTCTAAACTGCTAATAAAGTTAAGTTCTCCTTAATAGCCATATTTCCTCCATCAAGCAACTGTTTACCAAGAGGTCCTGCAGCCAGCCAAAGACTGCCATTGAAAGGACCCGAAGCTCTGGCTGCAAAATGTGGGCATTTCCTGCCCCCGGCATCATTCAGATCACGCGGCTCGTGTACAAGGCTCGTTTACTTGGACGCACCCATGCATTCCCATGCATGCTGGACGCACATTCAAATACTAGGAGAGGAATCGGGGTACTGACAGCAGCTGGGACCATCACAGAGCAGGCTGGAAAGCGCCCCGCCAGCATGGAGATGGCACCAGCGCGCTCGAAGCGCATGCTGAGGGGGGCTTGGGCTGGAAATGCGTTCTTGCTGCTCTTTCAGTAGGCATCTCCCCATGCAAGCTTTGTTCCCGTGGGCAGGCTAGTCTAGTTGTGGCCTGTTTGCTCCTGGCTCATGCAATGATTGGCACTAGCTGAGTGCTTTCCAAGTGTGCTCAAAGACACATGAGTACTACCCCGGGCTTGTTTGCTCTCATGCGGTCCCTAAGGGGAGAAGAGTGTTTGGGGGTTTTGTTCTACGTGAAAGCTGCTGTTTATAATGGAGAAACAAGGGGCCATCTTTTGCCCTGCCGCTTGGAGCAGGTGAGGTGGGGGGTGAAGCCCTGCAGTCAGACTCACCCCGAGAGCACGCCACGTCCAGCCCAGCCCCACTTACCAACATTTTCAAATGGGAGCAGCCACTGGATTTGGCATGAAACCTTCTAAAAAGGCTTGATTTTTTTCAGGAAGGGCCAGCATGCCTCAGGACGAGGTGCTTTAAGTAGGGCACTGAACAAAGGAGCTTTCCCAGAGCGCAGATTACTTAATTACTTAGGCCAGGATCCTCGAAAAGGGCTCCAGAGTCCTTTCCACACAAGGTGGCCAAGCAGGGAGCCCAGCCCTGCTAACTGCTGCCAGCTCATCACTCAGGCAGGTTTGCCATGAATCCAGATTGCCTTCCCTTGCCACGGAGCAAGGGCTTGCAGAGACAGGCAGGGGAGCCATGTGACTTATGCTGCTGGCATGACTGTCTGAGTGAGGAGGGCCAGGGTAGTCTTTAGTCTGCCCTGGCTGCGTTCCCCACCTATGCCAAGAGACTCGCTCGGTCTGTAATTGCTTGCACAGGGCACAGACACCTGACTAAGTGCCCTTTCCTACAGCAGACAACGGCGTGACAAGAGCCAGGGGCTGCAATGTTGAAGTCGGCCGGAAGATAAAAGGCCTAAGATGCAAATATTTAACTGTGAGCAAACTCCCACAGCGCTGCGATTGCTACAGGCTGTTACTGAGAACAGGTGGGCTCCATCATCGCCGCCAGAAGGGAGGACATCTGTGCAAGCTCAGTGATGCACTGGTGGAGCACTTGCTTGTATTAGGATGGAGAAGTGTGAGAAATACTGATGCATGTTGCTTACAGGGGGGAGGGAGCAGATCCTCAACAACCTCAGTTGCATGAGAGCTGGAGCCTGAGTCTTATTCACACTCAGACGGCTTCCAACACTTTGGGGACAGGGTGTCGTCTTGTAGGTGCTTCCAGCTGCGCGTTGCGGATCACGGTTTGCTACACAGCACTTTTTTTTTTTGTCTGACATCCCAGCGGGTTGCATCATCGAGTGCTGCATGTTCCCGACACACCTGCCCGAGCGCGCAGAGCGTCCTGATCCAGCAGGGTTTTGCAGCCCTGGAGGGATGCGCGGCACACACCCTGCTCTGCTCTCCAGTCGATTCCCACCCCTCCGCAGCCAGGAGCAAATGCGTCTATGAGAAGCAGCGCAAGGAAGGGTGCTCTGCGGCAGACTTCTGCCAGGGCTGTCTACTCATTTGTGGAGGACAGGGCTTCTCAACAGACACAGCAGAGGCTGTGGTGGGGGATCACAGATCTCATGCACCCTCACAAGGGCGTACAAGGCTGGCATGCTGTGACATCAGTGCACGCTAACATGTGCCCTGGGACTATTAAAGCAAGCCCCATACCTTTATGCCCAGACAGAAGTGAAGCTGGGCTGTGAGCTCAAGCAAGGTCTTGAACCTGGGATCCCTGTACCAAGACGGAGGCCAGCCGTTCGCCGATACTTTCTGTGCCCAGGGGTTTGTCTCCTCCTGTTCACGGGTCTCAGGACACCAAAGTGGTTTGAAATGGGCCTGTCCCAGGCTGGGGAGGCCATCCATGAGCCGGCTCCCTCCTCCAGTTCATCTGTCATCCAAAGATTATCTCATGTAAAATGCACATGGCAGGAAAGCCCCTGGAGCCCCCAGCTCTGTCCCTTCTCCCTAGCAGGCTGTCCTGGCTCCAGAGCTCGCTCCCACTTGGCCACACTTTCTTTGGCCCCAGGACTCTGGGAGCTGGGCTGCTGCAGCCAGGAATGCGAGGGCCAGAGGGGAGCAGACAGCACAGGACCCTGCTGCTGTGGGCCTGCTGCGGGATGGGGTGGCCACCCGTGCTAGGCCCTCTGCTCAGGGTTACAGCGTGGTTTTTATCCAGTGGATGTGCAAGTTTCCATTACATGTCACAGCCTCAGCCCCCAGGTCTAAGACACCCTCCTATGCCCTGACCAAGGGGCTGCTAACCCACTCTCACTTGCTTGTGCACTTTCTGTTCCCGACCTTCTGCCCACGTAGCCCTCAGTCCTACCCCACAGGGCCAGAGCAGCCCACTGCAGTCCAGTACGGCTAGTCCAGTCTGCCCTAATCCATCCTTTCCCTATGGCCATCACGGAGGTGGTTTTTCTGCATCTCAGTCCCCACCCCGATCCCTGCCCCGGCCCCCAGCCTGGGGGCCAAACCGCTCCCACGCCTGCTCCTTCGACCCAGGGGTTGGTTAGGGTGCTCCCTGGGACAGAGGAGGGCATGCAGGCTGAGCGAGTGCTTTGACCACTAGCCCTTGTGAGCCCAAAGGGGCTGGAGCCTGTGGGAAGGGGCTGATGTAGGTCCTTAAATGCAGGGGAGAGTATAGGGCTATGACTCCTCTTTAGCAGTAAGCTCCTCACTCAGCGTCAGGTACCCGAGACTGAGAGAAGGGCATGCAGCCCTTTGGGTGGGGGTGTTTTAAGCCAGGCAGGGGTACTTCTTTCCTGCTGTCCCATTACTCTTGTGACTCAGAGAATCGTGCTCGATGATGCAAGTATAAAATGAAGTGAATGTAAAAAAAATAAAATAAAATAAATTTTAAAAATCAAACATCCCCAACCAACCTCTTTCCTACATGCGAGTAGCTGGCATCTGCCTTTCCTGCTTTAATATACCAACTAATGGATCGCACCATTCGGATCAATACTCTCTGCAATTTGGCTTTCCAATTAAAAGTCAAGCAAGAAACAACAGCTAAGACAGAGCCATGCCGGACAAATTTTGAAAGACTGCATTCTCCGCTTGCAGCAGATACAGGCAAGGTTAATAGACTCCAGAGTACGATAGATACATTTAGAAACAAGGACAAAAGCTTATTTTCTCACACAGAAATCTCCAACTGTGTTTTTTGGGTATGCTCCAGGTTTTGGCTGCTTGGCAAGGAGCTTGACGTTCCCTACAAAAGATCCAAGGCATTTATGTCCAAGGATGTCTCTTCGCTAGGCTGTCCATCTCCTGATGCTTTCCCCAGAATAAGGCACTGCTGTGCAGGACATCTTTGATGTTTCGGATATAACGGTACAACCTCCCGCCCTTCCAACAAACTCAGGTTTTGCTTTTGAAAGTCTTTTGTCAAGTGGCTGGATGGCAGGTTTCAAACCGTAATAGAAAAAATGATTTTCTGGATTAGTTAAATTTTATTTTGACTTTGGAATCAAATATTCCTTTTTTTGGTTCGCACTCTGTGGTGCTTTTCTGGCGAGCTTCGATTTCCAGCTCCTCAGCCAGTTCCTTAGCTTCCAGCGGGAATCATGTGAATCCCTTATTGGAAGAAGTTTGCAAAGCAATTCTCCAAGGCTCTTACTGGATGTGTTGCTGTCCAACGGCCATTTCAACTTTTTGAAGCATTTTACTTGCCCCGGTGACTTCAATTAAAATATATCTCATGCCAAAGTACCATGCTCCCGGGAACTGAGAGCTGCAAATGTTCAGACCCAGCACTTTGTATTACTTGCAGTTTGCTCCCCTATATATACATGAATCCTTGACAATTGAAACAAAAAGCACAGCCAATTTTGGAAATGCGGTACTGAAATAGGCAGGCTGGAACAATTTGGCTTTCCCGTCTCATTTCCTTTCAGACTTTTGGGAGCTCATGTGCTGATGCATTATGTCCCAGCGCTGTGATGAGGAAACACTTGAAACCCGTGGTATTTCTCAGCGTGGTTCGGCAACACGAATCATGGCATTACTGAGTCTGAGCTTCAAATGACGTGCCCTGCCTTGGGCAAATCACACCGCTTGTTAAGGTCCTTGAGTCTCTTCTCAACTGCTCCGTACTTACCTTCACACTTGTCCCACTGTCCTCGGCTTGGCCTCTCACATCAACGAAATGCCATTTTACCTGTTGTAGGGCAGGTCCCATCTGTCTAGCACCATTTGGATATTGTATTCCCAAATCCAGCAACACGTCCCTTGACTGCTGCCTTCTCAAGCATCGCTCGCTGCTTCTCTACAACCGGTATCAGACTTTCGTCACTGGTTTGTGGTTTGCCGGTGTCTAGCCGCAGTCACCTGTAACATCCCATGGATTTCAAGGGAGCGATTTACTTCTGGATCATGTTCCCAAGAACTAAGATAACTTCATTTTTGAACATTTTTGCCCAACCATGAATTTTCCTAGAGAGAATTCATCTCAGCGGTTCTTCCATCACCGGGCTGCATCTCCACGGACTCTAAACATTTCCCACTGTGGCAACAATGGCGTTTGTGTGTTGAACTGTGCAGAGAAAAAGCCTTTTTTTCCATGCTGTGTAACCTGGTCAAATGAAAAAGCCTTTCCAAAGCAGCTCGCCAGTGCTGTAGCATAGATTTCATTTGGTACTAGCTTTTTTTTTTTTTTTAAATCAATTAAGCAATTGTGTTTCAGTCTAATTTCTAAGTCGTTTCACATTTCATTGCTGTCCACATGATCTGCCAGTCCCATGTTTTGCTGGGATACTCGATACGCTTTTCCAGTCCCAAACACCATTCTGGGATAAAGCAAAATCTCTGGAGCTGTTAACTTGCAACAGAAGCAAACAAAATCAGTGGAAGTGGCACGGAGAAACCCGTCTCACTTCACTTCACAGTCTCTACTTGAAATCTGTCACAAAGACTGAAAGCTGAAATTTTCTTTTATTCTTATTTAAGGGCAAATCCTTACAACGGGCTGGCCCGGCATTCACAAGCAGTCAGCAAACCTGTCACTGATCATGAGACGTGCGACAAGCTTGCAGGGCATCGGTCCTTCTGTAGGTTCTCCGTATTCCCTGAATAACTGCATGACGGCATCCAGTTTTTGGTGCGTAGACTTGGACGTCTCCACCAACGAAGCGGTCCCACTGGTGCTATTTTCTTCATGTCGCTCCCTTTCTAGCTGAAGAAAACCCTCCTTGCGAAGAAGTCTGTCTGCAGAAGCAGGATTACAGCTACTCCTCGCTTAATGTCGTAGTTACGTCCTTGAAAAATGCGACTTCAAGCGAAACGATGCTAAGCAAATCCAATTCCGTCACAGTAGTTACCTACTAGCAGGCGGTGGCCAAACAGCGGTGTAACCGAGCACTGAGCAACCTTAAATGAGTATGTTCTCCAATAGATCGGCGACATCATAACGAAACGACGTTAACCGGGACGACGTTAAGCGAAGAGTACCCGTACTAACATTTTGGGTGGAAGGAGGTTCATGACTAGAAGAGTCTGATCCATCCGTTAGAAGTAAAACGGCTGATTTCCGAAATCTCATCATCTTTAGACTATTTCGTCTCTTTGAGCTTCTCCTTAGCGATACTCAGCTCTGGGAGAGATGATTTTGTTCGCGGCAAAGCCTGTCGCTGTGGCTTTCACGTTCAATCCGGACGGCCGATTCACTGGCTTGCTGGAGACCACTACTGTCCAGTTACATATACACACACGTACATACACACACGCACACAAGCACTTGCAGGCACTTCTGCACAACCAAGTACAAACCGACTCCTCCAAAACACAAAGGGCTGCCTGTCATCTGCTCTCTTCTGACAGCAAGTCCCGTTTTGCCAATTTGAACAGAAAACGGCTATTGCTGACATCCAAAGGGTTTCATATTTGTCAAGTTACTCTCCCACACCCCATCTTTTGCGGCCCCTCGCATCTCTCTGGTGTAGGCAGCAGTCCACTTTTTCAACCCCGAAAGCCAGCCCAAAGCGAGGGTAATTAGGCATTGCAACAGACTGCAGCGGTCTTTACGCTGGCATCTTTCTAAAAGACACGATCTGGTCCCGGCACCAACTGCAGGGGTTGATGCAAGAATCACTGGTGCGCTCGGTGGCTTTTCTTAGGAAGACTCTTGGATGACGTGATCCGAGGGGTCTCTTTCAGGTTCAGATCCAGGAGCGGGATGCTTTTGTGCTGGAGGCTGGAGACCCTCATTCTGATCTGACTAGGAAAAGTAACAGAGAGAGAAAGAAGTACAAATGTGTACTTTGGGATTCAAAAAGCAAGTGATAAAAATGGCAACTTGAACAAAAAAAAAAAAAAAAAAAAGCATTTCTGACTACCGCAAGCCTTTCCTGTTTTCAGCACTAAAAATACTCTACTCTAGTAGCTTAATTCTCGGTGAGGTAATGCTCTCTGGCTTTATCTTTGTTTTGACCCCAGTATCTCACACGCTGAGTAATAACATCCACAGGTGTAGCCAAGGGAAACAGAGCCCCTTCCTCCTTGCTTCAGCATTACAAGCCAGGTCGGGCTGTTAAACGAAGCACTTGGGTTTTTGTCTTTGTTTGTCACAAAAGACTCGGCAGAGCCCGGGATTCCTCCGATTCAGTGTCTGCAAGAAATCAGAGGCGTCAAAACAGGAAGCACTGAGACCATCAGCTCGAGAGCAACAGCCCCCAAGGTCAGCCAGAGGAAGACCCATCTTGTAGCAAAGATGCTCAGCTAGGTCTCAAACTCTGGGTTCAAGTCTTAGCTCTGGTTTCCTGTATGGGGGGAGCAAAGTCTCGTGCCTCAGCTACCAGTCTGTGAAATGGGAATAGCTGTGCTTCCTTTCTCCTACCTTTTCACTACCTTCTCTTTTTACATGGCAAACCTTTTGGAGCACAGATTGCCTTTTTTTAAGACTTAGCTACACATGCAACTGCCTGGTCCAGCGAGCCTAGACGCACTGTGCTGCTGGGGCTCTCCTGAAATAATTGTCCTTGTGGACGCATCGGTCCTGGAAGGCACCGTGCTGTGCTTTCCGTCCACCTTACCACAGAACAACTTTTGCCGTGCAGACAAACCCTTGCTGTGCGGAGGTGAAGCGCCTTTCAGGGGCTCCAGCTTGCTTGAGTGGTTCAAGGGACTGCTGCAGCACGAATAATTTGGACAGAAGGAAAGGTCTAAGCTGAGCTGGTAAGAAAAGCTCACGCTAAAATGAGCTCCTATATTGACACTTAGGATTACCGGTGTGTTTGTCCTGAAGAAACGTGTAAGGGGCAATTCTGGACCAATAAATCTTGCTTCAGAACCAGGTCAACTGATCAAAGTAAATACAAAAACTCCTCATTGGACGTATGGTAGAGACAAGCCAACAGGGTGGATGCAGAGGGAAACTGGGCACCTGTAGTCTATTAGAAAAATCCTAGGAAAGTGAGTTGACAAGTGATTCAAGCTCTTGCCAAATCCTTCACAACAGGCTTTTAAAGAAACTAAATAGTCAGCGGGAGAAGCACTGCTACTATGATGGGCTAGAAAAGCATGAGGAGGTGTATGGAAAGGAAAACCAGAGATCATCTTATGAACCCGTGCAACACACTCCGTACAGTTCCTGATCTCAAAAAAGGAGAGGGTACATCGAGAGGTTGTGAGAAGGTCGATGGAAATGAGTTGAGCCCTGCATGGGTTTTAACATGGGGAGAGACACCTGGGACTGTCTGAAAGGGGACACGGTGGGCATAAAAAATAACGAACGGTACAGAAAAGGTAACCATTGACAATGCAAGAACAAAGGTGTAGCGAATGACACTGAAGGGCAACATGATTCAAAACCGAGAGGGGCTTTTTTTTTTTTTTTTTAATACCTTATATGTAATGAACTCGTGGGACTCCTGGCTGCAGGATGTCACCACGGCCAAGAGTTTAGCAGGACTCAGAGAAGCAGCAGGTAGTTATATGGGAAATAAGAGTGACCAGAGTCAAGTTAAGGCAAGACATACAACGGGATGTAAAGCACCCTGGGCTCGAGGCAAACTCGCTCCCAACTAGCTGGAGGTGGAAACGAACCCGTTGTAATTCCAGAATTGCCTGCGAGGAGGTTTTATGCCCCTTCCTCCCAATCCTTTGGCACTGGCTGACGGCGGAGACAGGATTCTGGATACGGCGGGCCCCCTGATCTGCAAGCCTGGTAGGACTACCAATATATTTTTAAATCCTTCTCCTGGGAACAAAATTAAGTATTCACTTGAGCTCTCCTGACTACAGAGAAGCATCACAACACCACAGTCAGCATGGCTGGCATCCCAACAAAAAAGCCCTGGGTAGGTTACTACACGTATCGCTCACTCGGACATCGTAGCCTTTATTCTCAAACCGGCTACCTTCACACCTGTGACCGGTGCACACTCCCATCAGAAGTGCCCTCCTCTGCTGCTGCTATCTTCATCTCAGGTGACTACCGACTGTCCGTGCAGTCTCCAGGCCGGACAGTCAAGAGGTTCGTAGCAGCAGGGCCCTGCAGGTCATTAGAGGGGATAAAAGAGGTTAGAGTTCAAGGACCAAAGCAAGGTAGCAGATGACACAATCTCTCCTTAGGGTTGGATCACGGGAGGGGCTCAGGTTAGCAATGCAAACGAGGCAGGAAGTATTCAGGGAACCCCATCTACACGGGGCCGGGACTTCACTGTCACCTCCTCTCCTCCAATCCCGGCCCCTTTATGCTTCGACCAAAACTCCCAGGGACTTCAGTGGTTCAGGGCGAGTCCTAAAACGCCCTGCTGAAGATCCTGGTGAATCAGGACTTGAATCTGGGTTGCCTTGCAAATCTGCATCTAGAGCTAATTTCCAATTAACAGTCATCCTCTTCCTCCACTTTTCCTATACAGGTTGCACCTTCAGCCCTTTCCTTTCAGCTTTGTTTGCAGCTGCTGCTCCTCGGGCCCTTTGCTTGGGAGAAAAGGCAGGGGACCGCGACACCTTCACAAAGGTGTTGATTGCTGGGTCCTCCCGGCTAAAGAGTTAAGTGAAGGTTTTAGAGATGAAGCCCCTGAGAAGAAAGCAATGGAAGGAGATCTGCACGTGTGCGAACACTCACTTGTATAAGATACCAGCAATATTATGTGCTACGAATAGTTTTTGTTTAATGCTAATGATCTAAAGCTACACTGTGGCATAGTCGCTTGAAATCCCATAAAGGCGTCTAAGCATGAGTGTCTGCAGGGCTGGGCTTTGAAATCTGCCAGCAAACTGGGTGTACAGGAATATTTTAATTAAGAAAAGCTGTAAACATTTACAAGCCAGGATCTCAGCAGGTATTAACCACTGTGCCTCTGCTGCCGGCAGCGCAGAAATGCAGGTTTGCACCACCTGAGGGTCCGGTCCCTCTGGTACCTGCACACATGCTTTGCCGTACGTCCTGCAAACAAGATTGCTGGTAGTTATAAAAAAAAAAAAAAGCTTGTGTGGGGATGCGTGTGTGGGGGTGGGGGGGTACGTGGGTGTGTGAGTACGTGGGGGTAGGTGTGAATACATTCTTACTCCTTTACACCGTCTGTTTGCTTTTGGCATTTCACTCCGGTGAATCAGCCGAGAGGATAAAATAGCTCAGTTTCAGTTTTGTTTCCTCCGTACACTATTAGCGTTGCTTGGGATCGGAGCATAAAGGAGACACTGTCCATCAGACACCTCATGACAGCTGCTCCTTTCCAGATTTGCTTTTGCAGGAGAAAGAAAAAAAAGAAGCCCCAGCCCCGGCCCTTTACAAACAAGTTACCGGTTTGCAAACATCCCTCCAAAACGACAAGCCCTCCGGTTGCACAGAGCTGGTACTTACCCCCCCGGGCTTCCTGGCACTGCAGGTTACAGTTGAACATTGCAAGAACAATAAGGATTTTTAGGGGCATTATGACTGGGTTAGTAAAACACAGCTGCCCCTGAAAGTCCCTCATTTTTCTTGCTGCCACTCAGTCCCCTGCAAAGAAAAGAGTTGAGGGCCGTACCGTGCTTTGCCATGTCACGGCGCGTCACGCTGACACGGGAAAGCTTCAGCAGGCTTCCCGGCACCAGCCCCAGACGCAGCCGCTTTGTCATCCTCGGCTTTTCCTCTCAAGCCAAATGCTGCAACGACGTGGTTGAGGATTATGGTGCAATAACTCGCAGGCGTTCATCACTAGGCAGAAACGCCACCCAGCCTTCCTTGCAGCTCCTAGACAACCATCAGTTACCCGACGAGGTGCAAAAAAAATCAAACAAGTGGGATCCTGCATTCATGCACAAGGGTCAGGGCAAATGGGGACCGCCGTACTGGTTGGAAGAAAGGGCTTAGGCTGCAGGCCGGTGCCGCACACGTTACCGCAGCATTTGTGCTATGACTGGAAGATAAACTGCTGTCTGCTAACAGACGGTCCTAACACTCGGGGTCAGCAGTGGGGAGTCGCGCAGGGCTTCCCTACGCCCTGTTACCTTTTGATTTAGTGGCAGAAGCAACTGGGTTGAGATGTTTTATCATAAGTTGGTTACTGAGCTTTGCAGGAGCTCCTGGCACGTGCCAGGCGCTGCACAAAATACAACGAAAACAGCAGATTGTTTCCCCAAAGAGCTTTCAGGCAAAGTGATTTTCACCTGAGCCGAGCGGGAGGGGTCCCAAAGGCCTAAAAATCCCAGCCTAGACCCATGTGTGAGATGGACACCTTGCTCTTCTCCCCATGCCCGTTGTCTTGAAAAAAATGTGCATGTGAGGGGGGAGACGGGGTGGACTTGGCAGGAGTCCTGAGCTGATTTCTAACCCCCCAAATGCCTCCTCTTGCTCCTCTGCATTAAATCTGTCCTCCAGCACCCCCGCCCACACGCATATCCCCCTCCAATCCTCCCTGCACAGAAGGCAGGTCCCAATAGCCCACTTTTTCACATGGGAAATAGGGGCTGAGGGAGTTGCCTAGGGTTGCACAGGGAGTCAGTGGCAGAGTAGAGGCCTCCAACTCCCACCTCCCAAATTCTGAGCTCGTGTCAGACCATCCTTCCTGCTG
>NW_005841879.1:3925956-3940735 GCF_000455745.1 Alligator sinensis
TGAATTAAACATGCCCCCCCCCCGACATGCACGTATGCTTCCTGCCACGCAAACCCTTCCCCGTTCGTACTTTGGTGACAGGTTGGAAGAATAATCGCCGGCTCAAATGATCCGGAAAAACGGAGCTGGGTGAGGGCGTCCCGGAGGAGTGACAGCCGCAGCGCTCCGACCTCACGCAGACCAGCTTTTCGCTTCTCCTCCATTTCGAGGCACGGCACCGGAGCCCACTTCAAACAGGTGCGTTAACGGTCGTCTCCAAAACGCAGCAGGCTCAGCTGGCACGCTCAGCGCCCTTCTCCGTACAGGACAGCATGTAGTGCTGGGCTGCTACAGGTCAAACACCGTCCCCAGGGATACAGCTGGCAGAGCAGGGTGCTTGCTTTGCATGCCAGGTAAATAAATGACTGGCTTTTGCATGCACACAAAGACCCCAGTCGAGTGTAATATTAAACTAATATCTCCCACAGTCCCTATCGAGTGATGGCACCCTGCATTAGCAGGCTATGAGAGGACAGAAAGGTTCGTGGGGCCCTCACCATTAACGAACACACAACTTCTTTTATTTAGATCGTCTTTCAGAGCCTGAAAGCCCAATGCCAGCAAAGTCCCACACCCTGCCCTAGCAATAGCAACGTCGGGATTGCGAGCAAAACGTCATTTGCATCTTGTCTGAAAACGATGGCAACGGCTTAAAAAAAGAAAGGCGTCTCCAGGTTAACGACACCGGGGCCCTAAACGAAGAATAAACCCGTGGCACAGTGAGAGGCGAAGCATGACTCGTGGAGCAGAAGCCTTGTTTTGCAAGGAACGGGAGCAAGCCGGCCGGGAGGACAAGCGTCACCTAAGTGTTGGGACCAAAATTAAAAGAGGAGGAGGTCGCAGCTGTGATTTCCATAAGTGCCTGTGGGCCCTTTCCTCTGCACTCACATGGGCAAGCCCTTGTTAACCAGCATCATCCAGGACGCTCTTAGGACCCCAGGCAAAGATAAGGTCCCAGTGGTGAGGAACGCAGGCAGGTCTCTGCCCTGAAGGCTGCAGTCTACATGTCGCACGCGATGCACAGACGGACGGAAAAGACACAGGGACCTCGCTGGCAAACTCCTGCAGCCACTTGAGTCGAAGGGGGACCTGTCCCCAACTTGAGCGGGGCCGGCACGGTTTAACGTTTACTTCTGCGGTGTTCAGCCCTTTCCGGGGAGTGATGAGGGATGGTCCCTGCCCCTGGGAACGTCCAGCGTGGGAAGCTGAGGATTAAGCATCCCTCTCCAGCACCGCCAACCCCAGGCAGCAGCGCTGTGCTGAGCCCACAAGACAGAGAGTGAGACTGATCCCAGCACGCGCCGAGCTTTAAACACCCGAGCGCTGGCACCTGCATTCAGCATAGCACGGAGGCACGGGCTGGGATCCTGCACGGGGCAGCACCTGCTTCGTGGTGCTTTGCTGGATCCAGACCTCAGCCCAGAACCATGCAGAACAGGGGGCAGAGGGGAGAGACCCCCCAGCACACCGCACAGGGTGACCACTGACTCCCCTTGTTGACAACTATTCCAGCCTTAACCAAATGAGATTTTAGTCCCAGATACAAGGCCATGTCCTTTTTAAAGCAGCACTTTTGTCTGACGGGCTCCCTTTGATGGCGGCGAGTGAGAACGGAGTGTGTGAGCCACCAAACAAAGGGCCAGGCGCTCCACCAGGGTAAGGCGGCATTGCCAGTGGACCAACACCGCTTCACCAGCCTAAGATACGGCCCTTTCTGTAGGCCCCGACCTGCTCCCACCAAAGAGCTTTACTCCCACTCCCGATAACGTGCGGAAGAACTCGACTGAGATAAAACCGGAGCGAGAGCTGGCTTTAGAGGCATTGATAATATGCGGATGCTCTGAGCAACTCTATAAATGCATCCCATTTCTTCAGGCTGACCGCGGCTGTATTTGAATGAGCCAATGGACACAACGGCAAGAAAACAGCCGATGCTCAGCCGCAGCCTGTAGGAACATCTTTGGAGAGATGCTGGCAATGCACGCATCCAGAAATCAGTTATCTACGGCATTTAGGCCCTGCAAGGACATGCTCTCCTTTATGAATAGAGCCTTGTCTCCAATTTGTTCCTGAAATTCAGATTGAGCCAACCTTCCTCTTCCTCCAAAGGAATATGCAAGTAGCCCTGGTGCGTACGCAAACGGAGACGGCTCCGTGACCCGCTCCACGCCGGCCGTGCCTCAGGCCGTCACTACAGCAAAGGGCCGTGGCACCAGATCTGCAGGACAGCACGCGGACAGAGGTTTTGAGCTTAAAGCTCTGGCAGTTTCTCCCCGCTCCAGAAAGGCGACTGCTTCAAGGGACGGACAGGCAGGGATGAGGAGAGAACTAAAATTAGACCTCTCCATTGTGGTTTGGTTGGTGGGGCAGCGTGCACGCAACTCGTGCAGCTTGCCGTGCCTCTCTGCTCAGCCGTCCCCACGAGCAAAGCCATTGGGAGGAACAAGCTGGTTGTGCTCCACCCTTTCACTGCTTGGAGCAACGATCCTCCAAGCAGGGCACCGAAATACCACGGCAAACCTCTCCTCTGCTCTTCTGGAGGAAGCTCAGGATCCGATTCTGCAACCCTCGTTTCCGAGAGCAGAGGGAAACGGGGTCGGGCCCAAAGACACCCACCCACTTAGCGTGGTCACGGTCTGAAGACGCCCCCAAAAGGGAGAGCTACACGCACATTACTGAGCGACGCAGGAAACTGCATATTTCCTCACGCAGCCCACAGGCCGCTCCTGCTCTGGGCTTTGTGACGCTCCAGCTGCGCCCTCCTACTCGGCTGCACGGGGCCGAGTTTCTTGTGCAAGTGGACGCTTGGGTTCCCCTTCAGACAACTCCCGAAAGCGTGCACGTGGCCAGGAGCAGAGACTGCCTGCAGAAGGGAAGGACGGGCACGGCTAACGTGCCACTGGATTACAACCGGGATCCCCATCGTGCTTGCGGGGCACGCAGAGCCATCTGCTTTGAACTGACTCTGCCATCCTATTTGGAAACCTCCCCACCCCCCCAGCCTCATCAAAAGAGGTGGAGAGCCCAAGTTATTTTTAAAGGAGGTACATCTGGGCCCAGTTAACCTTGACAGTGTGTCTCTGAAATCTATAAGGTTTAGATAATCAAGCAGACTACGCTGATTTTCCATTGTGCCCGCCGAGGAAAAAAAACACAAGACACACACGCGCTACCCAACCATGCAAAAGCCGGCAATTTAAATAGCAACTTTGAATGCTCAGCTAACTCTCCCCACTGGGATGACCTCACTGGGATGTATGCGCCAATAGGACCGAGCAAGGAGGCTACAGTCCCAAAATGATATGAATTATATTAAATAAAACAAGTAGTCACGGCAGCAACCTAGAGCAGCCCCTCCAGAGGCAGCTGTATTACACCCTCCTTGGATGGCAGGACACGGGCAGTGCAGGACTGCAACGAAGCGCTTGCACAGTCGGGACGCTGGCTTTGCCATGGGTTAGAAAACAGAGCCTCAGGCCCGTGCCAGCGTTGCTCCCTGGCCAGCAAATCAGGTGAAAACTCTGGGGGGAGAGCAAACCAAATACCCCAGAAGCCGTCAAAGCGAGTCTACCCTAAATAAGTGATTTTAGCATAGGCTGGCACAGAGCTAAAGAGAGCCTGGCGCACAGGCTCCCTTGCTGTGTACTTCATTTAATTAATTTAGATTTCAAGATACCCGATAAAATCTCATAAATACCAGCCTGGGAATTTATCAGCCGTCTTTGTGCTTGCCAGGCTGCGATCCCATCACCAGTGTCCGCTTTACAATCCTCCATTAACACGGCTGCTCTTAAATCGGTCTGCCACTTGCAGCATCGAGTCACCATTCACCACGAGGCGCGCGCACTCGCTTCATCTAAACATGGGCTTAACCTCTGCCCTAAGAAGCAGTTTGACTTCAGCCAGAAGTCCATCAGCCAGAAGTGCTGAGGAGGGCAAAAATGGTAAGCAATGAGTAGAGAGAAAGTGTCCGGCAAATTAATTGCAAGTCCACAGTTAATTAAACTAAGGACGTCTGAAGAGTGTAAATGAGCACGGCCCTGCACTGGCAGCCCAGGCAGTACAAGGTTGGCTCACCACTAGCACCGACCGTACAAAAACGACCTTCCTTAGGTTCCTTTGTGAACCCCAAGGAAAAATCACCGACGATTCACCGGTTTACTGCACGCCAGTATTTTCAGAAGTCCCAGATGCTGCCGCATGCACGCAGGGCGGTTCTCGTGTGCTTCGAGTTGAACGCCTGCTGCATTCATTCACCAAATCAGGATGCAACGAGTCTTATGCGCAAAAGCTAAGTGTACTCATACGGCTTTGCCAGATCAGAGCACCTAACTCATCGGATCCAACAAGAACCGTCAGGCTCCCCGTTTCCCTAATTTTTGGAAGCCCAATAAGTGAAAGCAGTTTATTCAACCTCCTTCCATTGCTGCAGCCCGATTTAAAAAAACAACAACCGCCACCCCAAACCACTCCCAAAAGATTCGGCAGGAACCTGAATTCTCGTTTGAAGTAGACCCTTTTCTTGCAATGTTTTTTTCCCAACATAGGTTATCTGGATGGCACGGTGCCAAAACGTACTAACCGCGAGTCATGTTAGTTTATTTATTAACATCATCCAGCAATAAAAGTAGTGGGCCTAGATCAGGAGTGGGCAATTATTTGGGCCTGAGGGCCACGTGGGGAGCTCTGCTAAGCTGTTGTGGGCCAGGAACAGCCCCGCCAGGCCCTGGGTGCATTGGCCAGGGCTGGCCCGGGGTGAGCGGGGGGGGTTTGGCCCCATGCGGAGCGCCGCAGGGGCAGCTGTAGGCCAGATCCAGTCACCTAGCAGACCGGATCTGGCCTGTGGGCTGTATTTTGCCCATCCCTGCAAAAACTAAGTCACACAAAGGCATTTGGAGTTTGGAAATCAGCTCGGGACTTTTGCCAAGTCCAGCACCCGCCCCACCATGCACACATTTTTTTCAAGACAACAGGCAGAGCGAGGAGAGCAAGACTATGCATAAAAGGTTAAGCACGCCCTCAAGTCTTCGTGGGGCTGCGGCGAGCAACTGCAAATAAAAGGTTGAAAAACATGTCCGAGGAAGCAACACTGCTCTACACCTGTGGGGTCTCAGTTACTTGAAAGGCGAGACGTCACGCTTCAAATAAGCCTTTCCTACTGCAGAGACTCCATTTTGGCGATGCACAAGGGAAAAGGCCCTTCTAACGTGAAGTCGACTTGGGTTCCTAAATCCTTCAGTTGCGTGTGAAAACACAGTATTCCCACATCCTCCTCTCTGCAACGAGCCAAAGCAAACACACCTGGCACCTCTTGCTCGGCACCTCTGGCTCCAGGCTCTGTACCGAGCACCAGCCCCTGGTGCTCCTTCTTGGCCAGGACAGTCTGCCTTGCATACCCCTTGCACGGAGAAAAAGAAGGTGATTCTATTCCCACGTCATGTAAAAATAAATCATCATGCGAGCCCCTCAAAAGACCGATGCATGATAGGAAGGGGCCGAGTGCCGAAGACAGCAGAAGACCAGGATTCAGGACTTCCACCTCTGCTGCCGACGGGCTCTGTACACTGTACAAAGCATACCTCCGCCGCGGAGGAGATGATAATAACACCTACTTCTTTCGTAGGGGCTTATGGGGATCGGTTCGCTCATGGTTGGGTAGCTAGTCGAGAGCCTCAGAAGAAGCCAGGAAACGTTATCAATTGAACAGAATAAACGCATCGTAAATATTAGAAGTGGAGACTCTGCAGTCAATAAATCCCACATCCATCTCGCGTTTGTGTGAATTCACATTTCATTACTCAAAATATTACAGGATGTAGCGAGTATTTTTTCTGGCTGTACACGTCTGCCTCCCCAGCACATAGTTATTCCCAGCTTAAAATAAAGTGCAGGAGAGAGAGAGGGGAAAAAAAGCAGCAAATCTTATCCACTTCCCAGGGTCGGGGGCGCGGGGGGATCGGAGGGGGAGGAAATTCAACTAAGGGAGTCCACAAAAAGCTCCGCTTCTTAAAACAGAGGAGTGGGATGAAACAGCAAAGTGCCGGCTCAATAAGAAAGTCTCACGACCCCTCCAGAGTGCCGGCTGGACCGAGCCAGAAGCGGGGAAGGAAAACGCTTCTCCTGCCTCCAATCAAACCCCCTGAACACTGGCGGCCCAGGCGATTTCAATTAGTGCACAGCGTGCGCAAATCAATTTTCAATGGACAACCCGGAGGGCAAGGAATCTGATTAGCGGGATTAGAGAAGAGGATTGTGTCCGTTCTGCAGGAAGCGTCCTCCCAACAGAAGTCACTCTAAGGAAAGAGAAGAGATACAATAATTGATAAATTGTGGCTATGACTTTTTTTAACTGATCCAATCACATGTTATTTATTGTCAGATTCATGAAAGAGCAGATTTATTCACCAGGGAAAGCAAGAAAGAAATGCTGCAAGTCTGGAGAGGAGTCACAGAACAACGATATTCTTTCTCCTGTCATACTACTAATCTGATGAACTTTTTATTTATTTTTTTTAATTGGGCCAACTTCTAGTTAAGACCTCGTTGCCCTGTTACAAGTTTTTATTGATTCTCTAACTAAAGACAATTTTGTTAAAATGTGTATTATTAGACCATATATCTGCTTGGCTCGACTGCTGCTTGAATGGCATTACACAGCTTGGACGTTTGGGGGGATGTGGATCTTTTCTTCCTTTCGGTCTCACCCTGCTGACTTTGTCAGCCCCTTGGACAGGTACTGGATTTCTAGCCCTATTCTCAACGCTGCATTTTGGGGTCCAATTCAGGATCCAGAAACGGACCTGTAAAAGTTACAGAAACGGCCCGTCTCAACCCTCATTGTTAGATGCCATTAAATAAAACCAGACTGATGCAGACACCGTAAAATTTATCGTTGAACATTTGGCTTTACTACTACCAGGGACCTTTGATCCTTAAAGTAAAGGCAATAGGGACTTTATGAACTCTTCCTTTTCGACAGATGGCAGAAGAATCATGGAAACATTTTGTAAAGCCAACGCGCGAGTAACATATATGCCATGTTGCCTGCGATCTCCATTCAGCGATCAGACAGCGAGACAATCGGCGACAAGCTGTTTCCTACATACGTAACTTTAAAAATATGAAAAAGCGGTATGCAAAAGGGAGTCCAGTTTTACATAAGAGTTAGGCAAAAGGTACATAAAGTTCCTCCAGGGTGTGTGTGCAACTGCAAGGCAGCATGTCCCAGGTACCTAGGTGGCTTCGAAACCCAAGTCAAAAGCCTCAGACAGCAAAAGAGCGCTTTCTATGGCACCTATGAAATTCTTCATTTTTTCTGGTGTCAGTGTGTGCATTTACTTTTCTCCAGGAACTTACCAGGCCTGGAAAAAAAGAAAAGAAAAGCCTTTGATACCTTTCAACGAGTGTTAGTTAGCAAACCAGGGCCTGATCCAGCTCCCTCTAGGCTTGAGAGGAGTTTTGAGTTCAGTAAAGGCACAGCAGAACCAGCAGATCTACTCTGGTCCTCCTGCAGCTGTTGCTGAAGTCAATGATACCCTTTGTTGGGACCAAAAACCTGATCCAGAGGCCAGAGCCCATGGTCCTTTCTCCTCCAGTGATTAACAGGAGCAGGAGGCCGAGGTGCCCGACCTGCCAGCCTGTGCTGCCCGATTCCCTTTCTGCACGTTCCTCAAGCTCATCCAACAGAATCGGTTTGCAACGTTTCACTTTTATTCCCATCCATTTTCGGTGACGCTGGCAGGTCTGCTGCAGTGCCGGGAATGTGGAAGCTGCAGACGGCACAGCATACGACGCCCCTTGCACTGGGCCATGCCCTCAGCTGGAGTAAATCAGCAGAGCT
This sequence comes from Alligator sinensis, assembly GCF_000455745.1. Lineage (NCBI taxonomy): Eukaryota > Metazoa > Chordata > Crocodylia > Alligatoridae > Alligator > Alligator sinensis. The sequence goes on from NW_005841879.1 coordinate 3,933,836, forward strand.
CCACTGAAGTCCAACTGGTGGGAGTCTGTACTTGGACGGTACGTCGGAACGACGAACCGTGTTTAACCTAATGCAGAAAGGAACCGTGACGCCCGAAAGAGCCACGAGACGGGTCCGTGGACAGCTGGGTCAGAACCTCAGCTGGCGTACAATCAACACACATCCGTTTAATTAGCAGCAACATTTCTGCCCATTTACAGCAGCTTCAGATACAGCCCAGCACATGTTGCTAAAGCCTAATTACTTAAAAAAAAAAAAAAAATCCATCTTTACCATTCCAACCCAGATGATCAGGACTGGGCGTTAAAAGGGAGCGCTAGGAACTAGTTAGAAAATATTTATTTTTGGGAAACGTGTTTCACAATGAAAGAGCAGAGCGCTGGTTATATATAGTACAGCCTCGGACAGCTAATCCAGAGCTACCAAAACTTTACAACAGAATATTCATTATGGACAGGTTAAAAAGGCTTTTGGGCGGATTTTCAGAGACTATCACTGTTCCCTAAAACGGTGCACAGCGGGTCAGATCCCCAGCTGGTGAAGGTCAGCAAACGCTCAGTGGAGAAACTTCACATCACAAGTCACAAGTGCCTGCCAGCACGGGGTCATTCCCTAGAGAGCTGCAATCCCAGTCTGGATTGTAGACAATACGATGCAAAGAAATAAAATCCAAAGTGATCTTTCAAGACCGAACTCTCAACCAGATGTTTTGTGATAAAGCTACAGTTAAAAAAAACAGGGGGGGGGCGTGCCAAACCCCAGATAAGCTGTATTACATAATGCTACATATTGGTGAGCCAGCATATTCCCCGACTCCTCCATTTTTTAAAAATAAAGGCGTATGAAACAAGGCCGTGGATCGGGCGAGCACTGCAGGAAGAGAGTCACTCCAGAGAGCTCTGCAGAAAGAGCAGCTTAGTGCTACCTTTGCAAAGGTCTCGGCGGAGAACTGGTGTCAAAGCAGCCCAGTTTCACTGTGTCCAAGTCGCCCTTAATGGTTCTTGATAAAGAAATGAAATAAAAGCCCTTGGAAGAGGGAAGAGATGGCATACATTTTACGTGCTGGATGTATGCAGAGCCTCCAAATACATACAGCATTAATGTCATCAATGTGCGTGAATGTCCTCATTCAGGCTCTAATTTGTTCCCCAAGGAGATGCTGAACGAGCTCAGCTATGCTACGTGTGAACCAAACTCTTCCAACGAAGCTGAAGCAATGCAGTGTGTGTGTCCGAGAGCTAAATTTAGTCTGGGGCTTTGAGTAACGCAATTCTAATCTCAATTTACCACTTCGAACTGCAACAGGCAAACATTATAAAACGATGCGGTGAAGCTGCTCTGTTGTAACACTGGAGGTAGCTATGCGGGGTGAAGTTCTTAAAGCTCTTTATTAACTACGATTTGGGAAATGTGGGTGAAAATATACCCTAAATGAATTACTCTGTGCACTTACTCAGAGGTTGGTTATTTAAAAAGGTACAAGTTATTTAATAAAATGTAATATTTTCAAATTGTTTTTCTGGCCTATAGGACAGAGTCATTTCAAATGGACACTGCCAAAAGGAAAAAGTGTTTATAAAAGAGCCATTAACTCTTACTGAATAGCCCACAACGACATTAAGGCAGAACATTTAAATATCTAAAAATGCTTTTTCACTAGTCGTGTTATTTGTTTCCTTTTCTTTACCTTGCACAATAAACCTGAAGTGGACACATTCATTTTTGTTTAAATTACCTCTCTGCAGGTCGTTCTGTAGCGCACAGCTGCTGCATTTGCATTCAAATCTTTCCCCCCCCCTTCTCCCAACACTAATTTCCTCAAAATTAATCACCACATTTGTACCTTACACATTTATATTCCTAATTGACTTTGCAATAAAAAAAATAAATATTTAAGCCTCGCTTAGATTTTAAACTGCTTTAACGTTACCTCTTTAATTGTAAAAGAGATTCTCAAGTGGGAGAAAGGAAATGATTTCTCCCAGGAAACACCAAAATCGTTTCAAAGTGTTTTTAAATCAAACACATTCACACTGCTCTACGCTCAAATTATTGTTTCACAATAAACAAACGCCACTTTTCCCCCCAGAGGTTTTTTACTATCACCTAGCCAGAAAAGCTCCAAATACATTTCCTACAACTTGGTTAATTGGAATAAAGTCCAAAGCTATGTATTGCGACTCGACACCAAGATCTCCCATCGATCCCTGCACTTGAGAAAGTTCAAGTTCAAGATCAATTGCTGTTCCTTTTTTGGGGGGGTGGGGGCTTGGATTTTTTTATTTTTTTTAAGTCTGTTACCATAAAAATAAAATCAAATCAAGATTCCCAACAAGGTCCCAGTATTTTACGCAATAAATTCTTAATTGGTTCTCCAGAATTTGTAGGTTGCTATTAGCTCCATCCTCTCAAATATCAGCACATCGTTGCTCTTTCTAAAGAAAATTCCTTTTTATGGAAATATGATATTATTCCAGATGGTTTCGCATACGGCAATTCTGCTTAACTCAACCTGATCACTGCTCTGCAATGAAACCAAGAGTTAAACAGCTTCTGGAATTTATTCCTTAAACTATTGCACTTGCATATTTGAGTTTAACCCTGTGAATAGTGCAGAATTCAAAAGCTTGGGCTGCACAGAGCTGGCTAAAGTTTTTTTTCCCCCTCCCCACAGACACAAAACCCTGGGCTTAAGCATCGCTTTCGTTTGCTTTCTAGATACTTGGTGAAAACGTCTGACAAGCAGCCGATCAAATTAAAATGTAACCGTGTTTTAAATTGTGCTCTTCAGCGATGGAGCAAAGCAGTGTTTCTGAAGGCTTCGTTCGAGGAAATTCCATACCCAAAGCTGAGACAATTGGGAATGCAGTTGCAGAGACAACGGCAGCTTGCTTTTGTGGGGTTTGATCTGGCATTGTGTTAATTAAGGGACATTTTTCCACTGAGCAAAATGGAAACAGGGTCAAGCCCATGCTGCACTTCTCATTGCTAGCTCTCAAAACCCCTTACACGGGAGGTCAGCAGCATCACCCCAGTTCACGCAGGTTGGACTCTACCCTCCATTCCCCAAGAGAGACCAGAAATACCTCATTGCGGGGTTTGCTTTTTTCCCCCCCCACGACCAACAATGACACAGCCACTACTGTCGTCTCTGCGTTTTAATTATCTGTAGCTGACCCAAAAGCTGTGGTCATACAGGAGGCTTTATAAAACTGCATACAAGAACACGGCTCCCCATAAGAGACACTGCTGAGCACATCCCAGATGCAAGACTGGCTACTGCTGCGCTAGGTATAATTGGGACCGTGCCAGGAGTGATGCTATGGACGGTGGGACGTGATCGTCCCCCCCAACCGTCTTCAGGAGCCCCCCACCATCCTGGAAGAAGCCTGAAGGCGAGGATCAGCGGTCCCCGGGGCAATGCGGTGGAGGACCCCCCCCCCCCTACGGTTCTGCTGTTATAATCTGTGGCCCCCCCAGTCCGCCAAGCCTGGGAACCTCTGCCGGGCCCTGGAAGAGCAGCCGTTGTGGCCATGCAAACACTGCCCGGGAATCCTCCTGCTCGTAGTTAGACACCACCCTTTGCTGCATTCCCCGAGCAATAAGAAGCAAATTAAAAAAAACAAGCAGCCAACAACCCCCCCGGGCTAAACAGGTTATTCACCTGAAACAGAGCCTACGCAGACCCCGCTCTCGCTCCCGGATTTAGAGGGAAGGCGCTCGGGTAACAGTGACGGTGGCAGCATAATCCGCCGTGACTGACCGAGGCAGCAGCATGCCGCATGCTCATCTGCCCCAGCTCTCATCCCTCTGCAAGAGACCCCCGGGGCTGGGGCACCGGGCAGTCACCAGGAACCACTGCAAAGCGGTTGCATCCCCCCGACCCGCCTCGTTTTTCAGGGAAGTTCGGCCATTCCCTGCGTGGCCTGCTGCTGCATTGCTTTAAGAGCGGCCCAGCAGACAGAGCTCACATACCACATGCTCTGCGTGTGCCACGAGACGCATGGGGTGGGGGGGCAGGGGATGCACGGTGGGTGCTAGCCGTCCCGAACGGGGCTGGCTCCCAGGGACGTGGGACCCCAAGCTCGCAGGAAAGTCTGGCCCCTCTCCTGTACCGAACAGCAGAGCAAAAAGAGCCAGAGCACAAGCCAGATCTCACACCCCCTCCGCTGCATGAATTCATAAATTCAGAGTTTATCCTCCCCCCCACCCCCCGCCTGCAACTCATCCCACCAGCAGCTTGCCAGGGCCCTGAGCCTGAAGGCCTCTACTTGCAAACATGGAGCAACAGTAGTTTTTAAACAAACTTTCTGCAAACAAACATTTTACTTCTGCTCTGCCATTCAAGGAGTGAATATCCTGCCTGGACCCCACCCTTCTTGCTCAATGAATCAAACCCTTAGTGCTCAGATACTTTTCTTTCAGGCCTTATCACAGATAAAATACAGCCTTTTTTGTGCTGGAGGCGTAGGACCAGCCAAATATTTACCAACTCTTTCAGAAGGCTGAAAATGTCACCCTTGCAGTGCAATAAACTTCACAGCTAAGGAAGGCCCTGATAAATGGAGAGAAGGCCTTGCAGCTTTGCCCAGAACTAGGTTATTGTGAAGTAAACCTTGTCAATTCTGACTGCCGAAGAAAGCTTATTTGTACACTGAGAAAGATTAGCAAAAGAGGCACAAAGTTTAGAAGTGAAAATAAAACAAAGCCCCATTATTAGCAGATTGAGAGAGAGCGGGGGGTGGGAAAAAAAAAGAAAAATATCACGGAGCCTGTGACCCAGAGATCGAAGGACGTTATGAAATAGAGATCAACAGCAAATCACCAGTTAAGAAAACTGCCAACAACTTGCAGCAAAAGCTCAAAACATCTTTAAAAAAAAAATTTTTTTTTAAATCTTATTTACTGTGCTGGGTCTAGTATTTGCACTACGTTCTACTAAAAGAAGCAATTGTTTCTACATTGTCATTTGTCAAAGTCATCTAGGAGTCGAGGGAACCGTTGACTCGAGCCTGAATCTTAATCAAGCCAAAATGTTTAAATCGAACCGTTTAATGACACTGAAAAATGAACGTATGAAACTGCATGCTCTTTGGGGCCGGGAGCGCGCTTGGAAAGTGGTTCGCAGAGTGTGTGCACCGCTGCAGTCTAAACAGACACAGGAGTAATGAAGACTAATGGGGAAAAAAGTGCATTCTAATATCAGCTCGTCTGTCACTTGAGTGCTCTTGGCTCTAAACAACTGCACCCACGTAAGCCAAACAGATAGATTGTGCTAAAAAATAATCTGTCCTTTCACCTTGATGAGTGACACGATAAAAAAAGGGGGAAAAAAAAAGTTTTCTAAAAGTGATTAAGGAATTGTGGAACCTCAAACGGACGCACTTAAAGGGGCCCAGTTTTCAAAAGTGCTGAGCCCTTGTTTTAAAAATCGGGACTTGAAGTAGTCCCGAAGAAGCAAGCACCCAAAAGCACGAGTCATTTTTTTTTAAACACGATAAGCCACTTAAAAGAAAGAAGGTAAAATAAATAAATACGGCTGGCAGAAAACAGTTCAGGTATTGGTAACCTGGCAAAAGCCTAGCAAGCTCTGAAATGTTATAAATTTTACAATAAAGAAAACATCCTGATGGAAGTACAACGTCCACTAGTCCCATGAAACGGAGCGCAGAGAGATAAAAATGAAGAACCCCAATGCACAACTGCAGTTTTGAAAACAGAAAAAATAAAAGTGACTTTTAAAAACCTGTATGAAGGTAGGACAGGATTCAGAAAGGAGTTATCCAGAACCCCCCAAAAGATGCTCAGCATTTCCCCCTTGAGCCACACCGCAGCAGAAGTTTTTCCAAGTTGAATTCCCCCCTGAATCAATGGAAAGCTGTGCAGAAAACCCGATGGGAGGGGATGGCCCCATATGCCCACTGCAATTTTTAAAATTTTTTTTATTTTACAACATGGTCGAACTGCCGTAGATCCCCCTCATTTCAGGGCAGTGGATTCGACTCAGATCACTGCCATTTCGTTACAAGTTAATTTAGTTTAAGCCTAATAATCCATAGGGAGGAGCAACACGTGGCCAGATACAGAATGTTCTTTAACTGCATCCAGTATCAAAAGGACAATGTTTGGCATTTTTGTGTTCACTCCTTATTTTCCACATACTTTTACACGTCCAGCAGACAGAAAGTGGGTGGGGCAGGGGAAGCTTGCAAGAATTTAAAAAAAAAAAAAAAATCTCCCTTGAAATTTGGTTTCCAGGAAAGTTCCCGACCGGCTCTTAGTGCTCGGTTTTATCCAACTCTCCCTTTAGCACTAGGGTTTTCATAAAGCATTGAGGCCTGGCTTCAGGTTATACCCAGGAGCCCATAACTTCAAGACGTACATGCACGGGCACCCGCCAGGAACACTTCTGGCGTGTCAAGAGAAACCTGCGTGGGGTGTGTTTCACGGGATGGCACTGTCGGGGTTCGGGGGGCCGCGGCCTGTTGTTGCAAAGCACCGACTCGTTCCTGTGACTATTGCAAGCAGCGCCAAGGGAGCGGAGGGGACAAGTCCTCTCCCCCCCAAGCCTGTTTCACTATTTCAGTCCGTATAGAAAAACTAGAAGGGGTGGGGTGGGGGAGAGGGAGTCCCGCGTCCCCGCCGGGAAGAAGAGGAGCCGTGGGGAGGAAGCGAAATTGACGCGCGGCGTTCGGGGTCCTTTATGACGCAGCAGGTCCGTGACGTCAGGGCAGCGGGCCCCTTTGTGACGCAGCCGCCGCCTTCCCGCGCCCACCTGCGCGCCCCGCGCCCGGCCGCCGGTACTGGGAGCCGAGAACTGGGACTTTGTAGGCCAGTTGAACGCACGAACCTCTCACCTCGCCCGCAAAGACCCAGCCCTCAGCTCGCATGGTGCGGCCG
>NW_005841879.1:3941301-3955865 GCF_000455745.1 Alligator sinensis
GGGGGGGACGCAGTCGAGAGAGGCTGGAGGGGGACGGGCAAACTGCAGAGACCTGGGACGTGCGCCCCGACGGGGTCATCCGCGCCCCGCTCCTGTGCGGCAGCCCCTGCCCGCGCAACCACCGCCCTGCTCCCTGCACCTCTTTGTGTTCGCGCCTCCCAGCGAGTCCTGGGCCCTCCTGGCCCTGCTAGTGATCCCCCGGCCAGCAAGGGGCTCTGCCCGGCAGGACCCCAGGGGACTTGTGGGGCCGTGTTCCCGTCTCCGGGCAGAGCCCGCTGGCTCCTTGGACGTGTTCGAGGGCCGGCGGGCGCTGTCTGGTGAGCTCTGCTCAGCGTCCTCCCTCGCTGCACGCATTTTAAATCCCTGACCTTCACTCCTGTCCCTGTTTAGCATTTTATTTGTCCCAAGGAATCGGTGATGTGCCTTATTCCCGGGGCGATTATGGCCCCCTCTGTTCGACTTGCTCCACGCACAAATTAACTATCGCACCATAAAACAATCTGACTGAAAAATCAGAACTGGAAAATAGGCAATCACTTTATAGCTAGTTTCTATTCAGCCTTAATTTGCTGTGGAGCAAGGTCTTCCCCCCTGTGGCTGGGAGACCCCTTAGGTGACGGCTCCCAGCTGCAGGGGCATGGCAGCTGATGGGACTCAGCCATGAGGGTGCCCCACAGCTGCCGGGATGAACAATCCTGCAGCTGGCGTGACTCTCGGTCCCAGTAGCTGTGGGGCACTGCTGTGGATGCAAGTCCCATCAACTATGAGACTCAGCTGCAGGAGCTTTCTACCTGCCAGTGCAGGCATGTGCAGCATGGCAGGAGGTGCGATGGTGTGCATCGTGCATCAGACCCTATCACGCCTTTGCTTGAACATCTAGGACAGTGGTTCTCTTTTTTTGTAGCAGGACCCATTGGTAAACATCAATGGCCAGTCCCAACCTCGCTCGCGCCCCCACAGTGTGTGGGGCTTGGAGGGCCCCAAGCAGCCCCTTGCAGGCTGGACCTCTGCCAGCCTGCAAGGGAAAAGCCACAGTTTCCCACATTTTTCTCCTTTAAAGAAGAATCCATTTTTAAAGTTTGTTCATGGCCCCTTCATATATTCTTTTGGGCTGCAACCCACAGGTTGAGAAACGCTGATCTAGACGGGCCCTAGAAGTCACGGGCAACATTAGACTAGATGCCCTCTTGGAAGGGAAAAAAAAAAAAGCTCTTGCCCTCTAACCTCATGATAAGATGCTAAGATGGATCAGATCGAGCACCTGTAGGCATACATTGGCCAGGTGCACCCTGATGGAAACGTTGGGACCAGCTGCTCAGCTCAGCTGATGAGGGCAACCTAGACTGGCAGGTGTCAACATCCCGCTGAGTGTAGGGGCCTGGTAATGTACTGGCAAGTCCCTACACAGAGTGACCAACTGGCTGATCTGAGAGCAGGGAGGTGAACTGGGAGCCGGCCTGCACCAGCACCTTGGGGTCCCTAGAAGCATGTCCACCTCGCATGGTGCGCCCGGGCGCACAGGTCATTACAAGCCTGATCTGTAGAAGAGATGGAGTTCTAAAAACTCCAGCTGGACCTGCAGGTGCACAATATCTCTGCAAATGTGAGCATATTTTGCTGCAAAAGATAAAAAACGGAAGTTTCCCAACTACTGAGTTTTACACCTATGTACATGTGCACATGCGCACGCTGTGCTCTTCAGGACCTGCATGGCGAGGTGACCACATGATTGGGCCCAATGCCATTATTCTCACGCTATATCTCTTCTTAGGAGAAAAATATCAAGGGACTTGGGCGTCATTGGAGATGGCTGCTATATGCTGGATTTGAAACTGCGATGCTACATTTGTCATCTTTAATTAACTTTGCATTACAAGGGCCTGCTCCCTCCCTCAGAGAATATAAATACCTCCCTTTGAGGTTACTGGGGGTTGCTCGTACTCAGCAGGGTTGAGAAGAGGGCCCTGGCAAGCCTGTAAACATATCAGGAAGTGAAGGGAAAGGAGAGAAGTGCCTCTCTATTCATCAATTAACAGTCACTTGTAACCTGACTAGCTACTTGGGATACTGCACTGTTCTGTTGGAAAGCCAACGTCCGGCAGGAGCAGGACGGAGGAGCCCAGCACTGTAGTGATCACAGAGAGAGAACAGAGTGAAACAAATTGCTGGAGATGCTGTGATTGTGAAACGCTGGGGTTTGCCCCGCTGGGAATATTTTGTTCAACGCAGGGCACGATTTTTTTGTTTCTTACTGACTATTAATCTTGAAGGGAACTGCCCAAAGGATTCAAAATTGTAACTGAGCTGAACAATGCAACAAATATATTTAACACTTTGCCAGGCTCTAGGACCTCAGAGATGGGTACCACAGTGATGGGGAAAGCCAGGAGCCTTCTCCAACTTGCCCAAGGTCATACAAGTCAATGGAATGAGAAAAAGTGGGCAGGTTTCCCGGGGGTCAAACCTGTGCCTGTCGCTGCCCCTCTGCCACAGGTGGTACTTTACACTGAAGAGACGGGCTCCTTGGCTAGAAGATGGTTGAATGCTTAGAGCAGTGGTTTTCAACTTTTTTTTCATTTGCGGACCCCTAAAGAAGTTTGAATGGAGGTGCAGACCCCCTTGAATTGTAAGTGTGGGTATTCACAGACTTTTGATTGATCACAGTCATCTTCCGTGGATCCATTAGACATAACCTGCAGGCCCCCAGGGGTCCACGGACCACAGGCTTAGTCAGGGACTCTCACTTAAAATGGACGAAAGAACCCCGCTGTGAAAAAACCAGGGATCATGGGCTAAAAGGCTAGACTGTCGAGGGTAACTGGTATGCAAAGAATCAAGATAACACAGACAGAAGGGAAGTATTAAAAATGCTGCACTTATTGGCCATGCATGCTACCAACAGACAGAGATCATCACTACGGAATAATGCAATGTCGTGTGTGTGTGTATACACACACACACACACACACACACACAATGTCATACATATATGAATTTTATATATATATATATATAAATGATATAAATATCATATGTGTATATCTCAAACTGTTCTATATAAATCTTTATACAAGATTTATGTTGATTATAAATCTTGTATAAAGATTTGAGATCTATATGATTTGCACTGTTCAGGAGACTAGAGAGCTGTCCCTGGGTGAGGAGGTGGTGATGACATAGCAATTGTTTGGCAGGAATGAGCAAAGTCTGCACCATTTGATTTAAAATGATAAGGCCATGACTAAGCTCAGAGATCACAGGGCAGCCTCTCCGGATCATTCGCTATCTTGCCAGGGTGAGCTTTTTTACTGTGTGTTCTCATTCCTTTTCACCTAGCTCCTTTGCTGCATTGAATAGCTGTTTGCAGTGATGCACACCACAAAGGCTGTTGCATTTCTGGTCAAGTGCCCGTAATCCAGCACTAACAATAAGTACACAAGTCAAAGAAAGCGGGGTGGGGAAGAGGGACAGATAAAGGTAAAGATAAAGGTAGTCGCTGCCTCGCATATAGATACAATGGAAGGAAGATTTCCGCGCCCTCCCCCCCAAAAAAATTAAGATGAGGTCACATCGTTTAGCTGGAGCATCCTTGGAACAATTGTTGAATTTGCTATTTTCAGCTGCCCCAGGCAGGCTGGTTCTTGTCCTGCTCTTGCTCACATTGGCCTTCACGTCAAACTTCTATTAATTTCAATGGGGTAAGGTGGAAATGCACAGCACAGCACAAGTTCTTACATTAGGGCCCAAGCCTTTCCCCTGCCCTACAGTCTGATCCAGCTGCCATTGCAGGCGATAATAAGACATCAGTAGGAGCAGGATGAGGCCCATGGAAGCCAAAGTCCTGTAAAGCGTGGAATAAAGAACTGGACCTTTGGATTTCCCTTCCCCTTCACAAGTCCCCACTGGATGCAATCCAAGGAGCATGGCATCCGGTGTGCTGCCGGGACTGGCTGCCCGGAGGGGGGTTGTAAAGAGGATTAGCGTTGCATTGAGTTCAGATGCCATCACAACCATATCAAGTTGTGACGTGACACAACTTTCACAACTCTAAAAATAAAATGTAATGCGTTTGCTAAAACTAGTTTGGCAAATGTTTTATTGTAATAATGACATGCAAGATCAACAATAGCGCAGAACAAGAGTGGAACAATGGGATTCGCTTGATACTGAAACAAGGCACAATTGGAAAGACAAGTATATTTTTACAAGCTCCAGGAACCAGATGTAGCAGCCCTTTTTAGGTCCTTCCTGAAGCAAATACTTAATACACCCCTCCACATTTAACGCAGCCATTCATGAATACTCCAGATCCACCCCCACAAACCATCCCTGGTACATGCACGATTCTCTGTACGGACAAAGGCCATACAGACCCAGACATGATTGTTTAAGCCTCTACAGTGTTCTCTCTCGCTGCTCACCTACATCAGTACAAATCAGAAGTACTACCACTGTGGTCAAGGCAGGGCATGTTACAGTGATTCAGTCTTTTCACAGCATCTGATGAAGTGAGATGGGGTCACAAAAGCTCATGTTATACATCTCTGATCGAGTTAGTCTGTACAGTGCAAATCTATCCTGCCTTCTGCCTGACTCCAAAATAACAAGGCTAACTACTGTTCAGCGACATAAAGGCAGCATGAAGTGAGGCCCAGGATCCCAGACTCCAGACAGGGTTACATTTGGTGCATACAGTACTAAGCCACCCAGTTCCTTTGGCATAATGCTGGTGCTACTCTGGGGTCATCTCTTTGGGCTAGATCCTGCCACGCTTACTCAGATGGAGAGGACCTGACTCTGCTCTACTCCACTGGAATTGCAAGCACGGGACTATGCAGCATCTGTAAATGCGACGAGCAGAGTCAAACCCAAATAAAAAATGCCCGGGTTGTTTCATGGGGCCAACAACTGGGATTTGAGCCAACAGATCCCTCTGAAAGTCCTAGGGGGGAAGGATTTATTATTGGAAGAGATTGAGCGCATGCTCCTTTAGGCTTACCTTTCAGGAGACTATGCTCGTGTGAGTATGCTGCGACTTATTCAGGAGGAATAACAGAGCCTAAACTCAGTCTATACCCAGAATGACTAGCTACCTGTTTATCTCACTCTATCCATTGCACATCCACTGATGCTCTCTACACGGAGAACTAACTCTCCGTTTCACCTACAACGTGCAAGGCGCCCAGAATCAGCCGCACAGTTCCCATTAACCTTAATGGTACAGGATCACACCCCAAGTAAAGCCAGGGACTGTCCATTAAAGCAGACATATATTTTATATTTGGACCTTGTTTTCCACAAGCTGAATGCTCACTCCGGTTGGTCGGTGGGATCTGAGGATCCTTCCTACTTCTGCAAATAGGGATGCTTCGTTTGTGCAGCCCAAAATCCTGCCTAGAATCATTTTGTGATAAATGTTCCCGTGTAAATGAGCTCGGTGTTTAAAGCAAGCACGTGTGTGTGTGTGTGGGGGAGGGGATGGGAAAAGGATTCAAAGGACCAGTCAGCAATGATTAAACACAGAAATAATGGCTTCCGGTTCCAAAAAGCTGCCTCTCTTCTTAGTACAACTACCTCATCTGTAACTCTAACTGTGTCTATTAAAAGATAATTACTCGGGGAGACCAATACGTGTAACCAGATGTTAAAATGGTGGAAACAACAATCCTGGGTACAGTAATGCCATGTGCAATTTAAATTATTACTGTCAGGACAAGATGCATATAAAAATAGTGCATATACACATACGGGGCACAAGCATGCAGCTGTCAGTGGGGAAATCTCCTTATCCCCCAGTAATCCTACATTGTCTGCCTGAGCCCAGGGGTCACAGACTCTCACCGATGTCCTTTACCCTGCTGCTTCCTCCCTGGGGCGCTTCAGTCCATGACATTCCTTCCCAGTCCCACTGTTTTAGTCTCAAAGTACGTTGCAAGCTTTCTATGTCTGGTAAGGTGCCAGCAAATGCTGGGGAGGCAAGGAGTGATGAGCGGGCAGGAGCAAGGGGTTGAACTTAACTCGGGTCAAACAAGAAATGGACTCGCAGTTAAAAAGGTGAGAATCTCACTGCAGAGACCTTGCTGTGGTGCCAAGGGATTGCAGCGTCTGCTGCAGCAAAGCGGGGGCTGCCTGTACCCGAACTATTGCTCTCCCGTGCTTAGGTGTCTCCATTACTGTGATAGTCGGGTGTTACTTAACCTTTAACATATTTGTCCTTGCATCACACATAGCATGTCAGACACTACTAGGGTCCTAACCTGGCTCCCAACCACAAGTCATTTCTTGCATGTCCTCTGCTACAGTTCTCCTGTCCCCAAGGAGACCTCAGTCCCATTACCGCTCAATGGGATCTTGATGGCAACTGGTTTGGAGCTGCGGCCCTCACCTATCAAACAAATCCTGAAGGGTGGTCCATAGACTGAGCTCTGCATCCACGTTGGGTGTTGTTGAGGTCTGATATACAAACTTACCTACACAGGGTAACACATAAAATCAGGACCCAGCACACCCACAAATGTCAACTTAGGCAGAGAAAAAAAACGAACGTGGGTGTTAAATATATAATATTTATGGCAACACCGATGTTCATTATATAGATCTCAACTTATTATATATCAATATCTATCTCTCTATATACATCTCCCTAGATATATATCTATAGCTATATATATATATATATATATATAGATAGGTAGCTATATCTATATAGAGAGAGATAGATATATCTATAGAGCTATATATGTCTAAAAGATGCAGTCTGGATATAGACACTGATATAAGAAATTGTCAGAACCAAACCACATAGGCCAGTTTCTCTGCACATTTTCCAGGTGTGCTAAGGAGACAGTTTCTGTATTAGCTTCTTCCAGATTTTTCTGTCCATCAATAAAGTGAAATTAGTCCTACACATGAATTCTGCAGTTTCAAGTATTGCTCCCACAAACCAGGGACCAGGTTGTTAGTCGTGTTGGGCCGAATTCCCTGCTGATTTTGCCCTATGGAAATCATTATCGTTAGTGCAGGAATGAAATTTGGTCAAGGTTTTTATCTTCTGCTTAGTTTTTCTTTTTACTTTCAAATACTTTGAAGACAAATGAGTCTATAGTTGAGGTTCTCTTTCTACTGGAGACATAGTGTCTTGGGGTTAATTCTGACTCCTGGCTTTATTACCATAGATAGTTAGTCCTGTTAGCCTGCAGACAGTCAGAAGGCAGGGTAGAGATGAACCTATATAGATTAACTATATAAGATATACAAATAAGCACATGCTTTCTGGGCTGAAGCTCACTTTGTCAAATGCTTTGTTTTCATAATCGTCATGTAATTTAGGGTATTATCTTGAACAGGAAACGAAGCTTCTCCATTCAGAGCTGAGCACTAAATGTGCAGAAGCTGAATGGCCGAAGTTCAGAAACAAGGGCAACTGCTCTGACCATAAATGATTTCATTGGTGTCAGGGGAGCTATCCCTAATTTACACCAAGATTAAAATAAAAGCACCCTCACGTCCCATTTCTTCCTCCTGCCCCCCTCCAAAGGATCCAGGTCTTAAACCTGCTGTGCAGACCTCACCGGACTCATCTTCACTCATCCGTTGGTGCCTGTAGTGTTACTTGCATGCTGGATAATCTAAACTCACATAATGCTTACGGAACCGAGCCCCAAGCCTCTATTTCTTCCATTTGTTCTGTAATTAGAAACGCAAGTAAACGAAGAAGCTGAAGCTGAAGTCCTAACACTGGTGGAGTGGAGAGGAACCACGAGAATATGCAGGCCTGCTGCTGTGGAAGGCAAAGATGTTGGTGGGAGAGGAAATTATAAATAGCATTGAGGGTGAGGAGCGTTAAAGCACGCTGTAAAACCAAAGCTTTGTTACTCAGACCCAGTGGACCTTAAAATTGCATCTCCCTGGAGCTCACTGCAGCCGCTGCTGCCATTCGGCACAGAAAAAGACCTGAGCTTCTGCCCAAGCCTAGGCAAAGCTGATGAGGTCCAACTCCAGGAGCTCCCAAGGCCGAAGGATTACTGCCGAATCTGTGGCTTATTTTGCCCTTGCCTGCACTTGCCATTGGGGCAACAAGGAAACAATCTTGCTTCAGAGGGGGCAAAGCATTACTCACCTCATTGCTGCTTCCAGTCATGCATGTCACTGGACCAGAGTGGCTCCCTCCTGCAGAGAAGCCTTTTTGGAGAGGAAACCCAGCAAGGTGAAGCTTGCAACTTCCCTTGTGACATCCCAACATGTGGGAGAAACTCTTGTTAGACCAAGGATTTGGAGGAGCCCTGTCCACACAGCGAGGGTGGCCTTCTGTGCTGCGAGCCGTGGTCTAGAACGGACAGCGCTGGCAGGAACCGAGCTGCCCACAGGCTGATGGCCAGGATTTGGTGCCGTGCTTCAAGGTTTATCATCGGGGCTGGCTCCATAGTCTATAGGTGCAACAGGCCTTCTTCCTACATTCTTCTCCATCACATCTTCTCCACCTCCCGGCACTGTCTGATTCCAACATCAGTGACCAGGAGCAGAAAATGAATTCCCACCAGGTTGTCCTAGGCCACTAGCTACACCAAAAACACAGAATCCAGGTCTTTATCCGCTAGATCATACTGCCCCTCCTCTCCCAAAAGTGACCTGGCTTTTAGAAATATTGCAAGAGCTCCTGCAGCATCAGACCACCCTAGCACGGCATCAGGCCATCAGCTCCAAGCCTAGATAGCCAGGCTGCTGTCTTAGGTATTTTCTGAAGTGCAGTAAAACCTATAGCTCCCGCAGTAAGAACTGGGCCCTCTGTGGTGGGTCTTGCATCCCTCCCCGTAAGTCAGTCCCCAGTCCCAGAGAGCCAAATTGTGGTCGGGACTTCCTATGGCTCCTCAGGGCCCTCCCTGGACTCGGGCAGTCAATGAACAAAGAGCTACATGCCCCAGGAATACATTATTCACCAGAAGGGTCCCTAATGTGAATTCTGATGTCCTCCATCACCTCCGATTTTTAATTTACTCATCCCTTCCTCCCCCCCAGCAAGATCCAAGGCTTATTATTCACAAACACGTACCTGCACCTCCAGCGGAAAAAAAATCAAGTCATTTTTTTTCTTCTGCTCAAGCCTTCAGCATGCAGAGAAAAACATTTTTTATTCATCAGTGGTAAAAGGCTCAAGCCATTTGACTTTAAACACAGACATGCTTCTGGGCTCTCTTCCAGGAAGTCTGTGTCACCCGGGTTTTAGATCGATATGTTTGTCTGCAAAGTCACCCTTTTGATCTGTAATTTTTCATTTTGACACAAAGAAATGCCTCTTGGTCAAACTTCAGTTAGTCCATTAAATTCAAAGCATAGTGGAAATGAGAATCACATTGCTGTAACCATGTGAAGATTTCCACAGTTTGGGGTTTATTTACTCTTGGGGTAATTGGCTTGACTGTATATTTAAGAGTCAGATGCTGAAAATGCTGTTTCCTTGCTTCACCTAGATCAGTTCTGCCACCAGCCCAACGCTGCTAGTTGGTGGTCTGACTGTCTCGCACCAGCCACTCTGTTTTATTAAAATAAGAAAAAAAAACCCCAACCCCATCCAGTGATAAGCATAATTCAACAGGAAATGTGACTGCAACTAAGCAACGCACCAGCCAGGACTGTTCTTTATTATCAAGAGAGGGTGTCCTGGGTCAGACCCTTCCTAAGTGGTCCCCCTGTAAGTCCTTATTGCAGCGCTGCTGTCTTTCAGCAGAACTGGGCAAGGTGGTGCTGGTGGACAGAAGATTTTGGAGGATTGATTCTTCTTCAAGTGACATGCTTCTTAATAGAGACTGGCGGTGCTTAGTCTTTGGTGCTGAGGGCTGGAGGAATGGAGCAGGGTTGGTCTGTGGGCCAGACGGGGCCCCGCGTGCCAAGATAGGGCCCCCTGTGCCACCTCCAGCTAGCTTGTGTGCCTGGATCAGGCCTGGCGCGCTCTCTGGCCCATGCCGTGGGGCTCCCTGGCAGATCCAGAAATTTGGTAGCGAGGGAGCGGGAATCGCTGTCACTGCTTGCTCCCCTCACCCACCAAATTTTCAGCCCTGAGCGCTGGATGGCATGGCTCCACGGGCCAGGAGCCAGCAGTTGAGTGCCCCTGGTATAGACAGCTGGTGGCATTTTTCTGGAGCAAGCCGGAGGCAAGAGGGTTGGAAAGAAGGCCCAAACTTTCGGTGAGTACATAAGCAACACTATGGTCACAAGGCCCCTGCATAAAATCTTGACAAAATGTCCCTACTGCAAAACTGTCAGATTTCCAGGTACTCCCATGCTCCAGCCAGGGCTTTTCACCTGCGAGGGTCTGACCCCCAGGATGGGCAACTGGAGGGGGGTGCTCATAAAACACTGGAAATATTGCTATAGTTTAAGCAGAGGAGAAAATCAAATCTCACCCTCTAATTCGCTGTGCTTTTATCCTTCAATGGCAAGCATTTGCTGTCAACTTTTCAGTGCACACAAACTATTATACAGGATGATGACTGCTGTAACTGCTACATTTTAAATCAACTTGTCCCCTCTTTTTTCTGTTGTGTTTGTTTTTAATGAATCGCAGTGGTTCCTGACTTCAAACAACAGGGTTGCCAACCTCAAGTAGTTGAGAAATGCTGCACTGACAGAAGTCCAAAGTGACTAGTCATTTTGGATACATCAATTTTTGGCTGCCTAACCAAGGCACCTTAAATTGGCGGTTCTGAACCTCTTTAGACTTGAGGCACCCCTCATTAGGCTCAAGGCTCCCTTTGGAAAGTGCTGGCTCTTAATTTTCACTCATTTTTGACAGCATTGCATTTTAGTGCAATTCTTCTGTTTGCAAAAAAATGTGGAAAGATCATAGTAGATCAGAGTATCAACGCTATGAATTCCTAGTTGGTATCTCTGGTTTTATCTTGTGAATCATGTTTGCACGCCTAAGTGGTAACACCTTGAGGCACCCTTGAAAGGATCTCAAGGCACCCCAGGGAGCCACAGCACCCTGGTTGAGAATCACTCCTTTAAAGGGACCCGACTGGTAGCGGCAAGTCAATGCCAGCAGGCAATGCTGCAGCACCTCCAGAAAAATCAGATCCTCTGAAGACAACTTAAGTTGGACACCCAAAACAGGTGACTCCTCCAAATCTTATAGCCCTCAACTCCAGCTAATCAGAACAAAGCACGAGTGTCTTCATGAAAACATATGACATTTTAAGCCTTGATTTAGCAATTTACTCCATTTAAAGAGATGGTCAGCCTGCTTTAGATGGAAACGATTCCCCAGAGTTTAACTCAGTGAAGGTTTTGGAGAGCGGGAAGGAGGCTGGAAGGGTTGTGAAGCTGGAAAAGGACCGAGAAGCAGACAAGTCCCTGCAGCTCTAGGAGAAGACACATTGCAGCCAGGCACCAACACTAGAAAAGGAAACTGGCTAGAAACAAAAGTGAAAGCCACCAGCGCAGGGCCAGCGTGCGGACGTGAGCAACAGGGAACAGGACAGGAAACCGCGCGCTCGAGGACAAGGAAACGTGCCTCAGCAGCTCTTGCGATGCCATTAATCTTAGTGCACCAAGACAGACTCTCTGTAACGGTGGGCCCAGACTCTCAGCCGGTGCCACATGACACCTCTACTGACTTCAAGGAGACCATCTATTCATGCTAGTTGAGGATCTGGGCCCTGATTTAACTTTGTTGTGGACTTCCGTTATCATGGACACGAATGTTGCCTTTTGGCAGGTACCGACAAGGGTACCGCTGTGTGAGCAAGTGCCAGCTGCTTGCAACTTTCATCCCTGGGAACGGTCAAGTCTCTTAAGCCGCCGTTTCCCCAGCACGTCGTTATACTGCATTTCCTGGAGGCTCAGCCCAGAAGCGTGCTCCTGAGTGAGTCCTGGGCAGGACTCCTGGATTAGTTGTTAGGCAACGCTCTACTCCTCGTAAGCAGCTTAAGCATCAAATCCATTCAGATGCAATAGATTTTTTAGTCTGAAACCTCAACTGCTCAAACCTGCCTCTGAAGTGTTTAAAGCAGAGCCCCTGGGCAATCAATCCATGGATAGGTCAAGACACTTTTGTTCAGAAGCTGCTTTGGGTTTTATTTTGTCCAGCACACGTCACAAAGTTCTGGATTTTACCGTGCCCTCCCCACACCCGTGGCTGTTTCCACACACTGTGAGCGGCACAGAAATAAAGGCATGTTGCCCACCTTACTGACAGGCTTGCAACAGCGCTTGATAAGAGCGGGCTGCAGGGCTCCCCACACGCCACCACCCAGGAGGCCCCTTGCCTTCACAGAGCACCACTGCACTACAGCATGCCTGGAAATCACATGCTGGAAATAAAGCGGGGAGGCAAACACTTCCCATCACGCAAGGTAGCAGAGCTTCTTTGCAGAGACTGATTTCCAAGGAGCAAGGTGTGGAGTGCCACGGCTCGGGCCAAGCATGGCACCAGGGCTCTCTCCATGAAGAGTGCAAGCATTTTGTCTTCCAGCCTGCTGCCCCAAGAGGTCAACAGAAAACAGCAAGCATCCACCTGTATACCCATCTACCTGCTTACAGCACTGGCAGCAGGAAAATGCCAGCGCCAAAAGCTCTGAGGTCTGTCTTAAATCACCCAGTTTGGAAGGGAAGGGGGGAATCAGATTCTCCATCAAGCACTTCTAACTGTCTTGGTTCAAAATAATTAAAAAAAAAAAATCTTGTGTTACACTACAAGACCCGATCTTGTCTTTATTAGCACGAAGTAGCACCTGCTCAGACATGACCCTGCTGAGTGCAACACGTAGGAGTGGCTCAGTCATATTCAGCAGGGCAGAATCAGATTCCCAAACAAGCCTATACTGTGGGGAGAGGCTCACAAAAACCTGAAATTGGTAAAGTACTTTGAGATCTGTGGTTGCAAGACAGTACTACAGATGCTAGTAATTTGCTCCATAAATGCTAAACTAGTTTGTACTTCCCAAAGAGGCTTAACATCAATATGGTCCTGTCACAGCACCTTAAAACAGAGCGCTCCTCTGAAGGAATCCCGCTTCGATATAACCCCTTGGGGTGGGAGAAACACAGACTGAAATGTTTCTCAAGCCTCCTCCCGAAATTTTAAACTCTGTATAATTTCAGGGGCTCAGCTTCTTTATGCCTGTTCCTTATTAGTGCCAGGACTGGACGGAGGGCATCACCACAGCTCTGACCGCAGGCCGGGGGCTCAACACCGGTAGCCACAATGCCCGCTACAAAGGAGCCAGCAGATGCCAGGGAGAGTTTGGCCAGCAGAGTCGTAATGAACACTAATAAAACCGGACCTGATTTTGCACTAATCATCCTGTTCAATACTTACATAGCTCTTTGTGTCTTCAAAGTGCCAGCCAAGCAGTCCACTTCATCCCTCCTGGAAAACATCTGTGAGTTAGCGAAAAAGCAACATCCTGAAATTCATGAGAAAGTAAAAGAATCGCTTTAAAAAATCATAAAAGAAGCCAAAAAGGTTTCATTGCAAAAGCCCAAACTAGGCGCTTTGCTTCAAACAGGAGTTTTCAGCAAATCTAACACAGTTTTATGAAGCATTTACATTTTGACAGAGCTGTACTTTCTGATAGAAAATGCTTCTGTGCATATTTTCTGACTGGTTCCAAAATGCTTCTCCAGGTTTTGGCAGCGTGGAGAATTAAATGGCCCTTTTTATGGCTTGGTAACAATACTCTGTATTTATAAGACATCTTTTATTCAAGATCCCACATAGCAACTCTCCAAGAACAGACGTAGGTGAGCTAGAGGCGCAGCACAATTTAACGTGCTTTGCATTTACTTATAAAACGCAGGTACGGACACATTTTCCAAGCGCCAAGCTCCTCTGAAATATCAGATCGTTAGTGACCTAGCAATCAAGATCATGGCAAAGGCGAGAACAGCCAAATTCGGCCCCACGGCTACGGTGCAGCTCAGCAGTTGCTCCTCCGGGTTAGACCTGAATTCGGCCACCCGCTGCCACAGATAGATGTTACACCACACTGCACCGGGGTCACAGCAAGAGAAATTTGTGGTCTTCAAGCAGAGCAATCGCCCCCACCAAATGCTGCACAAGCCTTCAGCGTGCTGCCCCGCTGAACAGAACGAGGAACTGATGCAGAACCACACTTGCTCCTGCCTCCTCTTACGTGATTTTTTGGCACGCTCTTTTTTCGCAGGGCTGAAGCAGATACAGAGCGGCAGCTGTAACGTTACGTTTCGACGGGCGAGCAGGAGCAGGGCGCAGAGCTCTGCGATGCCTCCTTCGTATTTGTAGATCAGTCGTGATATGTCCCAGGGTCTGCTCCGAGTGACCGCAGCCCCACACGGCAGAGCTGTTTACTGGTGCATCCCACGGTTTGTGCGGATACAGTCAGGGGCCTCCTGCGCTGGATCTAGCACAAGATGTGTATCTGGGACTTGAACCGCGGCTGTTACTATTGCTCCGGAGCTCCCGCCAGCAGGGCCGGCTGGTGGGTGACTGCGACCCGCCTGGCTCTGGGAGAGGGGCTGCACTGGGACCGGCCGGGGGGAGCAGCTTTCGGCAGGGCAGGTCTCTGCTCCGCGGGGGCTGCCACCGG
>NW_005841879.1:3956594-3999125 GCF_000455745.1 Alligator sinensis
CGGCTGTGGGGCGAGCAGCGAGGGGCGGGCGCCCCGCAATTTAGGCCTCATTCATGCCAGGCTCGATCCTTTCCAGGGCCCGTTCCCAGGCCCAGGGGCTAGAGACTGCCCGGTTAGGAAGTGACTCAAGCTGCGATTTTCCCCCCATCCCAGCGCTCCAGGACCGGGAAGCTGAACCCCAGGATAAAATGCCCAATTGGCAGCACCGCGTTTAAACCAGGCTCTACCAGGCAGGTGCTTAACACCGAACGCTCCCCATAACCGCATTCATCTCTGTACCCACAAACTGCCACCCCCGGCCCTGAGTGGCCCAGCTCCCCTTGCCCCCATGGCCAGGTCGCAGCTGGGGAGGGAGTAACCGGTCTTCTCTACAGTGCACCTCGGCCTCCAGCCCCATTTTCTCTCCTCTCAAGCACAAGATTTTCATTTCTGCCCTGCCAGAGTGAAGGGCAGAAGAATTCCTCTGGCTGCGGGGCTCATTTCTGGTGTCAAGGGTCTTGTCTGGAGCGAGGAATTTGTCCAACTGCGCTATGAGCAGCTGGACGTCTGCCTCTGCCCCTCCTGGTTAACAGCCAGAGCGTTTCTAGGGGCTGCAAAAGCTGGCCCTGCTCTCCAGGCAGAACAAGCTGCAGGAAGGGCCTCAAGTGCTCGGTGACGATGACCGTCTCTGTGGGCCCTGGCCAGCAACATTGAGCGCAGCCCTGGCTGCAGGCAGCAGTGTCCTTCGCGCTCCCTCCCAACCTGGCGTTCCACTGGTGGCAGCAAGCAGCGTGCTGCCATCGGAGCACCAGGGCTGCCACCCGAGCTGGTCTGTCTCTAGACTCACGTCCCACCCAGGTGAGAAACAGTTGGAACCAACTGTTGAACTCCCAGGGTGTTCGGTGCCCTGGCAAGAGGAGTTAGTTGGAGAGCAGGAACAGCCCGCACCCCAGAGCCAAGTTGGATGTGCAAAGAGGCTGAACGCTGAAGATCCTGGCCCTGCGGCTGGGGCTTCCACGGGAGGGCTTTGCTGCCTATTCTGTTATCTGCCTCAATCGTAAGGTTGTTTCCGGAGCTGCTGCTCTGGCGTCTTCCACAAGTGCCACTAGGCCAAAGCAGCTGAGGAGCTGGGTCAGCCGAGCCGCCACTCCCCCAGCGCAGCCCTGCCCTGCACAGCGGCGGCCAGTCCAGGCGCCAGGGCTCCAAGCAGCGAGGCTTTCCCTCCCCGCTGAGATTATCCTGCACTTCCACATCATTCTGATATCCCCCTTGAACAGTCAAGCTTGACCCGAATCCTACTACCTTCGGGCACTTAACAACAATTCAAACATTATACAGGGATAACATCAATCATAGAAATATTCCAGTCCCAAATGTTTCCTCCCTAGGCTTGAAAGCCACCAAATCACAGAACCAGAGCAAGTGTGGGTGGAGGGACCTCAGGAGTTCACATCTCGCCCAGCCCCTGCCCCAAGCAGGACCAGCCCCAAATACATCCCAGCCAAGGCTTCCTCTACTGGGGGCTTAATATTTAAGTCTTCTGTGGAGCAGTTGGTTGGTGCAGGACATGACAACCCAAAAATGAACGGGTTGTAAATTCAGCCCTGGCTCTAGTTTTTGGAGTGAGAAAGGAATTTATTGTATTAATATTATTATTATTATTATTATTATTAATTTCTGACTGCAACAGGGCACAGTTTTGCAGGCACGCTGCGCGGTCTGTAAGTGCTTGTAGCTGGAATACCCAAATCAGCCCATAATAATAAAAAACAATCTTCCTTTTGAAAATATATATCTATCACTAAATCCGGGGGGTTTTATTCAGTGTCTTTCTGGCACCTTGCACTGGGCGGCTGTGGGGGGAGCCGCAGAGGCCTGAGGGGACCCAGCCCCGTCCAGGAATGGGCATCCCTGCCATGGCCACCCTCCCCCGGGCAGCCTCACCCTGCAATAAGGCTTTCCCGTTTGCAGTCGGGTGTGGCCGCCGATGCATGGGGGCTATGTTTAGTCAGTGGCAGGTGGTGGCCTCAGTCTTTCCCACCTGTAAAATGGAGCTGCGAGGTGCAGTGGGAGGACAGAATGACTCCATGCTGCACCAGTGAGCTGAGCCTGGCTTGTGGGGTCTTGAACCCGGCCAAGGAAGCCCAAAGAGGCCGGAGCTGCTGCAGGGGTGGAGGCAGCTGGGGGCAGCCTCAAACCTGCAGCTTGAGTGTGGACAGATGTGTTGTGTGAGGTGCTCCACGTGCTTTTGAAGTGCTACAGTGAGGGTGTAAATAAGTGATTCTCAATTCTGGTGCTAGCGCACTCTGGGATGCCATGCAATTTTTGAAGGGTGCTACTGATGCAAGGAGATGAGTGCAGACTCAGGCTTATCCCTGCCTGGCTGCTGCCCCCTCGCTGCCCAGGCCCTCTGCACGGAGGTAGTGCTGCCCTGTCCACACTGGGGCTTGAAACGGGGGGCACTCAATTCGCAGAAGTGAGGAGGATGCCTCCAGTCTGACCAGGGTGAGAACCACTGGTCCAGCACAGAGGCAGCTTACCACCCCAGTCTGAACACATGGCGCATTTACACGTTCATTAATGCGTTGTAGTTACTGTACATTCAGTTTAGTACTTGCTTAATAAAGTACTAACTACATGTGCAGTACCTAGAGCTCCTGCGTAGTACTGCTGGTGCACGGTTATTTAGTGACGCTTACTGCACGTTAGCCTAATAACTGCGCAGGAAGCTCGGTTTGTGGTGTGACACGCTACTGCGCAGTGCTATTATTAGGCTAACGTGCAGTAAGTGTCTTGTGTACAAAGCTTCAGACACATGGTGGCCACTATGGGGGAATTTTGCAGTCCTACCCATACATTAAGGAATCAAACCAGGTGCTCGTTGCTTGCATGGGTCAATCAGCAATTATATTGGATTCGGATCAAGGTGCTGGCTCTTGATCCTGCCCCCAGCCCACAGCTGGAGTCCCCACTGTTTTTTTAAAAGAGGAGCTCTGTGTTTGATGGGATTAAAAAAGATCCCTCTCTTGAGACACTAATATTCAGTATCCTACTGCAACATAATTCATCCGTTGAGGATCCTAAAGTTAGGGCTGGTTCCAGGGCAAGAGAGAGCCGAATATTGTCCTCTTGCTTTTAGTGAAGCAGTAGCAGCCTTAGGGAAGGGTAAACTGGGCAACTGTCCGGGGCCCCATGCTTTAGGGGGCCCCAAAATTTTGCAACAACACTGAATATTTGTATTATCATGATCAATATTGTGTTAAGATACTTTCATTGCAGTTTCATGGATAGGGCAAAGTGAAATTGGAATAAAAAAATGTCCAACTTGCTTATAGGTCATTGAAATTAAGCCTCTAAGGGGCCACAAATGGACTCTTGCCCAGGGCCCCAAGAACCCTAAGGCCACCACTGAGCGAAGTATAAAGATCAGGAGCGATCAGCTACGTCGGTAACAGGGATGTGTGACCACAGCAAAGAGAAAAGTGAGGTTAGTCACCCGGCTAAAGACAAGATTTTAGTCATGCAGGAGAAGCAAATCATTTATTTACACATTTGTTTGTACAACATTACAGCTACTTGTAAGGATCCACGTTAGCAATAACCTCCCCACCCCCCATAAAATATGTCACAAGAAAATACAGGGGAAGGGATCTGGTGACACACTGCAACAATATTTATATCACTTAATTGTGTCATAATTAACAGGATGATACCAAAAAAAAACAGTCAGACGCAGCATTAGTCAGCTGCCCGTTTGAGGCATTTCAGTAGTGAGCGGATGGGTTTCATTAGTTTTTTTTCCCACCAAGCAATCTTTCAAATTGGAAAATAAATAACATCGCCACCCCCCTGTTTTTAAAGTATTTTTACTCTCATTCGTCAGCAAAGCAGGTGACAGGTTCATTCAAAGATTTCTGCTCGTCGGGAACTGGAAGAGTCGTGCTTTGTAAATCTTACGGTTTTGGAGCACGCTGCCGTTTGTTTGCCGCCTGTTTGTACGAGCTGCTGATGTCCGTCAGACGCAGACAAGCCACTGAAACACAGGACGCAGCGGATGGTCTGGGGCCACGGCCTTCAGACGGACATGCATCCTCCCTGCGTCTCCACACCTGAAAGGTGCAGTTCAATGATATTCATTCGCCTCCGTGAAGCGCTCAGAAAACCTTGACCTATTACTGTCATGCTCTGGTGCATTCAGTAGTTATCCCCCACCAGTGAGAGTTTGCCCATTGGCTTCTACAGGGTTTTGGATTAGGCCCTTAACCCTGCACCAGTAAAGTTAATGGGAAGGGCTGACGTGAATGAGTGTCAGACTGAGCTCTGAGAGCACGTGGCTGCCTGGGGGGTGTGCTGGGCGCACAGGATGTCATTGTTCTCAACTGAAGGAGGCAGCAATAATTTGTGAGAGCAACAAATGGGCTGTGGGTGGCAAGTTCTTTACAGCTCTGCACAATTTCTGCACCAGTTTAAATTGCATCTCTGTAGAAATATATAGGCAAATCAATGCAACCCTGCTGGGTGGATGTAAGTTATAGCAGCATAGCTCAGTTCCACAAACCTCCTGAAATAAGCCCCTGATATGCTCTATCCCCACCAGGAAATGGCACTGATTTCACTATATAAACAGGCAGTTACATTGGTACAAAAATCATGCCTAGGTCTTTCCTAAGGGAAGCAAACGGCTTATTCCATTCCCATGTCACAGCATCGCATTTGCTTTCCAGTTATCTCCATTCCTTTAAAGAAAGGCACATCCTAAAATCCTCTCTTAGGAAAAACTCCCGCTGAAGCGAACAAGAGTAAAGCCAAGAACACAAGATGAGCCTTTAAGCATTTTAATTTTTGTGAAGCACTATGACTTCATTTTTGATTTCAACGGATATGAGATTTCAACCGAAACCAACCCCAAACGGGCACCTTGGTTTAAGGAGATTTTGTCTGATGTTCATTTGAAGCAAAAAAGCAACCGCTTGCCTGTAAAGTGAGTAAGAACTGTAACCGTCAACTCTAGACTTAACTAAATTTAGTCAGCAGTTTAAATATTTTGAACTCACTAAAACTGACAACAAGATACAACTGGTTTTTAATGACACGACAGCAGTAGATTTGTGTGTTCGTGTGACAATGCTTTACAAAAGAGACCATCTGACACAAGGCTCCTAAAGTAAGACAGAGAACTGCTAATTATTTTAACTTTGATTTGCTAAGTATTTTAGGACATGACCTAGTGTTTCTAAAAAAACCTGTACAAAATGAGTCATTTCTTTTTTTTTTTTTTTTTTTTTTTTTTTTACATCCAGTTGAGGCACATGAAATACAAATCTGATCTATTTTATATATACACATTTACAGTACATGAAAAAACGGATGAAGCTCAAATGAAAAAAAAAAAAGGTACATATAAAAAGTGCCCAAAATAGCAGATAAAATGTAGGGAAAAAAATCTGGTACACTCACAACAGGTGAGTAAAAGGCACAAGTACTACATTGTAACCATGCAAAAATCATGAGTATAATCTGTGCAACAAAGCAAAACTAATGGCTCCCACAACAGAGTTTACAATAATTCTCAAAATATACCAGTATTTAAACATACTGTAAGTGCAACATTTACTGCCCTATAGCATACTAAAGGGTTCATATGGGGTGAAATCCCCCTGCACCGAGCTGATGGCAGGGTGTTAGACAAGGTGGTGGCTGGTGCTGGGGGTTGCTGTGCAGTCAAGTCTCTGGGTTGGAAGAGTGGTTGCAGCCCCAATATGTGGGTTGGCTTTGGTGCGTTGGATCCACTGAAGTGCCAGCCTGCTCCAGCATAGCCTGGGCACAGAGGGGCGTCTGCTCACCCTGCTCTCCCTCGGTTTGCCACGTGGCATAAATGTCAGGACTTTGCCCTGCTCAGCCAGCCGGGGTGAATTTTACTCCACCGAGAATGGTGATGTGAAAACTGACAGCTCAACTGTTACATCAAGGTCGAAACGAAACGAAACATTTGTGCGCAAGTTCAAAGTACGTGTATGACACAGACCTACCAAATCCAGGTTTCTTAATACAGATTTCTACTATGCTTCAAGTTTTGCAAAAAAGTAACCTCGCTCTAATTACACAGCTAAGTAGCTATTCTTTTCGCAGTTCAAAAGCTGCGGGCTTTAGTTTACTGGCCTCGATGAAGAAAAGAAAACAGGATGTTTAGGGAATGAAATGTAACATTTTCAGCCAGCTCTGCACCATAATAAATCCCACCGCAGAAGGCTCCTAGCTACAGCAACCCATTCATATATTTGATGATCTGCATCTATCTGTGAGGTACAATATGCCTCTAAGCTTCATGGCGAGGTTAGGCCTTGCAAACTGAGGTACTAATCAGTGACTAGGACTTGTAACTAGGTTAACTGTGCGGAAATAAAGCTTACAGGAATGTCTCAGTGCAACCTCACTCCAGACTGGCTCAGGGCTCATCTACGCTGCAGATTCAAATGTCACGGGATTCAGCTGCAACATGCTTTTCATGGCATGTACATGGGACCCGACTTGTCTTTAGTAACCAGAGTAAAGCTGTGGATAGGATTAGCTCGTGAAAACACAGTTAAAATCCCAGGAATGTTTTAGTATCTAAAAAACTCAACTGACGCCAAGCAGACAAGGTTTGTTCTCTCCCACTGGTTTAACATGGTCGCACTAAGGCACGCAGGTACTATGGAGATGGATGCACACCCTTCTCTGCAGCAGTGAAGGAGGTAAGTGAAGAGCAAGTCAGCCTATAATATATATGGGTGTCTGGAAAAGATGTACTATGGTGAGATCCACTTAAAAAAAAGTGACCTGCTTCTTGGAGTAACTGCCAGTGAATTCAGCGCAATGGATTTCACTGAGTCTAAGCTCCGGATTAATGGCACGTTAATTGTGGAAGACCTGACAGGGCATACACAGGCTTTAAAGGTACGTTGTCAGAACAGTCACTAACTCATGGTCTTTTGTGTTGACCAAGCTTTACACGACAAGGTGAATATTTGTAATCTGAGCACTGCTGAACAATGCAGTCTGTGTTTAAAAGTATCAGCTGCATTGTCTATGCAGGTCTTTTAGAACAGAGTGGTTGGCAACCCCTTAGCACCGGACCTGTACAGCCTCGACAGAGCATAGATATCGCCAGACCTCTAAAAACCCAGTCAAACACTTCAAAGATGTGTTTGCTGGTTTTTGCAAGCCAAGACATAGCAGGTATAAATTGGTGCTTGGAAGCATAACATTTCCTGGGTGCCATCTGTTTTTTTTACTCTAAGCTACAGGCCAGACACAAAGATAATAGGCGAGTGTTACATAGCTTTCTTGTGGCTGCCAGAAGTAGCTTTAATATAATTCTCAACAATGTGCTAATGCCTTATGCAATATATGTATATTCAAACAAATCATGCAATAAAAGCAACTACTGTCCAGCTCTATTAGTATGAGCATTTGATAACTAGGACAGCTATTAATGGTTGTTTCTATTAGCTCCCATAAGAGTCACCAGCTGCAGTTCTTACCCATGCAAAGCTTAAAGCACGACTCAGCTTCGCCTGAGAATGGACTCAAGAATTGCACTCTGCATAGATTTAACTCTACTTGCACATACAGACTACAGGTTTCTACCTCTTGCAACAAAAGATTTAGACCTAAAAAGCTAAAAGAGAGTTCTCTCTAGGGAGGACTGGCATCATCACAAGTAATGGGGGCTAAAGTGATGATCCCTGCTATGACCTTGCTATCTTTTACGCGAGAGCATGTGCGATGGTTTGCAAGCCTATTTCATGGCAGGTGGCAATGGGTGAGATTCTCAAGCTTATGTGGCAGTTCTTGCCATCTGCAGCAGCAGATGCAACTGCTTCAGATTATATTTCTCATTACAAGTACTAAACTAAATGGATAATCACCAGTTATGGAGGTCAACAATTGTAGACCGATGCCTGTGTTAACCCAAAGTTCATTAGAAGGCTACTATCCAGAGCTGGTTGATTTTTTTTTTTTTTTTTAATTGTCAAAACTCTACAATTTGGAAAACATTGTGTAGAAACATTAGCAAGACCTTGGGATGTCCCCTCCCCGATCCATTTTTGGACCAGCTTATGCTAATGCTCTGTCCTTGGTCAGTGAAAATAGGGCCACTCAGCCCTTCCCTCTACTAGATTAAAATCTCCACTTGCTGATGCTCATTCTGGTTCTGCTCCACCTGCTATCACAGGAGGGGACGCAAAATAGTGGGGGTAGCTGGAGTTTCAAGCACCATATCATCCGAACTTGCCATGAGCGGGATGAGTCAAGATAGTGGTCCAAAGCCAAACATCCAGTCTCCCCAGCTGTCCCCACGTTTGCCATCACGTGCCGAGCTAAACAGTGCGGGAACTCTACAGGGGAAGCCCATCAAAAACTCCCGAAGATATAGGACCAATTGCAAAAAAAAAAAAAAAAAAAGTGCCAAATTTACTAATCTGAATGTGTGC
Source organism: Alligator sinensis (assembly GCF_000455745.1). Lineage (NCBI taxonomy): Eukaryota > Metazoa > Chordata > Crocodylia > Alligatoridae > Alligator > Alligator sinensis. Next base: position 3,965,051 of record NW_005841879.1, read on the forward strand.
AGAGAACAAACCACCTTCTCAGTCCCAGAGATGGTTGCTCCACATCGTGGTTGAGAAACATCGGGCAGGTAGCCAAGTATTTTGAAGCACCGCTCCCCTAAAGGTTAGGGGCCAACTCTGCATTCCTTGGATATCCAGGGCTCAAAAGAATGAGATTCAAGCCATTCTAGTACTTTCCTAGAACTATAAATCCGTGCCAAAAACCTCCCCAAACAAACCACTAATAACATGCACAAACCATCACAAATTCAGCAACTCTGGGCTAAGGGCCCTTGTGCTCTCTCAACCATCTGCAAACTTCAATTTGTTCCCAGATACGTTTTGAATCAGATATGCCAGTATTTGATTTAGAAAACTGAGTGACCACAAATTATCACTTTTGTTCTTCTTTTCTGGTGGTAAAGTGGAAATAGGAGTAGGGTTGGGGGTGCAAGGAGGAGATTTTTTTTTTTTTAAGTTTCTAAAGTTAAAAGGCCATTTTCCTTTAAAATATTCTGAAGGATTTTTTTTTAACCAGCTCTAATAGTTGCAAACTAAAAATATAAACCCAACTAATTGTGAGCCCACAAGAAAATTCAGCCACCTTCCTTGCTGGGCGCACACAGTCTTTAGTTATCTCACCAAACTGTTACATTTATAGGTGGTCCATTGAAATTACATGGTCTTATTATAAAGCAAACACAAATATTTTTTAAAAATGCTCCAAAGAGCACAGGTAGAACAGGAATATTCTAGGTAAGGAATCTAGAATTCAAACCAAATGCATGCAGTAATCCATCTCAATCTCTACACATGCGTGTCTTGTTTCATTAAAAAAAAAAGAGAAAGAGAAAAGCAGCAGGCTTGCTGTGTGGTTCAAAAAGTGGACTGTTGTTGGGATCAAGATTTTTGTACTAAAACAAGTCTTGAAAAAGCATGCAGGACCAAAGGAGTGAAATTCTAACAACCTTCACATCCAGCTGTTTCTCCTGTGCCCTTTTGATGACTTTCCTTGAGCAAGTACAGTGATGACACTTGATACACAGATGACCGATATTACTTACACTAGAAGCTATCAAGTAACTGCTCATAGAAAGCCTGACCCGGTCCCACTGAAATCAACCCAAGTCTCACCATTGACTTAACAGGAGTTTGATCACATCACCCGACTCCAACTTCCTTGACAGAACCTCTAACGTAGTAAGTTTTCCCTGCCCTTGTTCAAAAAGATAAAAAATAACCCCTAATATTCTCTGACACTTAAAACTGAAACATCAATGTATTCACTCATTTTAAAATTCAAATATGCCTTAATTTTACAACTGACTACTACAACTATGACTTGGAGATCATTTAACAGTGACTTGTCTTACCAATACAGTTGCCCAACTGCATCACTGTCATTACAGGGCATAATCATTATATGTACATTAGCCTCGGTGTCCCAAATTACTAACAGGTTTACAAAACCCAAATGTGATGGGCCAGTTTTTTTGCTAGCCTACATTAACACAGCTCCCATGACTTGGAAATGGAGCTACAGCATGTCACACCGGCAGAAGATTTAGCCTTACATCTTTCATTAGCATCCTAGGTAAATTAATGAAGCTATATTGATTCTTCCATATAGATGACAGAAAAACATCAGAATTTTCCCCCCAGCTGCAAAAGAAAACAAAAAGTGGAAAATGTGGTGGTCAAAGAACATAGGTCATTTGGTTGGAATTCATTTGACCAGTACAGATTAGGTTAGGAAAAAACCCCTGAGGGGATAGATAATAGTTTGTCAATAAATGTCAGCTCTTCTCTAAATGAGTTTCCAAACAGCGCTGGTCTTCAGCTTCATAAGTAAAAGGCAACTGAAGTGATTCCAAATGCATGAAAAGCATGCTCTTTTCACATGTCAGTACAAGACCACGTGCCAGAAATTTAGAAATCAGAGCTACGCATCAGCTGAGGACTGGCATTCCCAGCGCACGTACTGACATCGGGAAGGGCTTTGAGGATTGGCTTCAACTACTTGGAAACAAGAGGAATTTTTTCTTCTCCCACAGTAGTCTGCTTAATATTATACTGACAATGCAACTTCTGAAAAAGAAGTAAGCTGTCCTTCCCCACCCTCCTAACTATGCAAACAGGAAAAAAAAACAACCAACTTTGTAGTCAATTTAATTATGAATCACTATATTACTTCAGAGTTTCAGAACCTGAAATTAAATAACTTGCTCCTTTTAAGGAGCAAATGAATACAGATATAATATGTTGAACTGAATTTAGGTTATCAGAGGCAAGCAAAAAGCTTGTTTCCAGTGTAGGAAGAACGGTCATTGCATTTGGGTGTTGCTAGAACATCGAGATAACATTAAAACACTGGATAAATTATTTCAAACTCCAATTGAAGTAAATTAACCCAGGCAGGTAAAGCCAGATACCACTGGTAACTCTTCCACGCAGAACTCATTCCCAGACTCGCAGCAGCACCTTCACTCCGGTGACCACTCCCATTGGACTCAAATGGGAACACTCGTGCAAGTAGTTACATGTACTCAAGTGTGTAAAAGCTAAAACTGTTTGTAAAATTCAGGCCAGATCCACACACACAGCACGAAGTCAAGCAGCAAAAAAAGGAAGCAGAAACTGCCTGCATTTCCCTGGCTGGGACTTCTCCTGACCTGTATTCTGGTCTAGAGAGGGCAAAGCGTGCAGCAAGTCAGAGCAACAGAACTGAAACCGGTCTCCCTTCCCCCTACCTGGTCTTTCACTGTAGCTTTTGGACATAACAGAGAATCTGCCCCTATAATTCAAAAATCAACCTCAGATTTTCCCCATTAGGTGTCATCCAAGATAACAATATAACTTTGCACCAGATACACAAGAGACTCTTTTTGTCCCCTGGCTTGCATAGCAAGACAACTTGGTTTCTTAAGTGCTACTAGCGACCGTAGATCTAATATTAGACTCAAGTCTAAAAACCCGAATCTCAGCTACAATATGTTTTTTTTTGTAATCGTGCTGCCTTAGAGAAGATTGCCTTTGCTTCCTTCCCAGATGAAGGCATTTAACATATTGCTCATTTTTCAACCCACATAAGGAATATGCAAACTACAAATACAAGGTGATTCCATGCCAAGGGCCTAGCGTTAGCCTCCTCAGGCAGCAGTAATATAAACTGTGTCTGAGAACAGAAATCCTGTGGGCTGAGGGACAGATTCTTTAAGTGTTCAGCAACCAACTGCTTTGATCTAAACTGCTGGAAGCTTTTGAAAAAAAAACAACTGCCCTTAAGCATGAAATTCATCCCTTCCATACTCAGCCTAAGTGCAATTTTAAGACTAAAATGAAACTTGCAGCCTACTCATCACCGATGGGGGATGTCTGCACAAAGGTGGATTTGACCCAAATTATGTAGGGCTTGATCCTGCATCCACTGAAGTCCATAGGAGCTTTGTTACTGGCTTCACTGAAAACAGGGTCAGAGCCTGAAGTGCCCGATTCAGTCCTTTTTTCCTGCACCAATCCCCCCCAAAAATCTCACATGCTTTCTACTCCCAAGAAACTATCCAGTGCCTTCAGCATCATGCTGCCCTCGTAACTAGTTTTAGCATTATACTAAAAACAACTCCCTCCATGATGAAGACAGCTTCTAGAGCTGGCTCAGGGGAACACCCACGTCTTTTCTGGACAAAGAACATAACCGTTGCTCATCTGAGTCAGCAACAGGCTCATCCGCATCAACAGATTTCACAGCGTGAGAACGGGCTGGAAACAACTTGGCATTCCCTGCAGGCAAGTATGATCACGTCTCATCTTGTATCTAGGGGTTGGGGCTAATCTAAACTACAGCTCCGTGTAGGTAGACCAAGAGCAAGTGGTGACCAGGTGGCAGGATTTTAAACAACAGTCCAGGCCTATGACAAGGGCCAAAGCCTTGGCATGGACTCAGAGGCAGCTGGGCTCTCCAGCATGAACAGGCAGCTGCAGGTTCTCAGAGGGGAAATGTGTAGATAGTGTATAGCTAGCATAGCTATCTAGATCTTCCCTCCCCAATACCACATCTACCCTCCATGTACGGTACATGGGGGTGCACTGTGCGCTACCTGTTCCCCTCCAAATACAGACCTGGAGGAGATGATACAATTTAGCGTAGCCCATAGGGTGTTTTATATTACTCCAGACTCCAGTTTGGCCTCTTGTGGGTACACAGGCAGAGGGACAGCTCCAAGTTCTTTTCTTCCCGCTCTTGACTACTCACAATCTGGCCCTACATGTTTAAATAAAGTTAAATGCCACAATGACATCTGTCCAGTGCAGATGGGCCCAGTAGGTGCATCCAGGGTTGCAAAAATGATTTTGTTTTCCGTGGTTACCCTTCTAGAGCACTACACCTGGCTGATAAAAGCAGTTTCCTGATGCAAAGTTGCCTTCAAGAAAGCCCATTTTCAGTGCTCCCACCCAGTCTCCCGTTATTCCAACAAGACGTCATTGAAGGCAAGAGTACAGGGACTGCTGAAAAATATATATATATATTTACATCCATAATCCGAACACGGAAATCACGTATTCAGTTAAGGAAAAATGTATCACATACACACGCAAAAATACATACAAAGCATGGTGGGTGTGAGACATTGCCGAGAGCAAGCAATACACAGAATAGCACAATCATATCTATAGAAACATTCTTCTGAGAAGTATATTAAAATAGTTATCATGGAACCATCTCATACTTAGAGAAACTCAGATATTTGGGTCTATTTCTCCATAATCAAGTTCCCTTGCTTTTGCCTGTTGCTGTGGATCAAAATAGTGAGCAATTATTTCTTTTTCTTTTTTTTTTTTTTTTAAAAATACTTTTAGTGCTTGGAATAAAACTGTAACATGTAAATAAGTACTACCAATTCCCCACCTTGATTTTGATTTTTTGATTATTTAATTAAAAAAAAAGTCCAATTTCTACAGTACATGGACCCAGTTCAGGAGACCACATAAACATATGTCTAAGCCCATCTTTATTCAAGGCAAAACTCAAGCATGTGCTTAACTTTAGCCATATGTTTAGGTCCCACTGAATTCAATGGGTGTTAAACTCTCACAAAGTTCCGCACCTGCATAAATGCTCACCTTGATCAGGATGTCTTTCAGATCTAGAGCATATCCATATGTGCACGTGCATGGACAGGATGTCATCCTAGGGTGGATGACTGTGGAGTGTGAAACAGCAGTGGTTGGGGAGGGAAAGATACCTATCATAGTTAATGAACTCTATATTCAAGAAGTTTTATAAACGCACCTGTTACTCTTAACCGCCCCAAGGTGATTCTATTTTATATCAAGGCTTAACTGGTCTGCATAAGATAGCGGTAGGGTGCCAGTCTCTCCCACCACAGACCACCCACAAATGCCTCCTCTGATGGGTGCCACACCATATATCTGGGGAGTGGGGAAAAAACCTTAGCTAATTGCTTAGGTTAACATGTTTTTGGAAACATTAAGTGGATTGTTATAGTCACTAAAATATACATTTTCCTCTTATTTTTTAAATAAGAAACAGAATGTGCCCATAATTTAAACTTTAAAATGCAAAAGAGCAGGATCCCAGAATAAAGTTTGAAGGGCCCAGTGAAACCCCTCCCTGAAAATAGGGGTATATACTTCAGACAGCTTCTCAGCCTTAGCACTTCAGGGACCCCGGCATAACAAACACACATGCATGCACTCACTCTACACAACAGGCTGGCAATCATCCCAAAGGATATCCTAAAATCCAATGCATGAACTATTTTAAAAGCACTTTGTACAGACAGTGGCAAACACGTGGACAGTGAGCCTACATGGGTACTAACATTTCTGCAGTGGGCTTTTACCCTTTTCACATCATATATGTACATTCATTACTTAAAAATAAAAGGGACAGATTTTGCCAAAGGCCTGTTTTGACCTCTTGTGGTCTCAAAAGGAAGGCTCCAGCAAAATTAAATTCAACAGAGAATGACAGAGTCAGCACCAGTCAGATATTGAACCTGGATATGTTGCATTTTTGGGGGTACCCAACTTTCTGGAAGAACGAGAGAGCAATTCTTTGTTCTTACAGGGACATCCATATGTTTCCATTGTCTTTTACCTTTACAACTAGAGGTAGAATCATTTTGTCCAGTATCTAAAACAACGTGATCCAGTCATATTGTTATTACATTAATATACAGTATCAATCTCATCACAGGTATTGAAAGTGCATGGAAATACTAATTGAGCCAATTTTGACACAGATAACAGTGTACCAAACATCATATAAACACACCCACGCACTCACACACACACACACACACACATATATATATATATTTATAAATTAATTTACAGTATCAGAGTGATGCTTAGATCCAGTGGCATGTGCAGAAATATCAGGCAGTTGCTGCTCTTTCCTTTAATTTTTTATTTCCAAGATAGAGGGGTTGTGGTCAAGGATGGCCAGGATGATCTTGTCCATATACTGTCGCAATCTGTAGTTTATCTCCTCCTGTTCTTTAAGAGCTTCCATGAGCTGAAATACAAATTTCAAAAGCTAAGCATCTACTGCAGAAAGTCACACATATCTACAGCATTATGTAAACTACCATTCAGAGGTGGTTTAGTCTGTCTCAGACCACCTTCATGTTTAAAATTACTTGGATTCCTTTTAGTGGTAACATACTTTGCTTTTATCCTCCCCCAGCCTTAAAGCAATGGCACAAAAAGAGATAAACTGCTGTCTTATGGAAGGATAGGTAAATGCAAAAAAAGTCTCACTGGCACTTTGCTCGAGTCAGCAGCATAGCCAGAAACAGCATTCAAGATTCCCAAACCAGAGTCCCGTGTTTTGTGCACCAAGCTATACTGGTTCCTCAAGGACTGTGTAATCCCCTTTTCCACATTTTAGACATTAAATTCATAATATTTTTTTTTAAATATTTCTTTGGAAATCTATTTGAAGAGGATGCTGTAATTAATTACAGGATATGGAGAGAATTCTAATGGCATGCTGTGGCCATAGTTTCCCTTCCAATAAAAGACTTCTCTTTAATCAACAGTACTCTGCATTTACTCTAGATTAATCTACAGGGAATATTTAGTTCTTGTACTTTCAGTGAACCCTTTCAAATTCTTAAAATGTCTCTCTCTAGTCAAACACAAATTGGTCTTCATACCCTATACATTTAGGTTGAGATTATGAAAGCTACCTAAGGAGATTTAGACTCTCAGTTCCCATTAAAATTAACGGGACTAGAGCACTGAGATCCCATAGGTGGTCTTTAAGCAATATTATAATTTGAGGCCGAGATTTTTATCTTCCATAGGAACTTGCCAATCATTTGGCATCACAGGCTTTTTGTTGAAAAGGTCTGTGACGTTCAATAAGCGTGGGCCAGAGAAAACCATAAAGTGAAGCAGAAACAAGATGCAGCTTATTCTCGGAAAGGAATGCCAGACACAAGCCTGACAGCATCTTAGTTTGGTAGCAGCAGAAACTTTGCTTCGTTCTGAGAAAGTTTCACCAAATGACAGTGTGCAACCAATCTTCACACCAGATGTCTCTTAAGCCCTGGAGTGCTCCTTGGAAGTCAACAGGGCTACTCAAGTCAGGCATAATACCTGTATTAGGATTTCCTTCTGTAAAAGTATAAAACAAAATTGCTCTGTTTAACACTTAAACCAGTTGCCTGCACTTTACCTGTAAATGCCCTGGAAGTCCACAAGCCTTGGGATTTGAAAGTACCTCTGGACTCATCTCAGCTGGTCTCCTGCCCAAGTGCAAGTGTTCCTATACAGTATCTCCCCAAGTGTTAAATCAGATTCCTGTTTGAATGCTGCTTACTTCACTGAATCTCAACAGAATGGATACGGGTAGAGAAGCTTTAAAATAGCAGAATTAGGGAAAGCCTCAGCAGAGGGCCAGGTACTGTAAATCCACCAACTTTAATGGAGCTATACTGGTTCATACTGGGGAAGCTCAAAACCAAATCTGAGATCATATTTTTTTTTAAAGACCTGTAATAGGGCCAGTCACTTACTGGAAACAAAAGGGGGGGCCTGTATCAGAAGGCAATGCACCAAGGAAACAGTATTATATAAAAGGTTAGATAGCATGATATAAATTCTTGTAAAAACTGTATTCAGATACCAAAAACTCAGTTTTATTTACAAGAAAATGAGCTGGTTTCTTCTAAATATCTAAAAAAATGTGATTCCATGTAGCTCGTGTTACAGTGATATTCCACAGCTCCCTGAAGAGTGGAATTGTAGGTTGCCAATTGGTTATCTTAAGACTGGATACCTTAGCAGCATCCCCCTCAGAGCACCTCATTACAGCTGGCATCGTTCTACCATCATTTGCATTACCTCATCTCTTGATGCAGAGTCTATTTCAGCAGCCAAGGACTGGGCTTTTGTCTGTGTTGCAAACAGATTCTTAGCTTCGTAAAGACTAAGACTTAGGATCTGTCCGTTAAGATCATCATTCTGGTCACGAAGTTTCTGATTTTCCTATTAAAAGAAAAAAGATATTGCAACCTGTTATAAGTTTAAAAAAAATCCTCAGGAGAAATAAGCAGCAGTTCAGGTGATGTGGGCATGCCTTATGCCTGCTGGGTGCATCACTATTCATCTTCATGAACTGTTCTTTCCAACAGTACAGCTAGTACCTGTATCCACTCTGAGAATGATCAAAACACTGAGCTAGGGACAGACATTCAAAAAGCTTGAGCCTGAATTGATTCAATCTTTGCAGGTTAGTCTGACCTGGCTAGGCTGAACCGATTTGTAACTGGACAAAGATTCTCTCTGGACTGAGGAAATGCAGGCACATGCCTGTAGTGGCTTAGGCTAGAAGCTGGGGGGAGGGGGAGAGGGGCGCTAGAGCAGTCCTCCCTCCTTCCACAGTGCTGAGCTGAGGGGGTGCAGCCTCAGTGCAGGACTCTAATTAGGGATGTCTGCCTGCACCATCCCAGGCTTTTCCCCACTGGCTGCTCAAGGGGTGGGAGTGTTACCAGATCCCAGCCTCCTGCCAGCACTGAGGCAAAGGGGGGGGGGGACAGTGCATCTGGTGATGATACTGAGCTTTTCAGTCTCCCTCCCTGCTTCTTTATACTCTTCCCCTTTATACTGCAGCAACTGACAGGCAAGCAAGCCAGCAGGGAGCTGATAACAGTGTTCATCACCCCATTAGCAAAACAATAGCCTCTCTCCATTACTTCAAACTCTTCTTAAGAAAACAGCTTACCAGATGACCTGTTGATTAGCTCCAAAAAGCCCTAACTGGTCACTGCTGTCTGCCTGTCCCAGTGAAATTGGATACACGCACACCTTTCAGCATTAGCTATCATACCACATGCCTAAGGTCCGTGGGGCTGGGGTCTGTGCTGTGCGAGAAGGGAGGATCCCTGCTTCAGCAGCAAGCAGTGGGGGGTGGAGGGAAACCAGGCAGACCCTGCTGTGCTTGCCGTCTCCACCAGAGCTCCAGACAGGGAGCAGAGGGAAGGGGCCAACCCTGCTGTGGAACAGAGAGCCCGCCCAGCCCAGAGAGCATGCTGGGGGAGTCTGGTTTATCTTAAACCAGCAAGAGGTTTGGGATGGACATTGCATAAACCGGTTTGAGCCAAATCAGCTAAGTCTGACGATAGTCAACCAGGTTTATTTCAGATCGGTTTCAGCTATTTTTAAACTGGTTCATGTGCACTGAACATCTGTTCTGTTACAGGTTTAAACCAGTTTCTGATCTCTTAAACCTGTTTGTGTGTAATGTCTGTCCGTAGCCTGGGTGTTTTGAGGAGGGAGGAGGGGAAAGGGGGAAAAAAAAAAAAAATCAGAGGACTTAAACATCCACAAAGCATATTGTAGAATAATGTAGGGTCTTGTAGAAGATGCTTACAGATGCCAACTGTGGATTAGCTTCCATACTAAATCATTTGAAAATATCTATTTTAGTTAACAATCAAGCAGGCTCTTCACATTGTTCAGCCACTCCATTTCTGCACTTGCAGGCTTGCCTTCAGGCTCTTCTCTTCTCTTTTTTAATTTGAATGATGCACCAAATTGTGAGCTTACAATTTTTGAGTGACTGGTTGAGAGAAGTCCTATTCTAATGACACCTGTATTGTCTACGACAAAACCCCAGTGTTATACCTACACAAGAGGACCCCCATCTTAAGCTCTGCTATGCCTTCACTATTAGTGAGGCACCATGCATGCACATGTGGCACATTTACTCAGTGTGCCTTGATCCTCCCTTGAATAGGTAGATCAGAGGATAACAGTCTGCTATTGACATCAGTTAGTGGGAGTAATTTGTTTAGCACAAGTGACCGTGACCCGTTCTAATGGATCCAATAGGCTGAATCTTGAATCCCACTGTCAGTCCTCGAGTCACTGTGCCCATGTTGACGTGTTGCACTTTATGCTGCAAGTACCGAATTCACGAACCTCTTAAGCAAAGGTAACTTGGGCAAATTACAAGATCATTTTTCCTGGTGCAATGAAGGACTCCTGGGAACATGATTGAAAGTACATATAGGGCCTTTTTACAGCATCTGTAGGTGGGTACTCCTGACTCTTGTGCTCAGGGACACAGGGGTTACTAGGAAGCCGCTTGCCACTCACCTGCTTCAGCCGTTTAATTTCATGTTCCATTTCGACTTCCCTTGTCTTCGCATTGAATTCACTCACGCTAGTTGAAGAGCTTCTACCACGGCCGGGACGCTCACACTCTAGCTTATACAGCTGTAGGTGCTCCAGTTCCTTCCGCAAGTCCTCAATCAGCTGCATGGTGATCAATACAGTTAGGCTGATTGTAGCAGGCTGTTATTAGTGGTCTGCATACCAACTGATCACCTACTTTCTAGCAGTGACCACCCACCCACCCTTGGGTTTACACTGCAACAGAGGCTACACATTATACCTCTGAGCTTGTCTATCACAGCCAACACCTCAGCTCTTATTCCTTGGAAGTGCTGATCAGATGGGTATTTACACTCTTCCCCTATATAGACTAAGAAAACAAAACTAAAAGGACCTCCTGGGTCATGAAGTGCAGTCCCTTAGTAACCCAGGCACCACGTGCAAGAGCAGATAAGTTTATTAACAGGAATACAAACAGGAACCTTGAAGAGCACATGTGCAGTGCTATGGAGATCAGGGGACAACATTTAGAAATATAAACTCTCTGGGTCAGGAACTGTCATATACCATGTATTCGCATAGTACCCAACACAATGGGGACCCAGGTCAAGGCCTCTAGACTCCTGTGCTATAAAAAGAATGATAGAAGTTCCAATGATACGGTCAAGATTACTGTGTTTATGCTACATCCCAGCCTGGCTGCTTGTACTAACCAGCCCGGTTATTTATACCAACAAAAAGATACAGAATCAGCCCCCACAGCCCTGGTGGCACTCACCTCCTGAGTAGCTTCCCTCTCCTTATTAAACTGTAATCTGTTCTGCCGTAGTTTGTCCATCATCCTTTTGTACAAATCCATCTCGTCCTTCAGCCGCAAACTGGTGTCTTCCAACCTGTCCGACATACGTTGCCGCTCCTGAGGTAAGAGAGACATTTTATGGCCACCTTGAATTACACCACGCTAGCGATTCCCCACCATCCTTTTACATCTCGACTCCATTTGTCAGTACAGATGAAGCTGTTCTAGAGCACAGTTTCTCAACCTGTGGTACGTGTACCCCTGGGGGTACGCAGGTATCCCAACACTCTCTCACCCTCTTTTCCTCTCTTTCTTGCCCCTTCCTCCTCTCAAATATAGGGCAAAAAATTTGGTGCACCATGCATTGCATGGCGCTTTAAATTCCCCAGTAATAATTTGGCGAATAATTCAGCCCTAGCTTTGGCCAACATCACCTCTATCCCAGGTACATACTTGAGTTGTGCACCCCTGGTGTAAAAGGTGGCAACCCTACCCACACTGGATCAGACATCTGTCATATCATGGCCTTATATACCCAGCCCTTCTTCCAACATATGGCACACATTAGTCTGTAAATATAAAATCCCCTGGAAAATTGAATGTTGGGGTACTTATTAAAATTTTCAGAAGTTAGGGGGTACTTGCTACTTAAGAGCTTGAGAAACACTGTTCTAGAGCTATGTTGCACCCAGATGCTTAAAAGCCTAGGGTTCTTGTTTCTTCCAGCTGTCCGCATACAGAACCATATTCAGACAAAGGAGTTGAATGAACAAGCACTTCTTAGGAGGACCAAATCCTTAGTCAAATCTTAGTTTCAAAGAGCAACTAAAGTCAGAGAGCTGTCTAGAACGGTCTGAATGAACTTGGCAGAGGGAGTTAGACAAGGGGTATATTTCTGTACACTCTTGGAGGCACTCTCTCAAAAGAAAACTTACAAAAAAAAAGTGTGCTTTTTCTTTAAGACAGAGTTAAATTGCCCTCATGCTAGTCATATCCCCTGTAAAACCTCTGGTTTGCAGAGATAATTAAGAGTTCAATTCTTTTCTTCTTTTTTAAGTGGTTAGTCCCTTAAAATCTGATCTCATTCATCATGAACAGAAATATACCCAGCCATTACAATGGTTTTTAATGTGAACTCTGAAAAAAACCCAAAAATCCCAAAACAGTGGGTTTTGCAGTCTGGCTCTGACTGATGCTCCTTTAGATTTGATAATGATACCCAAAGTTCATCCAGCTCCATTTATTCACTTATTCTGGACACTGAAGGTTTAAGAAAACAAAGCAAGAAGCCCCCACCCAACACACACAGACAAGCTGCAGTGTTTGGTCCTCATGAGCCCCACAGCTGAGAGAGAGTCATTAACAGCACAGATGTGATCAGCGCACAGTTTAGTCACCTCATCAAGTCTCTCCGTCTGTGATTTCAGCCGCGTGACCGCACTTTTAAGTTCACCATTTTCCTCTTCAAGTTGTTGCACCCTATACAAAGAAAACCAGCAAGTCTTAGGCTGAACAAATCTACAGGGAGAAACTGGAATGCAGAGAAACAGGCCCCCAGAAAGACCCATTCATGTTCAATAAAATAACCAGAAGGTGTTTTGTTTTTTCACTTTGATCCTTCATGGTTTCCATCATGATCACTAACTCTTGTTTTAAAGCAGCCCCAGCTGCCACACTAGCATTTAGGTACCCAGCTGATAGGAACGAGATCGGAGCCTGAACAGAGTCCAGCAGAAAGAAATGGACCCCTAAAAAAAAAAATAAAAAATACCCAATTCAGTTGCAATCATGTCTCTTTGGAAAGCTGTAAATCTACTTAGTTACACGGCTCAGATGGACATATGCATCATGACATGATGGCAGAGAGGGTGCTAACCCACTCCAGCATTGAAGTCGGCAGCAACATACAATTAATCTGCTACCCAATAGCAGCTTCGGCTGAAAAGCAGCATCTTGCACACACAGAAGTACAACACATGCAATGCCTGGCTCTGCTGCATTAACAGCATTCTAATAAGTTTTCTGCATGTGTTTTGCAGCTGTTGGCAACCGACTTCCCCAGGTCCTGGGCCAACAGTCTTCCAGTTCTGGCTGCAGATGGGAACACAATGGACACACCTGGGATCCATGTACAGGCAAGGTTGGAGTCCAGTTACTCTCTAGGCATTTCTCTAGGCCTACAGAGGCTTTAGCATAGAGTCTGCTCCCTCAGTGTATGTCAGAGCCACAGCTTGGCACCCTTCACAGCATGGCACAAGGCTCTTGGCTGAATGTCTAGGTGGATGCTTTGGCGGCTCACTGCAGCTGTGGGCCTGCAACACCAGTAGCTGGAGGTTATCTAGCTTCTTCCCTGTTTGATCCTAATGATGCTAGGCACCCAGGCAGTCATTTAGGGACATGCATTCACACCACATGTTCATTATTACACTATATACATGTTCAGTCACAATGCAAGTTGTGTGGGGGACAAGTGGCAATAGAGTTCAGTTTGGAGAACAAGGTAGGTGTATCCATACCCCAAAAGGCTAAGATATATCTGCCAGCAGGGCTCTGCATGGGTATAGGGGTCTGTGCACTGCAGCCAGCTGGGAAGATTAGAGGGCAAATTCCAGGCATGGATCCTTCCAACACAAACCACCAGGCCTGCTCTTGGGTGTTACATAACTCAGAAGTGAGTCTTCAACTCCAAGTACTTAACCCGCATACCCATCTGCACCAAAGGCAACAACCCACCATCTACGCTTGTGCAGCAAATGCAGAAGAAAACCCAACTACAAGAGTGAGGGACAGTGTCACTGTTTTCTGCGTGAATCCAGACAGCATGTATTGTTGAATGACACTAGTGAAGCCAGCGTGTGCATTACCTCGTGTTCAGCAGCTCAATTTCAGTGCCCTTCTCTTTTTCGTATTTGCTATATGCTTCTCTATGCCTCTTCACCTCTTCCTCCAGGGTTTGTTCTGCTGATGTCTCCTGGTCTTTCAACAGCTCTTCTAGTTCGTGAACTCTAGGGAAGCCAACGTTATTTTGGTAACGGTTTCATAAATACTCCGACACTCTGGGATACATCAAAGCACCTTCGCCCCTCTTTTTACTGAACTCGCCACTTCGTTTCTCTCCTTTCCCAGAGTCATAAAGTTAAGCAGCATCAGTTCCTATTATTATGCTATTTGTCAATGTTGTACGAAAGGGAGTAAATTCCACTTCCAAGATCACCTTTAAGTCCTCCCCTATATCAGTTATAAAAGCTCTAAAGAATCCTCTTCAAAACCACATGCCACGGTTTCATCTTTACAGACCTGGAGACAAGTCAGTCAGACCTTGCTTGGCAGCAGCACCCCACTGCATTACTAACTGTGGTCAAGAGTCTTTGCTCACTACATATTCAGCAAGACCCGAGTCAGAAGTGCGAGGGCGCTGGCTCAGCGACATGCAGACGATTCAAATCGGAAGTTCGCGCTTTTTTACAGTTCAGCAACTGAGACACAATATTGGATTTTCCACTTTGCTGCTCGCCTCCTTACAGCTCTGGCCTTGGAGGTATTGCAGTCAGGTGGCACAGGGGAAGCAGGCTGCATGTTCGATTACCTGTGAACTAGCTGTGTGTTCTCCTGCTTCAATTTGCTCTTCAGGTCTCCATTTGTCATGCTGTCGTTCTCCAGTTCTGTCACCTTCTTTTCTAAATACGTTACCTAGAAAGGAATAAGGGTTTGGGTCAATCACACACTTCCCTGTAATTTTAAGAAGGACATTTTAGCCAGGTACAAAATGTACTCCTGCCAGGACGTCCCTGAAAGGGTATTCTAGGATTAGCCTGTCAGACAGGGGATACAACCCAGCGGGCCAGGGCACCAGGCCAGAAGGAAAAACCTCAGCCTCTCCACTCTGCTCTGCAACTGCAAGATGCTGCAGCAAGGCAAAGTCACAGGAGCCAGCAGTGAGTGCTCTCTAGTTTTAGATGCCCAACCTGAGAAACCCGGGCCCAACTTCAGACTTGCAGGCGCTTAGCTACTTGACATTTAGTGTTATGTCAAACACCTCCCAAAATGAGGGAACTTAAATCTGCTTTGAACATTTTGGTCTTAAGCCTCTACATACTGGTTTTATAGTATGTACAATGAAGTAATGAACCCCCTCGACAAAAACGAGTAACGGTAGCTGTAAATAGGAAATTTAAGCCTTAAGAGGTCTTGCTTAATTAATTAATTAATTAATTAATACAAACCTTGTTTATATCATTTTCTTGATGACTGAAAGACTGATATATTAATCATGCTAAAATGCACAGCATTCCCATCAGCTCCTTAGCTTCTACATTAGGTTAGGCTCTTCCGATTCTTTTGGGAAAGGAAGTGAGCATTAACTGTGGGATATTCAGAGATCCTGATAGAGATCACCAGCCACTCTAGGTGGCTCATTCAAGCAGACACATGTAACCAACAAAGGCTCTATTAAATCTATTAATCATGATAAAGGCTCCTCACCTTTTCAGTGATATCGTTATCACAAGAGTCTATGCTATCTCTGAATAGGTCTTCTGTGCTGCCGTTGCTGCTGCTGAAGTTACTGTTGTGGAAGAGTTGTCTGGAAGATAAAGGGTGGGGGGGAGTATTACGATATTTTGTAGGAGTCCATGATATTTTAGAGCAGCTTAGCATGGGAGGTTCAAGGTGCAAATATCTGGACAATTTACAACTGCTTAAGGATACACACACAATTGATTTCTCAATCCTACACTGACTAACAGGTTCAAATTCTACTACTTCAGACACCACAAAAATACATTTATTCCAGATGTCAGAGTTCGTTGCTAGTAGTAGCCTTAGACAGGGTTCACACCAATATCAGTTAACATGCTTTAAAACACTGTTTATTCTTATGCAAATTAGGTGCTACAGTGTGTTCATGTTTACTACACTAATATTCATACAAGACCTACGAGATGCTTGGTGGCTGAGTTAACCTCGACGCTTAACAATTTTGCAAGACAAGCAGCACGGTTTTCTTTAGTTGAAGAAGGGAGTGGCTGGGAAACCCACCCAAGAATACCCAGTGGTCAGCTTAGCTGGCTTATTTCTATTAAGCTCTCTTACACCCCTGAATACCCTCAAATCCCAACAACTCTTTAGCAGACAGGCTCTTCCTACCTTACAGAACTAGACCCCCATTGCTAACAACTACATCCAACTGCAGGGTGCCTAAAAGGACTACTCATGAAGAAGTCCAGAAAGCAGGTCACTGGGTGTCTCTATCCAAGGGTAGTTAAATACTGGAACAGATCACCTACAGAGGTTGTGAAACCTCTCTCACTGGCAGTTTAATTGTAGGTTAGACAAACCTTTATCTGGGATGCGTTACACAGGGATGAGCCTATCTTGAGCAGGGAATTGGAATGGATGATGACCTTCAGTCTTTTCCAGCCCTATTTTGCTGTGATGCTATTTGACTGATGTCAGCCAAGTTAAACTTATAGCTTAATGAGATACTTGTTTTTTTTGTGAGTAGAAGGGGTAAGGACAGAGATAACCATAAAAGATTCCTTCCTAATCGCTAAGCAAATTGGAGGAAAAAATGTTATTCTTCTGATGTAACTCTTTTCAGTACCAATCACAGAACTATTCCTCATTTCTGTTTATGCATCATATTTAGTTTCCTTAATGCTAGAGAAACACCCTACCTAAATCTGCGTCATCTACATAAACCTTCGTTAGCAGTCGATATTAAAAGGGACTAAAATAAGCCAAAAGGAGGCAGATGCAATTTCTTACCTTCCAAAAGCTGTGCTTGATATTTTTCTATTGGGGCTACATGGAGAAAGAACAAGTGACACAGTAATTATGTATTTTATTTGGTTAACATGAGAATCACTAACAATCCCACAGTTTAGTAGTCAGCTGAATTCTGTATACCATGTAATAGTCAAGTGTTGGCTTTTTATTTCTGAACAATTATTTGGTGAAGCAAACCATACAAATTAATCACAAGCTACCCCAAGAACTAGCAACATGAAGGTGGGCCTAGAGCCAGAAGTCACTGTGATTGTTAATAAAAATTAATTTGGAAATGCTGTATTCGGTACAGAGAGTCCTGTTACAATTAAACAGGGTTTTATCAGCTCGTGTCAAAGCAAGAAACCGGAACACTGCAAGTACTGTGTAGCGTTAGTGACATATTTATTCCAAGTTTCCAACTTTCGGATGATTTTTGAATGGAGGCATTCCCCTCCCCAATACATCCCTCAAAATTACCACAAACTTTAATAGAAAGTATCTCAAGATTTTTTGTTTTGTTTTAATAAATCATCCTTTTTCTTTTTACAAGCAAGGACTTCACCTGCCTCGGGAGTTTCCAAGAAGCAGCACTGTTCAGGGGCCAGATCCTCAAATTGGTATTTAGATGTCTAATACATTCCAAGAGAGGGACCTAGCCATGTAACCAAGTCAGCTGCCTGAAGTCAGATAAAAAGCAGGACAGTGTGGTGCTTTGAAGATGCACTCACTCAGAAAGGCTTACGCTTTCATAGGTGACAGCCTACTTCATCAGATGCTCTGAACGTGTCTGATAAACCAGGCTGTAGCACATGTCAGAATGACTGGCAATGCATATGCCTGTACAAGCACAGAGTTTTCTTTAATTTAAATGATCTCCTTAGAGCAGATTCCCCTTCCCAGGCAAGGCGTCACAGAGGCAGATGGTTCATTTCTTACTGAAACAGAACACCATTCTCCGAATACAGCGGCGGCAGCAGTTGCAACATCTCTTCTCATTACAAAGGTATCAAAAACCCAGCCAGTCATGCTTTGACTTTTATCAGGTTACAGGCTGTCGTAACAGCAGTTAAAACCTTTTCATGAACACCCCCGCCCCCCGCATGCTATTGTTTTCTTATCTGGACTAGGTGCCGCACATTGTCTTTTTGCCCCTAAGAACACGGAACGAGGCAGCATTTGTATTCGGTGTCTAGGGGGAGCTACAGGTTCATGGATGAGCTGCTACAACCAGCAAAGGAATTTTGAGACTCTGGGAGCTCAAGGAAGTCGTTGTTTGGAGATGTACAAGTGGGTGGAGCACTGGGGAGTTTCAGGGCAGAGCTAGAATGTGCAGAGGCATCCAAAAAAAGTCACCGTCATGCTGGTTTTTAGCAGTTGCGCTCCTTCACCAAGTTTCCCTTGCTAGAATTTCAGCTTCAGATTCCAGGGCACAGAATCTCACCAGCTATTTTCCTGCCAGGCACGTATGCTGCAGCTGCAAGGTCAAGCCACAGAAGCTAGAGATTACGAGGCAAATCCTCAGCTAGGGCGAGCTGTCCTAGCATTGTTGATGCTCGTGTCGACAATGTCAATGAGCCATGACAATACATATGCTAAAGATCTGCCCCAGACATTCATTAGGTCAGTGTGCCTGATTGATGGATTGCTCCCCAGACACATACCTAGACTAGTAAATCCACTGTTACTAAGGTTAGGATGCTCACCACACTTCTCTGGGGAGGCTGTTCTAACACCACCCTCAAGCAGCAGTTTGAGACCTCGCTGTTCACATATTTTAAATGAAGAGGGCATCAGTGGTCTAACACCTGAGAAATATTTCCTAGATGGTTGGGAGCAGTTCCTGTTAAGATCAGATGGGATAGCAAGGTTTAAAATGTCCAATGCTGTTCTAGAAGAACAGCCTGGGCACTTAGCAAAAATGTTCGGACGTAGATTGGTTTCCCCTCTTTAGTTAGCACCATTTCTCAAAAGGACTTTCAAGAACAGAGTGACAGCTACTTACCTGTTTGCTTTCAAGTTTTTCAGCCGGGCTTCCAAGTCATTGAGTAGGTTTATTTTTTTGCAGCACTGAGAGCAGTAGACATCCAGTAACTCACTGTTATAAATGTGCCTCATTTTCCTTGGTGTTTGGCCAGCACTGTGTATACAAAAGGCAACAGGGTAGCTGATAACATGATTCAAGTTTCACTTTCCTTACCAGAGCATCACATACACAGTCACAAGTAGCAAACGTGCGGAGAATGCAACACCATTTCTATCGTAGCTATATCCATCAGGGCTAGTTGCAGAAGACACTTAAAAGGAGGTGGTCAGACATCCCAGGGCTACAATAGCTGTATTTGTCTGAGCTCCTAGGACAAGCCTACTCATCTTTACAGAGTATGGCTTTCAATAAGCCAGTATTAAACATATGCAAAATTGGAGCAAAAAGGAGGTGACCAGTCACCTCTGAGCTCTCTACAGGGATAGCATGGTGCTAATCCGATTCCAGCTTTAAAAATCAGGTAGTTTCTGATAGTGACTCCAGCTGCAAAATCTGTCAATTAGACTATACAAAGCTACGAAGGCTTTAGTGGAACCCAATGCCACGGATGCCAGAAGCAACATCTCTGCTGTGGCTTTTGGTGCGAAGAAGGCAGGGTAGGTATGCAACTTTACTAACTAGATAAGATTTTCTATAATTATGGGTTCATGAAAGCTTGTGTTCTAAGTTCACTTCATCAGATGCTGTCTTCCTTCACTGGGAAAACATCTGGAAATAGGTTTGGAGGCAGAAATGAATTTTTATCTTAAGACAACCAATCATCACGTAGGGCACACCAAGCAGTTCCAACACAGGCCCCTGCAGAGGAAAATGAAGATATAATAAATAAATAAAGATTAAGCAGCAACCTGGAAGACACAGATGAGCCTAAGTCAGAGTAGGCATTGGTTCTGGTCTCATCATCAGGACACGGGCTGCTGGGAGTGAAGTCCACATCATCTCCCTCCCCATAGTCTTCAAACTGTTCCTCATTGCTGATCAGGGAGGCAGTGGAGTAGGTGGAGAGGTCAGAAGCTGCAGAAGGGTTGTGAGGACTTGACCTGGAACAAGACATCAGAAGAGGTCATCTTTCTTGGTCCTCTACCATGAGGTTTCTCAACCTTTTCAGGAAGTCACAAATTTCTGTTTACTATCATAGAAAAAAACACCCCATGAATGAGACAATCATGTACTTGTAAGTGTTCAAAAGGATGCCGGAGAACAGTGACAGCGATGCATCATCTTTGCTCTAGCCTATAATATTTTTAATGCCACCTGCCTGCCATGATATTTTTTTTCTGACCACTCTCTCTTGCCTACTGGTTGTAAAGGTCTAAGGGATCAGAAAACACTTTAAGAAAATCGGGCTAACAAGAAACCAGGTTTGCAAAGAGGAAGAGGAGGAGATCTGACAGTGAGAGGGATTGCACAATTTACCCAAGGTCATAGCAAGTCAGCGACAGTCAGGAATGAAACTGGAGTCTCCCAACTCCATCTCCCAGGGTTTGTCCACATGGGCATGTCAGCACACTCTATGCTCAGGTGTGAATTTACTGCGTATCAGCTGTTCCATGTTGTCCTCTCTGCACAAGCACCCTTAGCACGCACTAGCTTACTCCACAGTGTGTACCAAGAAAAGCCACGTGGAGTTAACAAGGAGTAAGCATAACACTTCTGGGGGTGGGAGGGGGGGAGGCAGGGAAATTGTTTCACTTTAAAAGAATGCCGTCTTTTAAATTAGGCTCTGGTTTAACTAGAAAGCCAGCTTTGCTTCCCCGAGAGTGCAAATGCTTAGACACGGCACAAGTTTCCACTAAAGGACAGAAAACATTTTGGTTCAGAAGCTTTAGAATTGAGTTCCTTGAAGGAAAGCTCACAGCGGCTTGCTCCTTTTGGCTGCTCGGGAATCCAGGGGGCTGGAAAGGCATGGCAGAAACCCTGCGTCTGAAGTGGGCAGCTCAAAGGAGCTAGGCTCCCACAGCCCGCTTGGCTGCCATAAGGGAAGCTGCTCCGGATGAGGAATCTCTACAGTCTGTAGAACTGATGGTGGTGGTGGATTCAGCTTAACACGGATGCAGCTGGTGTCGAACAGAGAAAAAGTGGAAGGAGGTGGTGGTGCACATCTCAAACACACCCTGGCACAGTGTCCCATTCCCTGCATTAGTGCTGGTCCCCCTAGATGACAACCTAATCTCACATGGCAGAGGATCTAGAGCTCCAAGTCTCCCGGTGCCCCAAGCAGGTGTCAGTGAGATGCCACATGACAGTGTTTGCTTTTAAAAAAGCAAAACAGTAAATCACACATGCAGCTACATTAAATCAATATTACAGTGGTAAAACACAAGCACTTCAAGTGAAGAAAGGCCAGAATTACAGTAGCGTGTAAGGAAATACAGAAGACAGGGTAGTTAGCAACACAAATCTCTATGCAGCCCAACACCTGCATGTTTTTACCTAGATGAGCCAACAGCTTTAAGGCACCCCCCTTGCTTTGTGGTGGATTCATGCTTGAATCATGATACAAATGGTCAGGAGTAGAAAGGTAGAGCCAGGGAGGAGGAATAAAACCACCCATTTTTAATGGCTAATGCACTGAGTTCATTGTGAGGGCTATACCAGAACTGTCTCGACAATATGCAACTCAATCCCAGCTGGAGGTGCCAGGCACACGTAGGAACCCTATTAGAGATGGGAGAATAAATCCAGAAAGAGATAAGAGCGGGAATTTTCAAAGCCATTTAAGGGAGATACAGATGGCCAAATGCCATTAATTTTAAATGGGTATTAGGAGCTTAATCTGAGATTGTTCAGACGCCCAAGTGATTTTAGACTGGTCTGAAATGAGAATGATCAGTTGACATGAGATGTGTGCCCTGGGGGGTGGAAAAAAAAAGAAGTCTCCGACAGGTGAACTGCCACTCACTTGTCTCCAGGCAGGAACAGGCCTCCGAGCACGCCATCCTTCTCTTCACTTCTGCACACGTCAGATGCTTCCGAGCTCTGGGCACTCTCAATGGCACTGTCCATGTCAGACTCATGGTGAATTTCCTGCTGTGCCAGCGTCATCGTGTCTTCATCAGGAAAGAGCTCTGCCTCACTGTATGCACTTTCACTGTCCAAATAGGCACAGTCGTGAAGTTCACTATCCTGCCAATGAAGAGGAGAGAGGGAGGGTGTCAGGAGGCATTCACATTAGGTACAGTAAATGGCAAGAGCAGCTATATTGCTACTGCAAGGATGCACTTGGGATTCTGGTTCTTCCAACTGGGGTAAGTGTCAGAATGAAGGGCTTTTCTCTCTTTTTTTTCCAAGGCCAGATCCTGCAACCTTTCTCTCGGTGCAGTGTCCCAGGTGGCACAAATATTACAGCTCTCTAACCAGCAAACAGCCAACTTCAGTAATCCTCATTACCCAACACACCTGTGACAGTGTGAACCATGGCAGAAATTAATGCAGTTCACAACAGAGCTCGTTTGTCACAGTCTCTGCTCTCTTTAATCTAAAGTATTCCTTTTCTCCCAATGTTCCCAAATTAGTTCCTGTAAAGGGCAAGTTCTTAGCGATGTTATGTAGTAAAGTAACCTCTTACACAGAAGTAACCAGGAATACTTGGTGCACTATTTGCTTAATTATTAAAAGAAAAAAAGAATTTAAACTGGAAAAAATAAAAGCTGGCAGAAGGAATTAAAAAACCTGATAATCTGCAGTAACAAATGCATAAAAGAAGGGGGGGGAAAACCCAAAGACATCTGTTCCTGCTTTTGGGAAGCTTATGGCACCATTAAGTATTAGACTAAAATACGACACCCTTTTCTTTACTGCAAAAACATTTTGCTGTTGACACTTGCTTCTTCATGGCTTTTTACAACAGTCACCCTAAGCTGTATTTTTATTCTACTTTTTCTCTTGTCCTTGCGAGACAAAATAATTGAAAACGAAAAAAAAAAAGCCAGAGATCCTGTTCTTTTGTCCTTTGTTCCAACACGTGGCAACAAACATTTCCAACACTTCACTGTAACACAATTCACGCTGGCTCAAGAGTACGCGGCCAGTCTCTCAAACAGCATGGCTAAGGCCCCCACTGCATAGGCATCATACACATACTTAGCTTGAAGCCCCATGAGCTCTCCGTGTTAGGCCTACCCATGGCAGGTAAAATTAAGTGCGTGTTTAAGATTTCATAGTTCAGGACCTTGAAGTTATTCATTGCAGCCAATGACCAAGCAATTCACTGGAATAACTTTGCATTTGAGCCATGTGCCTCTCCTCCCTTCTCTCAGCAATCATGATGAGGCATTAACCATGCTGCACAGCAAACTCGTACCTGTATGCGTTCCCCCTCTGCTGGGTTTACTCCAGCCACCCCCAACCAGTGCCTCAGAGGCAACATGCAACCTGCAAAATCTACCAGCATTGCTCACAGCCTGTTACTGGCTCAGTAGGTATTGTTGCCCATGGGCCAATGATGACTGAGGGCTCCAGATCTGAAAGTCATTGCCCGGGTCTTGTCCAGCACGCAGCAGCGTTAGTGTTGGAGTTTGCACACAGACTGCTGCAGATACTCTGCTGTATACTAGAACAAAAGAATCAGCGGAGCCCAGAGGAATATCCTCCACTTTTAAAATGAAAATACATATGCTAAAGATCTGCCCCAGACACCCAGATGAAGTTGCAGGGGAGCGGGGATGGTTTATGCTGGACAAGAGCAGTTTTGTGCAACACCCTTGTCAACTTCTCAGCTGATGCAAAAGGGAAGTACCCTTATCAGAGAAAAGTTACAACTTCTTGAAACAGCCATTAGTAACAAGTGCTGCTAGGAATTTAGGTCTTATCTAGCCTGTTGTTACCGGAAGGCTGACATCTGAGGAACTAGAAGGATTACAGAGTCACAGACCCCACGCAAATCTGAGTGAATGAAACGGGAAACTGGTTTTATTCAGACTTTCAGAACTTGTACAAAAGACCTACTTAGCTCAAATACCCACAAACAGCTGATAGGACAGCTCTCCATCCCAAACCACTCGACGCATGAAGGACTGTATTCCTCCAGGTCCAAAAACGGGGAAATGGGACCAGTTATTTTATATTCTAGACACTTTAAAGAGAAAGTAGATTGCAGGTATGGACAGATGAAACTATACTCATTTAAAATGGGTTGTCATATAGGGGACACTTATATGCATCAAATATACTCATAATAAGTGAAGCTAAACCATTCAGCAACTGCCATGATCAAGGATAAACTGATTTTACCCCAATTCAGCTTCCAATTCCTGCGGGATAGAACAGACATACGAAATGGTTGCAGGAGATCAGCAGATGTGTGCTCACAACTGATAGAAATTCCGCATTTCTAATCCATCATACTTGTTTCACTTGTCCATGCCCTGGCACTTCCAAAGGGACCTACGGGATATAGGTACCTTCATACCATTAAAATTCAAAGGAAACTGGACACCTCATTCGCTTTGAAAATCCCAGCTCCGATGAATGGAATAGCTACCGTGCCCAGCATTATCCACATATGAAGTTTTTGCAGGATGAGGGTCCAAGTTTCCTTTCCAAAAATAAAAAGCTGTGTACTGCTCTCATGCAGAAGAATCCGACCACCGACAGTTATACTGCACGGTGTCCAGTGTACCCTGCTCTTACTGCCACACATGCTCTGTAGCTGCCCTCCGTATCATTACCCTGAGAAACGCTGTTTCTACCCACGGCTCCACATCAGATACTCTTCTCAAAAGATAAATCCCATATGCAAATCACTGCAGAGCAGCAACATCACAGCACTTTGGACTCATTTGTTGCTAGGAAGTAGCTTTGCTCCTTTAACATATATTCACCATGCACTGATATTAAATAGGAATTACACAGCTACATTAAGGACCGGTATATTTAAAGAGCATTCTAATGCAGATTCCCCTCCACATTGCCTATCTTGTTGTTAGTCATATGTAAAGTTAAAAGACTTCATGTCGGCCTGATGTTTTCTAAGTGCATAAGAGATTCTGAAAAATGGGATGGGGGAGCTCTTGGGTCTGCACTGGAAACAACAGTGCGGCTTAAAAGACTGAGCACTGGGTTGGGACACAGAGATGGGCTCAACTCCTGGTCCAGCTTGGATCTACCCAGCCAGGGCTCAATTTACCCTGAAAATTCCCTTTGTGCTGCTGGGGTGGCGTAAAGCACCTGGCCCCCCAAGTTCTTGCATCTCAGAAGGGTTTAATGCAATTAAGTACTGGCTGCTGGTACAGAAATATCTAGAGCTGTTAAAATTTTCTAGTCCAAAAGAAAAAGTGGCACGAAATGATTCAGCCAAGCTGTTAAAATGGAAATTAACAGATCAAGGGAGGGAGTGAGGGGGGGACCCCAACCCCCACACATCCAGGCCTCCAATTAGCCTGTCATTTCTGGAGATCTTGCTGAAAACTTTGCTTAAGCAAGTCTTTATTGCAGACAAATCTCCCTGGGATTAAAACATTAATACGAGAAATTAAAAGGTCAATAAGAGCAAGACAGACACACAGGCCGATCCCGGTAGGTAGCAACCTACATTTGTTTTTATAAAAATAGCAACCCAGGCTCTTTGAAAGGGGTCTATTAATGAGGAAACGTGCATCCACCTCTCCAGAGCCCTAGCTGCTCATTTTCCTTCCTGATGCTCCCCCTTCCCCACTTTTTTTTTTTTGGCAAGCTAACAGCCACATTTTTAATTGGTTTTACAACGTCTATTTTTAGCTTGCAGCAAGGCATGCACTGTACCTGCCTGTTCTGCTTAGCACCACGTACTATTGTTTTCAGTTGTAATTATTCCTCTCCTCACCCACTCCGAGCCAGAGCTTTGAGAAACAAACTGCCCCGGTAGATAATTTACAGCAAAGGTGCCTACAACAACCTTTGAAACCTGCTTTACACACGGTCAGAGAGAAGTAGCTAGCATCTTAGTCTGGAGACAGGCAGCAAGCAGAGTAGGTGGGCATCTTAACTAACTCGTTCAGAAAGGCATAAGCTTTCACAGCAAACAGCCTACTTAGATGCTATGGATGCTGTTGCCTACGAAAGCTTATGCCTTTTTGACCGAGTTCATTTCTAAAGTGCCCTCCTGCCCTGCCTTCTGCTTTACACCCTGTTGAAAATCTTGATCATAAGGCTCCCATCGACAGCTGCTTCCAAGCCCAGACTGCTGCCTCATCTGATAACTGCTGCTGCCCACAAGGAGCTCAGCACAGGTTGCACTGTTCGGCTGGCCGAATGCAAGATGCACAGTGCCAACGCTAACCTCAACGTTGGCTTCTCTCCCTGGTGGGTTCTGCACAACACCAGTTCTCCCAACTCAGAGGAAAACATGAGCTGGGAACATCATTCAAGGCCATATCCTTTTTACCTGAGATCTTGGGCAAGGGTAATTGAGACAGAAAGAGCTAACACTTGGCAATTGTCACTATGGAAAACTGTTTGGGGGCCAGAAGCAGTCAAGAGAGATGGGTGGAGGGCAGATGAACTCAGTTAGGAGGGATAAACTCACTCCCCCCCACAACCCACCTTTGTGTCTGCGGGTGCAGATGTATGCAGCCATAAACCAGCTTCCTACAGCAGTCTCCCAGGCCCACCTTTCTTAGAAATACAACCCTGGCAGGGGCAACTGGGTCCCCGGCACTTTCAGTCTTGCTTTGTTCATGGCATGTTGGAGATGTGGTTAAAATGCTGAGCCCTGGTAATAGGGTTCGCCACATTAGAGAGATGCGAGATGCTTGGGATCTAGGTGAAAGCCATGTGTAGCACTGCAGGCTGTACGCTTTCTGTGTGGTAATCATGGGTATCACAGAAAGCAACTTTTGCCTTGAAATGAGACTGGAGACAATGCTCAGAGAGCAACACCAGAATGCAAGCTGTTCCAGTGGCCAAGTGCCAAGTGCCATGGATTGAAGAATCACTGGTAGGGAACGTGTTCTTTTCCACTTATCTTTTCTTTGATATGCACATAGCTAAGGCACACCACTGAGAAACTTGTTTGCACAACGTTACAGATTTTCATGGAGTAAGTCACAGGAAAATTTCCTTGATACGGCCTGAATAACAAGAGCACACACACAAAGAAAAAGCCTTTGAAATAGGCAGGTTAGAAACCACTACTGGGGATTAAAGCAGCAATGTAGTGTTACTAAGCAATACCCACCTGTGCAATTGTCCTAACTCATTAAAGCTACAGAAATATTGAAATCTTCAAGCAATTTCAGTAATCAGAATTCCTTGCAATGCTGATCCTTCCACACTGACACCTACCACAAGCAGCTTAGAAATGTACTTCTCTATAGACACCAGACTTATTCTCTCTTTTTTTTTGGCGAGAGCTTAAATCCCTCACAATTTATTTCAGTATAGCTTAGAAATAAAGCGTTACTTGCACAAAAGCAGGGACCAATTAGAACAGATGCTACTCAGCTTTTCTGTTAAAAGAGAACTTTGAGCCCTGTGTAGGGTTGAAGATGTAGGGAATGTTTCACCCTTGAGCCATTTATTTAAAAAAAAAAAATCCATGCTTACACCGACACTAGCACTTGAAGAAGTCAGTCTTCAATCTGAATTGTTAGGTACCCAAAGGCTTACTACATATATTATTTATTTACTATAATCAAAAGGTTGAAACTGGCCAACTAATTATTTTGGACGGTTCTTATGGAAGAAACAGCAGACTCACCTGGCAGAGAACATATGTAAAACACTAATCACCTTGGAGCTAGAGTAAAGAAATAAGCATTTTGTACTCCAGTCAGGCACTCATGGTATCCCTAAGTGCTTCAACAAGGCAGCGGGCCAGATATTTGTGCAGCAAGGCTAAGTACAAACAATCAAAAAGCCCGAGGCTGAAGTGATTCAGTCTTTGCAGGTTAGTCTATACTGCAGAGTTTGAACCGATAAGCAAATGACCATACATTCACTTTGATTCCTACATTCACTTTAGGATTTAAGCCCCCTCCCCCCTGGCCCCAGACCCCAGGTCGGGGTTTGCCTGGGGGGGTGGGGGGAGGAGGGGAGCAGTGAGCCAGCCCTCGCTGCTGCAGCTAGGGAACAGAGGGGTAGGGCCAGCCTTGCTCTCTGGAGCAGGCAGCACAGCCCAGCCTAGGGCTGCGAAGCATGCTGGGGGACTCTGGTTTAACTTGAACCAGGAAGGGGTCTGGGACAGAAGTTTCATAAACTGGTTTGACCTAAAGCAGTTAAGTCTGATACTATATTCAGCCACGTTTATCTTAAACCAGTTTCAGCCATTTTGAAACTGGCTTATGTGCACTGAACTTAGGCTCTGTTACAGGTTGAAACCAGTTTCTGATCACTTAAACTGGTTTATGTGAAGCTTCTGTCCCTAACCTTAAGTGTTGAATATTCAGCAATGGTTTGCTCTGTGCTAAGACCTGCTGTCCAACCATTTCAAGATACTGCACAATAAAGTAATGAATGCTTTTTCTCAAGTAGTAGTTAAAAAGCTGAAGTCATACAAGCATTTAATAGAGAGACAGAAACTAAAAGCAAGACTAGGTACTGACTTTTAGACTGTCAGGAGAACCAGAAGAGAAACCAGATAACCAGCTATTAGACCTCTCTCTTTCATTGAGCCCCAAACAGCAGCAACCATTATGGAGTTTGAGGTTTGGGTGGACACAACCAAAGAGAGCTGCAGAAGGTTACTATACTGAAGTCTCCCACATTAGCAATGGCAAACACAACTACTATTTACTATTATATATTCAGTTATCATTTGATTATTAACATTTACCTGGTAACCAAGAGACATGCCCATGTGAATACTGCATATCTTTAAGTAACACTGTGTGTTGCCTCAACTACTACCCACAAGCTCCCTGGCCTCTAGCCCTTCACCCCAAACATCTCGCTAGCAGTCCAAAGTTTATCCTTGCAAAACCTCCGAGGAGCTAGGGAAGTACAAAACAAGCAGCAGTTCAGGCTGAAATCTGCAACCCTTGGACTAGATCATCAGTTCAAGCCTGGGATTTCCCAGCATGATTGACAACAGTCTTGATCAAGTGGATCCCAGTCAGGATCCTAACAATTTAATTTGTTAAATTGGGCATTTCCCCGATCAAGACTCTGCTCTGGCATCCAGTTCTGCAAGGTGGCTTCTCCTTCAGAACCCAACTCCTGCAAGGTTCAAGTTCCCACTTCCTTCCCAGTCTACAGGCTGGAAAAGCCATCCCAACACAACGGGAGGGGAGGGGAACAGGTGCTACATAGCGATGTGCTGGGTTTGGCAGCCTCAAATCTAAATGCTGCTTAGCATTACAAGCCTCCTAGAAAAACAGGCTCTCTTGTCCCTGTTTAAAAAGGCTATTCAGTGTGAAGGCAAACATTCTCCCAACTACTTAGCATGGGGGAGGGCGCCAATAGGGAACTTCCCGCGGCTGTGTGTTTTGGGAAGTCAGGCACTTCCAGCAGTTCAGGCACTGAAACCACAATCCACATTTTAAAACAGATATCAAGTCTCTGCTAATTGTCAGGCGGATACAAGGAGCTAGTAATTTACTCTGCAGTTGCCGGAACGAACAGGGCAGAAGGTCCAGGTCTAGAAAGACAAGCACAGGCTGAAAACACTGAGCCGAGAGGTTAATAAATTAAATGGTCCTTTTGCACTATGCTTCGCTGGGAAGTTTTATAACTTCCTCTCAGTAGGCATCTCACCCACGCAGCTGCAGTTGGTGGACAACTGTATGAAATAACAACAGGTAGGGATGGTGGGATCCTTAGTGGATTGTAATCTCTATTTTAGCAAGGAAAGGGTGGGGGGAGGAAGGGGGAGAGTGGAAGCAAGAAATGCCAGAGCCATCTCTGGCAAAACTAATATCTGAAAGAAAGTAAAGGAATCAGTACATGTAGGGCTACTATTTTATTAAACTATTCAAAGCAGCAGCTATTTTAAGGCTGGAAATTACAGTTTGTTCGGTGCATGGGCTGCACATGACTTTGTTGCTCAAGTCTAACACGTAAAGCTCAATTTTCGAAGAGAGTTTCAGAAAGGCAGCGCATGCTCCGAGCAGGGGTTTCTAGAAGATGTTGGTCTTCAGACTTGTACAGTGCTGCAAAGCATCTGGGAAGGCTGGAGAGGAGCTTTCTCACTGCACAGTCAAAGCATATGAACATCCTGAAGACAGGACTGAGAGTCCATATGTGCAAGATGCGGTTGCTGCTTCATACAGTGCTGCAATTCAGGGGCCATGTGTTCTGGCTGAAAGAACAAACTTCTCCTGGATCGCTCACACTGAACCACACGAGCACAAGGCAAAGCCAGAGGTTTTGAAAAGCTGCTTTGTGCTCCTTTTAGGAAGTTTAAACTAACCCGCATTTTCCAGTGCTAAAGAAAATGCTCTGCAGACTGGAGCCAGTCCAGGAACGGCAGGAGACAGGGATGTTTGTGCTATACTACCTGTCACTTCAATTGGCAGGAATAGAAGTGCCAGACCTCTTGCTATACCAGATCCTGTCTGAAGCATGCCTTTTCATCATGCGTCGTCTGGTGGTGGAGTTCTTGACAGTAAGGGACTTTCACAGAGGAAAATGGGAACTTCCAAGAGTCATCTTCTCCAAAGGGATTAAAAAGAAAAATCAGCCACCTTATGGTTATGGTACTGGCAGGATTTTCCATGCTCACTAAACTGCTATCATCTGAGTGGGACATAAGCATCAGTGCTCCAAGTCCAAGGCAGGGAGTGTCTCTGCCAGGGCTCTTGCATCTGGTGAAGGCCAGCGTGCCAATGTTAGCACTGGTGGGATTCCCCCCGCACCCCATGTTTCCAAAGCACAGACAGCTGCAGAGCCCAGAAGAGAAACCCAACAGCCAACCTCCTCCTCTTCCCGACACTGAACAGTATGCCTTTCTTCTGAATTGCAAGACAATTTCCATTCTCATTTGCATCTTTTTTACTTGTTTAAAAAAGCTAAGCAGATACCGCACTCACAAACTATCAGTATCAGAGATGACACCTTTTATTAAACCAAAGGAACTAGCAGGAAAGGAATGAAGAGAGGCCTAATTAGCAATGTAGATTTTAGATATGCTGTGAAAAATCCTTGATTGAGCAAAATGGGAGTTCAGAAAAGCACAAACTTTCATAGGGGACAGTCTACTTTGTCGGATGCTACTCTGATGAAGACAGCCACCCTGCCCTGCCTTCTGCCTCTCTTCAGGCTACCAGGACTGACTACTCTCTCCAACTACCTCTCTCCAGCTGATGTGGGTTAAACCTCATTTTTAGCTGAAGTGCTTAAACTGGGAGGCATCCCAGCCTTGTAGCCATTCCTCCAAATTTGCTGGCAAGGGACAACAAGGATTCTACTTTGCTAAGAGACAAATGGACACACCACAACTAAGAATGAGCTGAAGCTAGTTATGATGGTGCCCCATCTGCACAGTGCATGTTGGCGTGACATCCCTTTGTTTATGAAGCTTGGATAAAACTCAAGATATTCAGCATACACATGGTACTTGCCTAAAATAGGATATAAGCATCCCAGAGTAAGCTTGACATAATTAACACTCATGAGAAATCTTTTCCTCAAGTCACAATCATCTCTCTCTCTTCTTAAACAACAGAAGAGCAGCAGTGGGGATGAGGAAGACAGAGCAGCTGTCAAACTCTTACTGGGGATCACTTTCTATGACTGACTCGGATCTGTCTGTACTAGTAAACTAACCTCTCCAGCAATGCAGGGGGAAGCCATTTGGTACCAATACAACACTAGCATCTTAATAAAAGTCTTGAGCCCATTATTCCCAGGTGAACAGCACACTTATCCCTGGGTCCTGTCTAACATGACAGCTGGCCAAAGACCGCTATGTTGCAATCCCCAATTCCTTTTAGCAAACAGACATGTTCTACAAAGAAGGTGATTTACCACTGTAGGCCAAACTCAAGACAAAACGTCATCTCTCAGCTAATATCCAAGTCAACCTGAAATTATCTAACTTTTTAAAGTGAAATGTTGCCCCACAATGAAGCACAGGGGTGTATTTTCTTTTATTTTTACCCATGTATTCAAAGTCAAGCACTCAAGGAAACGGCTTCTCAGCCCCGTTTCTTCGCCGACATTAAGAACTTGCCACTTAGGACCCAGCTGAGCTCGTGCACACAAGGACTATAGTACTTTTTCCTCTCCCTTTGTCCTCTCCTCTGCCTCAAGGTCAGCAAACTGAATACATGGTAATTCAGAGAGAAGCTGGCATCACTCTTGCCCATGGGTACACTGGATTCACTGATAAAGAACTCCTGGAGCAGTCTTATTGCAGGTCCAGGCTGTCACAGGAAAGGAAAACTAAGGCCTGAAGCAGGCACCGCATGCTCCTTTTTAGACTGCAGGAAAGCGGATGGATCACATCCGGAGTGCATTTGTCACCAGGCGGGAAGACATTCAGTCGCTGGGTTGTCACCACCACCCTTTGACGTCACACTGGAAAGACGGAGACAGAAACTGAGCAGCGCGCACCAAAAATAAAAAGTACCTGATTGTGAAATCAGGGTTGCAAAAGACCTGGGGTGGGAGCAAGTTCACATTTAAGAGCAAGAATGAATGGCTTCAATGTCTTGGGAAGGAAACTTTCGTTCATTGTTGCAGCTAACTGAAGGACCAAAGAGGTACTTGAGAACAGCCCTGCATGTGAGAGATGACAGTCAAGATTCACCTCTTCACCATTTTCTCACCCACTTGCTATATTCAGGTACAATTACATCCCAGTGGCATGACTCAACATACCATTTGCTATTTATCCCAGGCTAACATGACTGGTCTGACAAGCTGCACAAGGAGGGAAGTTCTCCCAAGAGCAGCCCTGGGAGTTTCTGTATGCAGGTACTTTCCGAGAACAAGTCCTAGCTTGGTTAGAGAGCAACTGCTGCCCTTGGGAAAGGCAGGCTCCAGGGACACCAGCTGGAACAGGAGGATGTGAGCTACTCCACAAAGTCCTTATTTACTTTGATTTCCGCTTCTTGAGGAAGGTGTTAATATGCCATTATTTGCATGGGGGAGTGGTTTTGCACACCAAGGAACACAACTAGAGCAGAATTCTTGGGCTCAAAGAAGGATTAAATGCAACAATTATGCTACTAACAAGCCCCTCTGGGCATTTAGTCTATCGCTGATAGTTACATCTCATTTACACGCTTAAGGTTTCTGCTCAAAAGAGGCACCTTTCCTGTAACACTGCAGTTTGTGTGAACAGCTGTAGGGGCTGCCTTGCTAAACAGCAGGCCAGGAAAGATTTGTTTCTCTTTTTAAAACCATGAGTAGTATCATTGTTTTATGGGCAGATGATAAAAACAGACAAGAGTCGAAGCCATCACTTCTGTACCACTCGCCTAAGAACAGGAGGGAGAGAGTTTTAAACACCCAAAGCCTAACACCGCAGAACATAACAAGCAGAAATAGGAAGACAAACATTTACAAATAAGCTTGGCTTCAATATTACAGGCTGTTTGTTCTATGTGGATGGACCATTGCACCCGGCAGAGCCTAAGAGGCATGCAAGGATTTACAGGATTTGCCCATGTGGATAGGCATACAGGAGTGGGAACAACCCATAGGGCTGTACCTACATTACAGTTTTACCTACCAACGATCACTACAATACAGCAGCTGCGCTACTGCAAATCTCAACAGAGCAATTCTGGTCCAGCGCAGACAACAGACCTACCACCTGCAGATGCTTTGTCAGCCTGATGAAGGGTGTTTGCGTCTGAAAGCTTGCCAAGAAGAATTTTTCCAACTATGTGAATTGGTCTAATAAAAGATATCGGATTTACCCAAACAAACCTTGTCTGTCTAAGAACAGACCTACATTCAGTTAAGTGTGG
>NW_005841879.1:3999139-4003647 GCF_000455745.1 Alligator sinensis
AAGATAACAAGGTTTGCAGTTGTGAAACTGTTTCATTGAACCATTAGGTTTGCCCGATGGTTGACATGCTGATTCTCAACCAGGATACCGCAGCACCCCTGGGTGCTCCGAGAGCCTTTTAAGGGTGCTGTGCAATGTTAGCACAGTTAGGTGTGCAAACATGATTCACAAGACAAACCCAGAGCTTTCAAATAAGAATCCACAGCACTAGAAACATGCTGACCTGCTTGGTCCTTCTGAGCCCTTCGCAACAGAAAAAAGTGCTCTGTTATTCTTCTGTAGTCAAAAAAAAAAAAGTGAAAATTAAGGAGCTGACATTTTCTGAGGGGTGCCTCGAGTCTAGAAAGTTTATGAACCACTAGGTTAACTGGAGAGGACTAGAATCCCATCCCC
The DNA here is from genome assembly GCF_000455745.1 of Alligator sinensis. Lineage (NCBI taxonomy): Eukaryota > Metazoa > Chordata > Crocodylia > Alligatoridae > Alligator > Alligator sinensis. The sequence goes on from NW_005841879.1 coordinate 3,999,533, forward strand.
CATGGAAGCATTCTTTTTTTGATAGCGCATGGCTGCCAACACCTGACGCACTGCAGCCCTCTCTCTCAGATTTAAAATATAATAATAAATGTAAAAACATGAATATGTATGGTACTGAGAAGCCCTGATTAGGTCTCCATATCAGAAGAAAGCCTATGGAGCTTTCAATCTGTACTAGTTGCCTATTCTGGATGGATTAGGAGACTCTGTAATCACCGAGGGGGGGGGGGGGGGGGGGGGGGGCAGATGGGAACCGAAATTACTTTCTGTCCCATGCAGGGAGAAACCTCCAGTCTCTACCGCACAACAAGGAAGCCTTGCGGTGGCAGCCAATGTGGCAAGGCAGCCCATGTTGGTGAGCTGGCGAGTGGAGGGCTGTGGCTTCCCTTGAGTCTGCGGTTCAGTGTTTCTAATAGCTTGCCTACATAAAGGAGCTGCCTGGCAGAAATTGTGCTGAATAATTATTTGGCTCCAGCTGCGTTTGCCCATTTCTTTGTGTAGACAAGCCCTCCGACTAATTTATCTAATGTCCAAGATCAAGCAGTCCCTAATAGGCTTTGCAGATAACACCACACCAGGGAGGGATCTAGTCTTTCAGCCGCTGGCTGGACAGTGGCAATCCCGGCAGGGCTGGGCTAGGCTCACAAGGGGTTACTAACCATACAGTACAGGATACTATTTGCCACTGGAATAACTGGCTGTGCAACTCTTCAAAGTTTAGAAACAGATTCTGCCTGCAGCCCGATTCCCCATCCCCCACTCCCTCCCTCCTGCCCACACTGGTTCTTCAGTCCCTGTCCCCTCATACTGCTCCCCCAAATACTCTTACTCGCTTGTTCTTTAAAATTACATCATCATGGTGAAAGACTAGATCAGAGATGGGTAAGAAATATTCTATGCAAGGCCTGCCTATAAAGTGTACTGTCTTCAGACCATGTTGTAAAGCCCCAGCTGCACGATAAACACATGCTAAATATCAGGGCTATTATAAGCTCTAGAGCCACCCATGTTGGGTATACTTCTTCACTTGATTCTTTAGTTGTATTTTGTTATGCGTTACAGGCACACAGCTGCAAACCTTAACACCGACCAGGAAGAGTTTTAAATTGTACAAACAATAGTTTCTGTCTTGCCTACCCCATATTTTACAATGGCATAAATTAGATCATCTAGGACTCCAATGAAAGAGAAACACATCCAAAAGACAATACCAAGCTGAGCTAGGACACCGTATATTACAGCACAGTAATGCACCCGTCTTCAAATATTAAGTTTTGCATAGTCCAGAAGAACTTCTAACATGCCTGTCCCCAATTTAGCACAACTATTAATCTAACTAATTATCACAAGAACACGAGCAATTAGATTATTCGAAGAGATTTCGCCATTGAAACAGTCCTGAGTGTTTGAAGAGATTAATGTTAAAGACAATACTTTCCTTGGCAGTGATCCACGGCAAATTTTATAACCATTTACACTATTTCACTGGGACTGTACATTCGGTATTCAGAAGTCAAACCCATCAATTCAGCAAACTGCCACGTTATTGAACGGGATGACTGACAATTTAAGTGGAACTCTTGTATTCCATTTGTGATTTTTTACATGGAAGTGCTTTTTGTTTTGAAGTCTTATCATGCAGCACTACAGAGAGGGATCTTTGAACCATCCACGCTACAGGAAAAACTGAGAAACACCTGCAGCCCAAGGGGACCTCATATGTTATATGTATAGTAATTAGCTTAGTCAACTCTGTCAGGCAGCCATCTCATAAACTTAGATTATAGGAAAAAGTTCCTGAACTGTGTGGCTGGGACCAAGAGTCCAGTACTGAGCACAGTATCTCAAACACCTCCTCCTTTGGACAGAGCTCACAAGACAGCCCTGAGTTTCGTGTCTCCTGCTGTGTTCAGTTTTGAACATTACACTGCACTTTTAAAAATAGTTGTTGATGACATTTTGGTATTTCCACCAGAAATCAGGAAGGCCAGGAACACAAGAGACATTTACACTAATATACCGCTTGGTTCCTGTTGCATTTTGAAACAGTTTGCTTATCCTTACCTAGACCAAGCCTAAACCCAAGTGAAGAGGGTTGGTTCACATCTCACAGCTAACTAGATTCATTCAGTCAAGTCATTCATAGCATCTGACCAAGTAGGAGCCTATGAAAGCTAATGCTTCTGAATGGAGTTAGTCAATAAGGTACCACACTGCCTTGCCTTCTAGTGAACTAGATATTACAGATGGACTATACAGATTACAGTTGGACCATGCAGCATTAGCTACACAAGAGGTGTGTGTCTTGAGTATAAAGGCAAGATGGTATAACTCACACTGGGTGGAGACTGTTATAGAAGATACACAGCACATACAGAGATTATTCCTATAGACTGAAAGGAATAAGCATGTTCTATCCTGATCTAGCCAATGCTATGCTAGAACTGGAACCAGTTAGCCATTTCAAGAGAAGACTGACACCCTTAACGGAGAAGAATTAAATCAGTACAACCCCCACCCCATGTGGGGACCAGGTTTTTTACAGGTGAACAGCTGCTCATGCATATCGGTCTGTTCACGTGAACAGTTTTACTGGAAGGAGTAAAGACAGTAGCTCTGGTTAGGGGAACAGGACAACAGCAGTTATATCTAATTGGAGGAAAGAGACAACAGCTGTGCACTTTTGGGGTCCAAGCCAGAGATCACTCTCTGCCACACAATGGAGGAGCACAACTGCTTTTCTCCATTTGAAGAAACAGATCCAGACTGGGAACCTCCTCAGCTGGCCCAGCCCACACCTTACCACCTTCCTGAAAACCTGCAAAGACTGCAGATCCTTCTACAGTTGTCCTCCACTTTGCACTGTCCCATCCCATCAGACACACAAGTCAGGGTCCAATCCTTCTCTCTTGTACCAGCAGTGAAGTTTCTCCTGATCAGGACCGCCCCACTGACTTCACCAGGGCTGGACGCAGCTTTAACACTCTGTAGGACTGAACATTATGAGCATCATGGCAGCAGCAAACAGGATTACAACAAACTCCTACTGGTGCACAGGATAGGGTTTCTTTGGGTGATATATTTTATTTTATTTTTTTTATCAGACCCAATTGCAAGGTTGGAATAAAAGTTAAACTGCAAGACAGGTCTGAAGGGGGAATCAGCCAATCAGGGCTTGTAAGAGAGAAGTGTGAAGGTGGAAGGGGAAGGGAAATTCCCAGGGCTAGACAAACAATTAGCAGAAAAACAGCTGATTACTTGGGAGATCAAGACCCAGCAAAAGGGTCATTAATACCTGTTGCCTGCAGGAAGAAATCCAGGAATCACTTAGTACATCAAAAACAATCACTATCACTGTTCAGGCCTGAATGTCCAGCCAGCTCATGAATCTTTATTCCTGAGCTTGCCATTTAAAGGTGGTTGGTAGCTTCCCCTTGAGCAGGAAGGCAAAGGAAGAAGAGCCCATCTTCTCCTCACCCCGAGATCAGCAGGATTTAGGCACTGAGCAGGTGTTAGAAACAAGCAGGGAAGATCCAAACAGACCTGTACAAGCCAAGGTGCTACTAATAACAGCTCACACCAACTCCAGATGCTTCCTCAGTCTGGTGAAGGGTATTTATACCTGAAAGCTTGCTAAGAAGAATTTTTCCAACTATTTGAGTTGGTTTAATAAAAATATATATATCAGATTTACCCAAAGACCCTCATCTGCCTCTGTCCTTAGACCACCATGGCTACAACCTACACCCTTGCGAGATGCTACTAAACCCTTCCCACAAATGAAGGCAGGGATGCAGGGGGCGGGCGAGAACCGACACGGGGTGGGTTTTTAATACAAAGCTTTAAACCTCCGACTCGCCAACCCCTGAGACCTTTCCAAAACGGCATTAGGTGCGGGGCGGAGGGAGCGATTCGTTCTCTAGCAACGACCCCCAGGCGGGCTGGGCTCACTCACCGCCCCCAGCTCCCGGGCACGGCAGCTCGCCCCGGCCCCGCGGGATGGCGTGCAACCTGCGGCGGGGCCCAGCGCCCCCCGGAGCGGGCACGGGCTGCACCTGCGCCGCTTCCCCGGAGCTCCCTGCCCGGCTGCCGGTGCCTGCGCAGGACCAGGCGGG
>NW_005841879.1:4004052-4005442 GCF_000455745.1 Alligator sinensis
GGGCAACGGCCAGGCGGCCCACGCGGGGCCCGAGGCCACGACACAGGCAGGCTCAGGCTCAGGCTCCGCGCCTGCCTCGGCTGTGTCCCAGCCCGGTGCTGCAGCCCGCCGCGCTGGGGTGGGGAGAAGATTTCTCTTCCCAGGGTTTGAAGGAAGCCGTCAAACCCTCCCATCGCATCTGCAGGAGTCCATCTCCGTCCCGGCCCCCACGCTTCACTGAAAAGAAACTGCCCGCTGTAAAAGCCCCCTGAGAATCTGAACGCGGCTTGAACCAAAAAAAAAAAAAAAGTCCAAACTCTGAACAGGACAGAAAACAAAAGAAAATGTAGCTGTCCCGACAGCATCGCTGAGAGGGGCAAGCACTGAAATCCTGTGTTGTGGTGCCCAGGTGCCTAGCACTAATGCTTGGGGGCTACTGAGATCCCAGCACATCTTCCAGCCGCTCATCAGGCCCCTGGACACACTGCAACATCTAATGGCAACCACGCTTGTTTCCTTCTTGTGGTGGAAGTAGCTGCCTTTGCCAGAAACATGCTTTACTCTTTATTTTGCTTCCTTCCTTTCTTTGCCCAAGAAAATCCTAGAACACACCAGGGTTCAGCACCACAACACGGCTGCGTCTGGTGAAAATGGAGATCAACCGGTAAAGGTAACAGTTGTGGGTGAGAAGGAGAAAATTGCGGAAGAGCTTTTCTACAAGACAGTGAGGTGGAAGATCAGCCAGCCTTTCTCGGCTGAAGTCATGACATATTTCTAGGTAGTAGAAGGGGATCAACAGCCAAACATTTGAAACACTGGAGGAGAGAGGAATGTTTATAGGCAGGTCTCTGGTTTCCAGCACTGCGATCACAAATACCTGGTAAACTGAGCTGGCTACCCAGGCCCCAGTCCTCCAAATGCACCCATGCTTTACTTCAGTTGTGTGAGTGGCCCCATTGAAGCCAAGCTGGCAGGGTCAGGGTGAGGAGTAGTGGGAATAATTCCCCTGAAATCCACTAGACTCCTTCGCTGGATGAGAAGCTCAGCTAGGAGTTCTTTTTAAAATACATTTAAGCCATAATAGGGTGAAACTAAAACCTCCCATTGCAATAAAAATTCAAAGATATTTTGTATTGTTTTTAAAAAATGCTCTGCACAATCCACAGCAAAGTCAATGCCCTCAGGGCTCTGAGCGTGCTGGGCTTTGGAGTTTCATTCCAAGTAACCCGAGCAGCAAAAGCAGCAAATGCAGAAGGGATCCAACATTAGAGATGCGGTTACCTTCAATTCATTTCAGCTCTCACAATGTTGAGTAACTTCCCTTTTTTACAACATCACCCGTTAACAAATGATGGGCAAGAAGGAAGAAATGGGAACAAAATATTTTCAAAACCACTTAAACCTCTTTCCC
>NW_005841879.1:4005473-4104563 GCF_000455745.1 Alligator sinensis
CTGGGCTTGCGTGGGGTGATTCAAGCCCAGGCAGCAGTACCAGGCAATCGTTCCCTATAAAATTACAGTCATAGGCCCAAATTTGGTACTTGGCCATGTGCTACCCTCCTACTAAGTGTATTATGCTGCAGAATTTGGGCAATCCGAGGAGGGAAGCGCAACAGCCAAACCAATAACAACCAAGGTGCTGATTCTTAACCAGGTGTTACAAGATCCTTTGAAGGGTGTTGTGAGATGCATGAAGATAAGCCAGGTGTGAGGAGACAAGCAGATAAACCCAGGCTCCAGCTCCTCTACCTGGTTGTTCCCCCTACCCAGCCACTCTGCAAGGAGGTAAGCACTGCCGTACAGGTTAGTTTTGGAAATGGGGTGCTGATGAATTCACACAAGTGATGGAGAGATGCCCCTGATGGGCACCTTGAGTCTACAACAGCTGAGAACCTCTGGACTAAGGGCTTGAAGGAGGAAAGGTCCAACACAGTTATTTCACCAGCATCTCCTCTCTGAAACCTGTTTTTTTTTTTTTAAATCGACTGTTAAACAATTATGAAAGGCTGCTGACATTAATGCTGAAACAGCCACCACCGTGTTTCTTCTTATAGCTGGAGAGCCCCTGACTCAGCAGAATTCTTGAAGTCTTTAGATTTATATCTACAAGTCCCATTAACTTTATTATTTGGCATTTGTACGCTACCAACATCCAGGAAACCCTAGGACCTGGACACCACAGCGCTGGGCTCTGTACACAAAATATGAGACGGCAGTGTCTTTGGAGCAGACTCTCTGAATGGACAAGACAAAAGTCAGGGCAGGGAACAGAGGTACAGGGGGGAACCACACTGGCTCTGTGTCACCCAGTAGGAGCAGATTACACGTCTTCAGGCCAGTGCCCTGTTCCAGCATTACAGCGTTTCACTGACCTTCTGGACAAAGGGAATTCAGAGTGGTTTTCACATGGAGATTCAGAAATTTCTTTCTCCCTTTCTGGCTTTCCCATCCTTCCCTTCCCAGTTATTTCCTCGATTCCTAAACTCATCCATGTTTCGCTCCTTCCACCGCCATGCCCTCCCTTTTCTGTTGTCTGCTTTCAAAGCTTGTTAAGCCCCATTCAGAGAAAAGAATGAATGGAAACCTAAAACTTCTCAGAGCTCTTGACACCCCACACACAGAGCTTACAATGAAGTATATTGCTGAAGCCAGCTTATATTGATGCCTGTTGGCCACACAAATCCATCGACTACCTTAAAGTCCCATACTCCAGATACTGCCAGAGCCTGGCTTCATTTTCATAACAGAGGATGGCTCTATGATGAATAATTAAAAATTACTCATTCAACAAAGAAAGAAAGAAAAAAGAAACTTATTAGCCTCAATCCTTTTATGCAAAACCTAAACCAATTAAATGAACTAGCAGCTCCCAGGATCCTCTCCCCAGTCTAACAAAAGACTAAGGACAGAGAGTTGCTTTCTGATGAAAGAGGGTGGGGGGATGCCTCTGGTTTAATTTTAATGAAGGACAGTAATAATGACAGCAGGCAAAATGCATAGAAAGTCAATATATGCTATTGCTTACCTATGCCCAAGGTCTTTGAGAGGCCTGATCCCATATGGGGAAACACGGACCAATCCCTGCTCTCAGAGAGCCTCTGGCATCATTCTTGGTGCAAGACCGGGGCTGGCATTTATCGGCCTGTGTTTCTATTGTGGAGCTGTTGACGAGTTTCTGGCACAGTATTACATCATTGTATTGTAAGTACACATCTATAAAATCACTCGATTAATCTTACTGTTGGCCACACATCCCTAGCTTACTCCAGAAATGAGTTAGGTCCAGACTGATCCTTCAGAGCTTAGGGCTATTGTGGGGCTTGCCACTGATGACAGTGGCCTTTGGGTAAGACCCCCACAAAAAAAGTTTAGCATAAAAGGCTCCAGAGGCCCAATTCTGCAAAACTCGTTTATGCGAATAATCACACTGATTTCAATGCACTGGGAACACTTCTGCTAACAGGCTGCCTCCCCTCAATTACAGTGGATACGTGGAACCATAATTTATCACAAGCAGTGTTTGATGTAACCTTTTCAATATGTATCAATCTACTTTTTGGGAAGTCAAATGCCTGGAGTGACAAAGACCTGTTTTTAAAAGCACGCTGTAGAAATATAAATCTGTGGGATATAAGCTTTTCTTCCCCCACCCCTCCACAAGTGGCTTTTAAATGCATACGGGCCGTATCTGATCTCACGTACACAGGTACAACTCAGCTGAACTGAATGGAGTGACTCCTGATAGAGAGTGGTGTAACTGGGAGCAGAAGCCTGTGCACATACCTTTTTCCATGTGTTGATGTAAAATAATGGTGGGGCACGTTTGTGAGACAGGTCTCTGAGCAGTTGCCACTCTTGTGGCTTATTAAATAGGAAACTTCAAAAAACAACTTTGCCGTATAGGGCTCAGTTTAAAGGAGGTGATTGTATGTCAGGGCTTCATTGAAGAATAAATAAGAGTCATAAATAAAACAACTTCCTGCACAGTATATTTTTTCAAAGTTACCCACGGATGCAAGTAGGAAATGTCTTTGTTGTTGTTACTGATCATCCAGTATTACTGTAAGGTAATACTTCAATGTAAAATGTTTTCTGATATTTATTATCTAATATCAAAATACAAGTATATTCTTTAAGAACCTGCACGGAGTGTAATGTACAATTATGGTTTAACAGCCGATACAATAAAGCCAGTTGAAAAGGATATTACTTTAAGATGTTAATTCACCGGTAAGGTAATATATACCACCGTTTAATATTTGAAGTAAATTTCCTATTAAACATGGTATCCTGGGCTTCATAATTTATTACACAGTAATAATTAAGAATTTATAAATGTCTTGTCAATATAAAGCATTCCTGAACAACTTTCTTGCAACATGTGCAATTCTTAACCAATCACTGCTTACTATGGGTTGGCAATATAAAAACTTTATTAAGCAATAAATATAATATATGCCCATCTCTCTTGCCTCATTAAAGCCAGCTCTGGTGAAGTGCTGGCTGTTACACCTTGCCTTTCATTTCTGTTGAAATGAAAACGCCATGAATACTGTCTTCCGGAGGGGCAAGGCATCCCCGTCTAAAAGACTTGCCAGTTGGGAGAGGTCAGCCTTCCCCTTAAAACATTTTGGAGCCTTTCCTAAATCCAGCCTGCTGTCTGGCTGCTGCGTACAACGATTTGTGTACTCTGAATCCTGTCCAATGTCAGCACTGAGAAGGTCTGTCCCTGTTAAAGAGGTCCTTTAGCTGGATCTAGGTGGGCCCTTTCATACCATGCTTGGGAGGCATAGGGGGATTAATGCCCGGGCCAGGTAGGGAGTTGCATAAGGCCCTTCAGAAAATGGAGGCCCTGGCAGGGAGAGGCAGGCAGTGAGGGTGGCATGCATATGTGCATGTGGGAGAAGGGAAATTTTATCACCATTAGAGACAGTAAAAGAGGCATTGAGGTCCAGATCCTGTAAGGTGCCCAGCCTCCTTAAATCCTACTGGCTTTAATAAGATGAGGGGTGATCAGCACCCATAGGAGCTGCTCAGAAATTTTCAGGCTGTAGTCTTGAAAAAAACAAGGACAGTCTTTCAATGTGAGTGCCTAAAACAAGACAGAGAAGTTGCATGTAGGCACCTAAATTGTAACTGGCTTGATCTTCGCTGGCGTACAGCAACTAGTCCTACTGACTTCAGAACCTCCTGCCAGTAAATATTTAATCGATAAGCTAGTTGCAAAGTTCACCCTGGATGATCTCACACTAAGTTGTGCAACTGCTGTTGAGTCAACACTAGCACATCCTTTCCTACCAACCCTAGAACAGAGGCAGAACCATTTCTCTGAAACTCGCTGACCCATCGCTCACAGGCTAGTTATGTTAACGATAAGAAACTGGAGCTGAAACGTGAGGAAAAGAAACTAATTAATAATGAAGATAATGAGATCATTGGGATGTATAGGCCAAAACCATATTTTAATTATCTCCTGAAGATGGGCAACTCTCTTCATACCTCACAGGCTTTTAATCATACTCTCTCTGTCTGAATACCCATTACTGAGCACAGGCATTATATAACAATATCTTTTTTTTGTTGTTTCTTTTGATAGATGCTGTTCAGGTCACCACTGCAGATAACAGCCCTGTTTTAAAGCAGCCTGGCATATTCGAGATGATTGGTTACAGCTTGCCCAATTCTGATCTCATGTATACCCACCTAAATCAGGTAATCATTAACTCCTTTAATGCAAACAGTATTTTAATTTATGTCAATTAATATTATTAACAATCATGCTTGTTATTACGGGTGCATGGATAGAGATATTTTCGGCTGATACTGATGGCCAATTTTTAACGAGCCATATCAGCTGATACTGATCCGATTGCAGACATGCAGCCTGGCAGCTTGGAGAGCAGCATCTGGTTGGTAAGTCTGTTGTGGGAGAAGGGGCAAGGAAGGAGGGAAGGGACATGGGGGGGCAGATCGAGGCCCCCGCAGTGAGGGAGGGAGTGGGACTGGGGCAGGGGCAGGTACTGTACAGCCGGGGTGGGGTGCGGGAGGAGGTGGGGAGGCTCCCATCACTATGTACACCCAGGAAGAGCATGGGGGGTGTTTGCCCCTGGCTCTGCCCGTGGGGCAAGGGCAGGTTGCCACTGCAGGCTGAGGCCAGGGCAGTGCCAAGCTCTTCTCAGTGTGGGACTAGGCCAGGCTGTGCTTAGGACGCATGGTGGCAGTGCTGGGCAGGAGGCTACGGGGGGCTGCAGCCACCCCAGAATTCACTGTAGTCCCAACCTCCCCTCCCAGCACCATTGCTGCTGCCCACCCAAAGCAATGCGTAGGGAGGACATGGGGGGGATGTGCCCCCCCCCTGAGATTGGCCCTCGCCGGTTGGGGGGTGGTGGTGCTGAGAGAAGTACCGGCCAGTGCCTCACCTGAGATTGGCGCCGTCCAGGGAGCGGGGACGCCAAGAGAAGCGCCAGTGGCACGTCCAGTTTTGCCACCAGCACTTCCGGGGCTGGCAATCAGCCGCTGGGAAACCATGCCTCCTCCCCCAGTCAGCGATTGGCTGCTAGTCCACCCCGAGACTCAGGAGGCACCAGTCACTCATGCACGCATGCATGGGGCATTTATTGGCTGCATCAGCCAAAAAAACCTGATTACCGATACAGTCAATTTTCCTTATATCGGTGCTGATCTGATATGGGACCAATGTATCGGTGCACCTCTACCTGTTGTAGTAGAACCAAAGCAGCTATCCAGATCCATGCATTAGAGAGTTTATATTCTAAATGGAGCAGACAGCCGTGGGGTATGGGAAGGAGTGAGACACACCAGCAGAGCAAATGAGATGATGGCAGCAAATGGTATATTAGGTCCGTGGTTTTTGGGGGTGGCAATGGGAGAGTTGAGGGGGATAAGCTGAACTGAAAGAAAACTGAAGAAGAGGTATGATGAGGAAAGGTCAGGGGAGAGGAGGACAGGCGGTATGGTGTGAGACTGGGGTGAAAAGACTCATGGAAACAGTGAGGTGGAGCAAATAGCTAATCAGAACGGGGCAGAGAAAATCCGTTCCTATCTGCAGACAGGTGGGAAGGTCCCTACCTTGGTTGCTTTTGCAGCTGCTTGCGCCAGCTGGGGTCTACTGACTAGTGAGATCAGAATCAGGCCCAGGATGTTAAGTCTCCATTAGCTGTGGTTCTTACAATTCCTATGGGATTGGTGTTGCTCAGGTGATAAGGCTATTTGCTCTTCACGAGGGAAGTCAATGATATTGTGAACATCCACTCACACTTAAGGAGCTCTGGTCCAGGACTATTTAACCTCCGGGCAAGGATTATTCTTAGAGACGGGCCACAATCAGAACACTGGCCTCGCTCACTCCTCAGCATTGGGGAAGCTTGGCTCTAGAGCTAAACTTTGCCTCATCCTTAGTTACTGCAGCTGGGATGGTCACCTGGGGGGAGATCTGGATGCTTGAAACATGTGGCCCAGTTCATCTTTGCTTCTGATATCTGTTTCTATAGCACTCAGTTTAGGGTCTGAAATGAAGTGGGCATTACCTTTGTATCCCTGTTTTGCTTAACTGTAGCTATGGTGAGGAGCATGGTGACAAGGATGAATTTCGCCTCTAAGGGCAGATCTATGCTGTCCTCATGCTGTGTCTAGAAGCATCACCACAACACATGCCTGTCCTCGCTCTCCCGCTCCATACATGCCAAATTGAGGTAGTAAACCAGCCTTGAGCAGGGGCTGATGGCATGTCCAGCACTGGGCTTAAGATCTCTTTCTTGGGTGTGCTTAGCATTGCTCTCAAGCAACTACATTGCCTCATGGCATGGAAGCTCTGCAGACAAGTCCAAAGGGCCTAATCCGATGCCTATTGCAGTCAGTGGATATTCTCCTATTGATGAGGGATGGCTGCAGATCTGACCCTCAAGTACACAAAATCCTTCTCAGGGAAGTCTATGAACATGGAGGCCAGAGGCCTGGAAGTAGACTCTGCAAGGACTCGATGTGCAGATGGGAGCCCTAGGATGTTGCGTTTGGTGCCATCTGTGTTGCTAAGCAGGTGTGTTGCAGCGTTTTGTATCATGTGGAGCTTTTTCACAGCTTTCCTACCCGCTGCCTCTCCCAGGCTGAGGTTTGGAGTTCAGCTCTGACATGCGGTGAGCAGTGCTGTCAGACATGGGGACGGCTGCTGTGTAAGGCAGATACTGCTTGTCTTTTTTTAACCCCCCCGCCACAAAGTGTCTGGAGAGAGACTTATTTTAGCAAGTGAAAGAGCTATGCTTATTTCAGTTGTCACACGGTGTGGGTCTCGTCTCCCTTTGGTTTTCATTAACATTAATAAGCGCAGAGTGCTTGCTTGCGTATAGTCCTTGGGAACAGAGGAGGCAGTAGGGCAGATCAAACTGCATCTTCCAAAGACTGGGCTTTCTCTGTACCTACAAGTTCCCTGGAGGTAGGAAGGGGCATTTCCTTCAACGCCTGAGGCCTATAACAACGTTCCTCAAAGTGGATATTACCCCATTATGCCTTAAAAACTTTCCAAGGGATTCATCCCCCAACATCTCTGCAGATGGGATGCTTGCAGCTATGCTGCTGCCTGTAGGTTAAATTTTAGCTGCCTAATGAGACAGCTTTTGGAGTGATTATCTGTGTTCCTATCCAGAAACCTGGGGGTTGGGGGGAAAATCAATACATGCCATTCCAAAGGCCATATAATGGGATGAAGACCTGCAGCGCTTTGTGACAAGTTTATTGTTGTTTTCACTGCACCCACAGAGCTATATCATTATGGCTTTTTATATTGTTGTTTGAAGGAACCTCAGTAACAACTGTCGAACTAAGGCACCTCTTGCAAAATGATCATAAAAACATATCAGTCAGACACAAAATCTATTTTACCCATCTTTATGCCAAGCTAATAAAGACAAAAAGAGATGCCGTTTTACTTGCTCATTGTGGAAAAAGAACTTGCCCCATTTGAAGTGGCCAGTAGGATTTTGCAGCTTTGCGCTGGCATGAAGTATAGTAGTTGGGTTTAAGGGAAAGGATTGGTTGCTATATGCGGAAATGTAAAAGCCATTTGTGTTTGAACCCAGCTCTTTCACAGGTGTGGGAATTCTAAGTCATTCACGCTGCTTTCTGGGACCCATCCTAAGCTAATTTGATACAGAACAAGTCACACATTGCTTTTCATTAGCCTGGATAACAATATTTTCAATTCTTGCTATCTGTTCGTATTGAGGAAAGTCATTGCAGAAAAACAGGAATACTTCCCAGGTCTACACCAGTATCCCAGGACCTCTACCTCAGTTGTATCTACTGTGTTGCCCTAGCAGAGCTGTCTAGTTGTATCCGGTGAGGCTTGGAGCAGTTTGTGCACCTCCCTTGCCGGCAGAGAAGCTCCGGGGTAATTACAGCTTTGGGTCCCATACTCTAGACCCCAGGCTGGCACGCCTTAAAAACTCCTATTCGCTTCATTGTGAGCTTTCCTGGCCCACACATCCTTTGTAATACCTGTTTTAGTATGTCTTATTGTGCCTACAACACTAACACGCTCGAGGAGCACAATGAGCCCTCTGGGGAAAGCTAGATCTGACCCTGAAGCTGGGAATATTTATGAGAGAAAATGCTGCGACTTGCACATCTCAATGGAGAAGGCAAAGCTGCACTGATCGTTCGACAAACCGGTAACACCCACATGCTGCTTTCTGTCGGGCAGCATTTCCCAGCTCTGACAGTTTGTGTTTTCTGGCAACTGACACCATAGTCGGAGGGAGGAGAGATTTTGCGCCTATCACACAACCTGTTGCATGTCCCGCGTCTGGGCTGTCCCGCTGTCACGCCCCGGTGAGTACAGAGGCAGACGAGGTGCGTGAAGGCCATGGAGATGAGACACAACAGTCAGCATGGAGTGGTGCCATTGTTTCCCAGGGGATCGGGTCATTGTGGAGGCAAGCTATTATAATGGCCTGCTTGGGCTGGGTAACGCTCGTTTGTTTTAAAAATGAGATGACATGGCAGTGAAACCCCCTCCCTGCCCCCCAGTCTTCAGGGACCACTTGAAAGCATCTTCAAAGGTTTCTAGTGACTGACTCCTAGTTAATGGCTAGGCCAGATTCATCCAGGCTGACAGAAGTCACAGAAGCCAGCATGTACCCAAGGTAAAGAGCAAGGACCAAATTCTTCTGTGGTGTGATTCAAAGTCCTTGGAGTTGCATTGGGAATTAATTTACCCCTGAAGAGATTTAGGCACTATCCTGTATAGTGCAGGGGCCTGATCTGTGAGGCGTTAAGTGCCTTCTAATCCCACCCAACACATGCTCAGTGTCTTAATTTTACTCGCTGGGGTGATTAAAGGAACACAATTGATTGCATTTGCTCTAATTGCTGGACTTTATATAGTATCAAGAACATAGTAGTTCTTGTCCTCTACTGGTGATGCTGTTATGAGATTAAGTATTATAAATATGGGATAGGAGCATCATATGGTGAAAGAGATGCATTGATCACCTTGTTTGGAGATTACAGATATGTTGTTTCCATCTATAATGTCGTTTTGTACATCCATGCTTATATATCCACACTTGGGAGGAAGTTAAATGTTCCTAGAGAGGATGGACTCATTTTCTTTCTTTTTTTTAAATGAAAGAAAGCAAATCAAAGCACTAACAAGAAATGAGAAATGCAACTTCTGTAGGTATTACTTCCATCATAAAGTTTTAAAGTATCTGGAAGGCCATGGTGTAACCCAGGGGTGGGCAAGATGCGGCACACCAGGCCAGTCTATCCAGCCCATGCGGCCCCTAAAAAATTTTAGAAAATTAATATTTATCTGCCCCTGGCTGCCTGTCATGCGACCCTCGATGGCTTGCCAAAACTCAGTAAGCGGCCCTCTGCCCAAAATAACTGCCCGCCCCTGGTCTAACCTTAACTCCAACTGATATCAGTGGGATTGAAGAACACTGCACCATGCTGGAAAGACTCGAGGCCTTGCAAGACAGAATCAGAAGCTGAAATAACCTATGCGAATATAAATGTTATAACCCTTGGATGATGCAACAAAATATACCTGGAAAAAAGTCATAAAAATACACATTTCCCACCTATTTTAGAACCTTCCGAGAGGTCCTGACCCTGCTGAGATCAGGGGGAGTTGTGGGTTCTCTGCATTTCTTAAGATCGGGCCCACTAAATGTGACCTATCTAGACAGCTCAGTGTTTACAAGACCACCCTGGGAAGTAAGGCTTTTGTTTTATTAGCGTGCTAAAAGCAACCCTGGATCAAACATGCAAGTGTCTTTTTACACAAGGCAAATGCCACCCAGGGGACTCTCAGGAGTCATTTCTTCAGAGGCTGATATGTCTTTGTCAGCGTTAATAAAAGGCAGCTACACAAACAAAGTGTGCCATGTGGTCTCAATAAAGCAGAGACCGGAGCAATCAATAACAGAAGCAATCTGCACTTATTTGCTTGGACAACTTGCTTTTAGCAGCAGCATCTATAAAACAAGACTTCACTGGAGACCTCCCCTCACCGCTTTATTTTTTGTGGAACAATAAGCCCACTATGCCCAAAGCACATCTGTGCATGTTATGATTTACAAACCCGATGCTTCCCCTGTGTTTAGATTGACACCTTGACCATACAGCAGCCAAGGACAATGCATCAGTGCCTGTTGGGAGGTAGATCTAGGCTCCGCAGGCTTTGTAACCAGACCAAATACTTTCCTGTCCCAATAGCAAGCTGCTTCTGAGAAAAATGTTTTTATCTGTGCATGCCATATAGACACCACCACCTCTCATACTCTTTTGGCTTTCTCCTACATGCATCCAACTGAAAGAAATTGGAAGTACTTATGATGTGCTCTGTTTTGAAAGTAGTATGCCTTGCATAGCACACACAAGTATATTTAGTCCTAAGTGCAAAAATCATATTAACCCCAGCCCACACACAATTTTTATGTACTAAAAGTATTTCTGTGGTATGTACTCTAAAAGTCACCCTCTCTGTTAATTTTGAGGCCTGGATTTGCATTTTCAGGATCCCGAAACAATTTTTTAAAATGGTGCCCTCATCAAAATAGAAAGGAAAATGCTATGCTATTACTTGGTTCCTGATTACCTACAGTGTATGTGCATTACTGGATGAGTGACACTAGAAACTGAACTGTGGTGGGAGTTTACAGAAGGAACAAAATTAGTGTAATATGCTCATTCACCGTTCCCTCCAGAAAACAGATCCATGGCCAAAACAAATGCATCTCCTCTTTTAGTTAAATTCCCACATGTGTCTCGTATAGCTGCATATCATTCAGCTCAATTACATTACACTGCACCTCCAAGTTTTATTTCTTTGGACACTCGCAGCAGAGATACAATAAAATGTACAATATGTTCTGTAAAAGGATTGGG
The DNA here is from genome assembly GCF_000455745.1 of Alligator sinensis. NCBI lineage: Eukaryota > Metazoa > Chordata > Crocodylia > Alligatoridae > Alligator > Alligator sinensis. The sequence continues at coordinate 4,016,430 of NW_005841879.1, forward strand.
TATATAAGATTACAGATCAAATAGAAAATGCATTTTACTTTTGGGGAGTTATAAATCATCTTTATCAATTATGTATATCAAGGTAAGATAAAGGCAAGGTGTCAAGTGTGTTCTGATCAATGAAACTTTTCAGCTACCCATATGACAAATCCTATATATTAAGACAGAAGATATTAATACTATATTTCCATCAGCAGTAGTATGTCTCTATTATAGCCATAGATGTGACTGTACCTAATGCCCTTTTTGAGTGTCCTTTACTTCTGGCAGGAAGGAAAAATGGTGGCCAAGGCCCTGAACTGGGACGCTAAATGGCCCTGGGGACGTTTTGTGTTTGTTCTGTGCCCCTATTTCCTGTCCAGAGAATGGGGATGATGATGATGATAATAATAATCATCATCACATTTGCTTAACTCACAGCATTGCTGTGAGGATAAATGAGTGTGTGAGAGGCACCTGGTACTGGGGAGATGCTGGCCTTATGAATATTGCAGTAGAAACAAGCCCCCCACACCCAGCAGGGAGTTGTTAAAGGAGCAGCTTACCTGTGATATGGTCTACACTACAGCAGTGGTTTTCAACTTGTGGTCTGTGGACACTTAGGGGGTCCACAGACTGTCTAAAGGGTCTGCAAAAGATGACTATGATCAATCAAAAGCATGTGAATATGCACACTTACAATTCAATGGGATTTGAACCTCCATTCAGGGGTCCGCAAATGAGTGAAAAAAGGTTGAAAACCACTGGTGTGCAGTCCTAGCCCACAGCACTTCCAAATATCACTGTCCCTCCACACAACAACAGCTGCAAATGGCAGGTTTCTTCAGTAGCAAAATGCTACTCATCTTAACTATCGTCTTTGGAGACACCTAAACATGGACAAGCTGGTTTCAACATCAGATTTCAGCGAAGATATTTTCACTATGTTGCCTCAATAAAGGTTCTGTAAGATAAATCCAGTTTTAACCCTGAAGCAATGCGCACAAGTGGTCTGGTCCTAGAAACGCGAAGGCAGGACCGGCGCTCTGCCTGAATGCATTGTGTTGGTGTGCGGCAGGTGCGAAGTTAAGTTAGCGCCTTCTTCAGAGCAAGGCATGACAATCTGTCTGCATGACCCATTGTGTGCAAAGTTATGAAGTTCCTGTGTGCATCTCCCAGGCTGCCACCTCTATTTTCAATGTGCAGCCTTTCACCTTCTCTGTTGCCTTTTATCTTGGAGCCGTGCTGAAACTGCAAGGGCGGGTAACAGGCAGTGTCTGGATTCCCCATGGGTTTGGCGGCTGGAACCCCGACAGCAAACTGGTGAGTGGACAGGCCAACAGGATGCTGGGCTACACATGGCTATCTATCACTGCAGCTCTCGATAAAGATGAAGCATGGCATCACTTCAATATCTGATACACTGCCTAGCTGAGGAACATGGACTGGATCCAGCAAGGCACGAACAACCTGTTCACACACTATTCACTCCCAATGGCTTTGGTGGACACCGAGGATGCTTATGACCTTGGATGGCACACAGCACATGCCAGGGTCAGGCCTGGATGCTGCACCTGGGACAGACCCAGTCAGTACAGGACTCCTGCTTGGCTGAAATGCGGATGCACTCTGCACCACGTGACACTGCAGCAGGGACTGGAGGCATCAGACTAGCATCCCAGCCTTCCCTAGGTGGAGGGGGCTCCCCATGCCATGGCAACTGCAGTTTTGACAGCCTTGTAGAAGCCCCATGTGCTCAGTAAGTTTGTGCGGGTGTAGAGTCAGCCCATCTCCTGTGACTTGGCACTTCTAGCTGTGTGGGCTGGGAGCGACCCGAGCCCTTTTCCGTGCTGCACACGGGCTGTGGCCAGCAGCCCGGGCACACCGGGGCGGAGAGGGAAGGCCTTCAAGCTGGAATTAGGCACGGACGCGTAGTGGTAGTTTAAAAGATTATTTACTTACACCGAGATGGCAGTGGTGTAGGCTGGAAAGCTTGATTAAGTTGCAGTTACAGACAGACAACACAGACGGTCTCGTGGAGGTTGCTAGGCTCCACGGTGCAGAGCTCCGGATGCTCTGGGTGAGCGAGCCACCAAAGTAGAATTCGTAAGTACGTCTTATAAGAGTTGCGTTCGAAGACGGGAAGAGGTGGGCGGTGGATCAGGCCGCCACGCTCCTCTGGATCTCACACAGGGTTTCTATTACCCTGCCGTGTACCCAGAGTCCCCACGAGATGGATGTGGAGTCCTCTTCGGCTTGGGCGGAAACTGCTCAAGCCTCTTATACGGCTAACAGGCCAATCGCTAGCCGCCACATGTGAATAATTTAGAACTGGCCAATAGCGGGGAACAAATTTGCATACCGGTGGCGGGAACTCTTTTGCACCGTGCATCCCGCTTGCAACATGAGCAATGCACTCTGCAAAAGAAGCTGCAGAAAAGGCGGGAAACTCGTCCCTGCACCAGGGTTTCCTCTGCAACAGGAAACTCTCCCGTGCAATGCTCTGCAACTCGGCGGGGATAATTCTGGTGCTGAAGCACACACACAATCATGCCTTTTGGGTCATGACACTAGCATGTATTAAAGCTCTGCTGTAATCTATATGGCCACTTCTACAGGGATCTCAAGGCCTTAGTTTCTTAGAAAGAGGAACTAGGTGCTCTTGGTTCCTTCTTCCAGCAATGTATTGTTTATGATTGGGCGAGTCAGCCCATCAGTATAGGGCACTTCATTAACTGACACTAATTAAACAGGAGTGAGCTTATACACTATTTTGCTAGGGGTACGTATGCCAGTTTGAGGAATTCTGTTCGATTTAAGGATGCTGGGTCAATATGAAATGGGGCACAGGTCAAGTCCCAAAGTCCCAAATATCAGGATTGTTCTGAACAAGGATTTTCATTCAGGGATATATCTAAAAAGCACTGGTTCTATTGACTTAAAAGTCAAGTGAAGGGGCAGAGCTCCTGTGACTGAACAATACCTTCTAGATATTTCATAAGTTTTTTGTCTAGAAGTACATCTGTGTATCAGATAGAGGTCCGGTACTCAACAAGTCACACAATAGACTGTAATTTAAAATTTATGCAGGTTCACTCATCACTAGGCACAAGAATAGGATTTTAACCTCAGTGATTCAACATAAGCATAAAAACAATCTTATCCATCACACACATTCCTTTACCTCTGTGACTCAGTGGATTCTCTCTCACAATTTGTATTCATATTGAAATCTGGCAAGCCAGCTATGTCCAGCAGCTTTATCCAGTGCAGTAGAAATATACAGGAAGTCAATTTTCTCCAGCTGTAGAGGGGCGGCCACAGAACGACAACTCAATATATTTTCCATGACATTTTGTTTCGCCCAACTCTAATCTCTTGTTCAGAATTTGTTTTCATAAGCAGAGAGGAATGGCCAACAAACAATCGGATTCTTTGTGGATCACGGATGCGCAGCAAGAAAAGGAAAAGTAAAGAATAAAGAAAAACAGATGACAAATACAAGACTGCAACTCTGCTGCTGCATCAGAAAATCATCAGAAAAGGAAAGGAAAGAGGAGAAAAAAAGGAGAGGAGAGGAAAGGGAAGGGGAAAGCTCTTTTGTCAGATCCTCACTAAATGGACTTCCAGTCGCATCAACCATCGAATGCTTCCTTGTGTATACCATTCTGATATCTACCTGTGTCTAGAATGAGAGCAGTGGGTAGTGAGATATGCATCGCTATGTTGTTGTAAGCCAGTTGCATGAAAAACCATATGCTAAATCAATGGTGTACCCACTGGCATCAAATATGAAAGCCAAGAAATAGAACAAGGACTTGTGGAGAGGACAACTTGGAAAGCATCTACTAAAAACTGGCTACTATTCCTTACAGGTCCTAGACACTTTCTTAATTTGAATCTCATGCCCCAGACACCTTCATTGCACTTTTGTTAACAATCTTATGTTAAAGTGTTGGCCTGTTGGAGTTCAGATGTTTTTACTTGCTGTACTGGTTGGGCAGGTGTATGGCACAAACAGCAGCCCCAGGGACCACATATCCTCCAGCAAAGCGTCAATGGAACAGCGGTGCTTGAGAACACCATGTTTCGGCACACATGGAGAACTCCACAGAGCTCCCAGTAGACCTTAATTAATACAAATATCTTTTTAAAAAGCCCTGTAGAGAGCAATTTTTTTCTATCCTCACCTTTCGCCTTAATACCAATGCCTTGGAGTTTTGTTCAAATGGTTACTTGGCAAGGTTTCTTATGTTAGCTTATATCCACTGCCAACAAATCAATTGTAATTTGATTGGTCTGGGATGTTGTCTTCCATGGATGCCAAGTAGAGAACTTAGCACTTGAGTTTTAAATGCTAGCTCTGTTGTGGGGAGAGCTAGCAACAGAATTTTTAAAGCTGTTAGTGCTTCAGCTGGTAGGCAACACTGACTCATCTGACAGATGTGACTGATGTAAAAAGAGGTCACTTCTTAATATATATCTTCCCAAGACAGAGTGAATGGAGAGAAAAAGAGAAACAGCTTGCACTTGGACAGTTGTCAGATCATCCACGGCTGTATGATGCCTCGACAATGTGGAGCTTGCAGCTTAGGAGCTGTCTAAGGTATAAAGAAGTAAGGGCAGTCCTTGTAAGGAAGAGGTCAATGTGAAGGAGAGATTTAGAAAAGGCAAAACATATTGGGACACTCATCAGGGATGCTAGTTAACTTAAGGTTTAGATAAGAAGGCCTCGATTCAGCCCAGCCCATTTAACAGAGGGTGCAAACAGATGTTGCCTTTGTGCCTCCATAACAGTTTTCGTCAGGGCACAAAAGGAAAGCAGACTGACATCCATACTATTTGTCGTGCCACAAATGCCCAAATTTGTGGCCCTGACAAAAGATGGTAATAGTTTCTGCCGTGTTATTGCGGCAGATGTCTGTTAGCTTTATGGTGGAGAGCACAGGCACCCCGAAGCTGCCTGCGCTCTCCCACCTCCCCGGGCAGGTGTTCTTAGAGCTTGAGAGGCCTCAGGAATTTCTGCACAGGACGGGGCCCCTCAAGGCCTGGGGCTGGCTGCCTGGCTTTCCCCGCTGACAGAGACATGCTCCAGAGATTCCCCAGGGCACACCTCTACAAGTAGAGAATTCTAGCTTTCTCCACGTACAGAAACATGATCTAGGTGAGCCTCTGCAAACAGGGTACATGCTGCCTATTAACACAGGATCATGCAATGGGGTGGATCAGCAGTGTTGGGTCACATCACAACTCAGCTGATCTACTTCCATGTCTGCTTATACCCTATGTCCCATTCATTTTAAAAGACAAGCATACTGTAGTCTTAATTGCTTTGCTTGACTGGTGCTTATGTCCCCATTTCTCTGCAGGCCCAATGTAACATTGGTAGTTCATCATGGTCTAGTGCAAAGTGAATGTCTCTGTTAAATCCTTATGTCTGGAGGAAGCACTCCTCTCACCAGGTACTATCTGATTGATAAAGTCACTTTTCAAGCAGAGTCACATGTTAATACATTAGAGACAGAGCCTGCAGGCACAAGACGAGTAGCCTGTGCTCCCAGACTAGAAAAAACAGAGTAAAAACATTCCCAAGCATTGACTGCTTACTCACAACAGCCTCATTATTACAACTGTCAATCAATAGAACCAGTCACTTCCATGAGCAACTACTGATACGAGATGCCATTTCTAAACTTCATTTGTAGCCTGTGACAATAGAAATGATGGTAGCTTAATATGGCAGCAGATTCTTCCGAGTGGAGTGCTTTTCTGCGAACCACCCTTTCATTATGACGAGTAAAAAGGGGCCAAATGAATTGAGAGGAGAGATATCCAGTCAATCTGTGTCATGCTACAGGGGATGTGGTGACCCTGAACTCTGCATTACAAAAACAACCTCTTAAAGAAGTAATTGTTTAACCACCAGATAAATGCACTGTCATTCAGATTTATGCAGCACAATGGTGATATCCTGTGATCAGTTAGAAAAATCCAAGGGCTTTCTTACTTATAGATTTTCTAAAGCATGCATATTGACTCACCATTCCTATTTATAAGTGCCAATCCAAAAATCGAGCAAGGATTATTAATCACTCACTTTCTATGCAACCTCTCCACAACGCGTGCAAGTTCTTGATTTATTGATAAAGGGTAAGATTCTCCTCTCAGTCACGCTGTCATCAATTTGGAACAGCTCGCTTGATCTGATCCGGATCTCATACTAGCTTTCACATTGGTGGAAATCCGCTGACTTCAGTGGAGTTACTCCAGATTCATAGTTTCATAGTAGCTAGGGTCAGGAGGGACCTGAACAGATCATCTAGCCTGACCCCCTGCCACAGGCAGAAATGAATGCTGGGTTCACAAGACCCCAGACAGGTGATCATCCAACCTCCTCTTGAATTTGCCCAAGGTAGGGGCGAGGATTCATGGTGGCTTAACAAGACGACGACTCTGGTCCAGGATTTACTGGGGTGAACAGTTACAACATTTGAAGTCTTAAGCTTCAGAAAAATTCTGCAGTCAAATTTAAAGGACTTGTCTGTAGCATATTTACAGCTAAGGCAGAGATGCTCGCAAACCTGCCAAATGCCATGAACATTCAGTACTTAAAAATTTTTATTCAAACAGATGGACCTAGACGGGTTTTTTTGCCTATTAATAAGCTTGGTGTTTTTAATGACAAGGGCAATATATTTTTAGTTTGCACTAGGATATTTAGCCTCGTCTAGACTGTGGCTTTGTCAATTTTCCCTCTTTGATAAAAGAGAACTATAACCCAGTCATATTCATAATATCGTTTTCCATCCCCAGGATAAAACTGACATGTATTCAATCTGATGATGACCTGAAAAACTTGTTAAAAACAACTTTAGTTTGATCCATCCTGTTTTGTTCCTTACCAAGTGTCGAAGATTTTGAATTCGTTTGCCACTTCCCTTTAAAATTTCATTGGAGGAATGAAACAGAAGCTGTTTAGTTGATCTCCTGGGAGCTGTCGGTCCAGCTAATGTTTTGCACAGAGGTGAATTAAACTGTTTAGGCATTCTGTAGGCTTCATTAAAATGAGCATGGGAGGCTCCTGCAGTGATTTCAGATTCCATATTCCACTTGGAAGGATTTGTCTCATGCGCATTGCTGAATTGTTTCAGCTGGAGAGTTACACTCAAGATTGCAGTTTTCTCTGTCATAACTCAAAAGCTTCATTTATAAATAAAATCTTTGAAATCCAGCAACATTCATTATTCATGGAACATGAGAAGAGGTGCCACTAGGGTCTAACTGCTCAGACACTGATTTCAAAGGCACTCTGGTAGGACGTTGAGCATTTTACAGGTTTTTTCATCCCTCCACAAGTACAAGAGTAGATGCATTTAAGAAATAAAATCAAGACTCTTAACATCAGGGTTTGTCCACTGATTTCAGCGGAGTTACACAGGATATAAAAACTAAAATCGGATTTTGGTGTACAGCTCTGAGCAGAATCAGTGGAGTTCCTCAAGATTCACCCAAGGGTAAGGGCAGAAATTAAGTCAGTGATATTCAAACAGACAAGAAACTCGGACAACTCAAACAGAATGAACCTCAAATAAGTTTACTGAGGCTAAAAAAAATGCACCACAAAACCTAATCTCTGTACTGCAATAGGGGGAACAGATTTGAGGTGTGTCAGGCTATCCCATCAGGGCTGGGAAAGGAGCACTGACTGCACAGACAAAACCATATAGTTTTCTAATCTAAAAGACTCCCCAAAAAGAGCTCTAATATTAAGGGATGGGAAGGGTGATGTAGTATCCAGACAGACCTCAATTTTTCTACTACTTTTGAAAACTAAGGTTACTTCTGCACTGCAGCTGAACACATGGAGCTGCACATCTTGTTGCTTGTATCCAGCAGTGCAGATGGAGCTGCACAGACTTCAGCTGTTCCCTCTTCCAACTCGAGTAAAGCTAGCCCCAGCACACCTACAGGTGCTGCAACTACACCTACAACTGCACCGAAGAGACAGCCCAAAGGCTGAGCTGACCATGCCAAGATTTGAATCTGCAGGTGCCGGGGATTGCAAGCCTGGTGCTCTTGGCCACTCCAATGTGTACACTTCATGGTCTCCACTGGAATCATAATCCCCAATAACACTTACTAAAAATCAACAGACTCAAAGCTGGACCTGTTTGTGCTTAATTGGGAGCAGGTAGGGTTTCATGGTCTACTGTGTACAGACCCCTTGGGCACAGTAGTTTCTATATCAGGGAGGTTTCTTCTAAGACAACCTTGTTCTTTTATCCAGTACATTGACTTTGGACTCTCCTCAGGAGGAGTAGGAAACAACAAACACACAAACCTGCTAAATATCTAACGGCGCTGGGGGTCAGTTTTAAAACCTATATGCAAAATTTGCCTGGTAAGGGATTGTTTTTCCCCTCAACTAGGATGCCTGATCAGGGGGTGGATATGTGGCTTTTAAAACAGCAATATCAATTAGACTGACTTTGAGAAGAAACATGCCTTGTAATATCAGTATGAGATGCCTCTATACCTTTACCTCAGTACAGCTAAAGGCAAGGATTTCTCAGGGTGATATCTTTTACCAGACCAACTCTGTAGCTGGGATATAGTTAGACAAGCTTTTGAATGCAAGACATTATTCCTCAGATTACATCACGCTTGCACTACACAGTACAGCAGCTAAAAACAGACACCTGGTTTACTTCTGTGCTGATGGGTTTGGGATGTGACCTGCATCAAAAGAGACCTGCCACAATCATATTTACACATGAGGCTTAAATGACAATTAACTCAAATAAGCCACAATTGTTGAGGCAAAGTGTTAACTTGGATACTTCACAGGTGCTTAAGGTGGGACAAGAAGACATACAAAAAACTAGAACTCTTGTTTCCAAAATGATGCTGTATATCAGACCAACTGGGAAACTGCAAGAACCTTGTCCTTTTCTGCAAGCTTTTGGGATCAAAGTCCCAAAAGGTGGGGCCATGGGCTTGTGTGTCTGTAAGGTCTGGGGTTTGCTGGGAGACCAACACTCAGTATCAAGCTGGTTGCCTGTTTTTAGCCTGCGAGACCAACTGACATGTTTTGAAAGGCAAATGTGAGCAAAGTACGCCGACTTGAACATGTGCGGAACTGGCTGATGATGACCAGGAAGTCACTTTAGCAAGAAGAGTCGGTCCCCAAGGTGTCAGATCAAAACCAAGGCAGCACTTGTCAAAGAGAGGCATTTTAATAGTACTCATTATTCACACCTTGGTAGAAACAGGCAGCGAAGCAAACTAATTTGCTTCCCTCCCCTTTGTCTTCAGTCACACGCAACTAGGAATCACTCAAAGCAACATGAAAAGTCCCACGCATCCACTGGAGATTTGTGTTGCATCTTTAACCAGGCACAACAGCAGCACTTGATGAAGTTAGGTTACACTTTGGCTGAATCAGAGACATGCCAGGTTTATAGTGCTTCTCTGATCGCATTTACCATTTGACTCAGCAGGCACCAGCATTCAAAGCAACTGGCAAAAGTACTAACGTAGGGCCAAAAAGGGTGGCACAGGGAATGGGGATTAAAGCAAGGTCTGTGCTGCGACCTTGGATGAAGGCCAGCACTTTGCAGGATCAAGCAATGCACAAGTGCTTAAGGACTTGCTGAAAGGAGATGTCCAAGTGCTTGGCTGAATTATGGCCCGAGAGGCTCCGCTGTGAGAACGTGGAGGGGGCACTGAAGCCCACAAAGTACAGATAACTGCGACGGCCCAACAAGTTTGCAAATATTGTTTTAGATGTGTAGAACGCGAGCGTGCCCTGCATGCCAGGCTTCCTGAAGAGCAGCCGTTACAACATCTGAACTAAAAGGCGCTCAGGTCAAAATGAGACAAGCGATTGCCTGAAGCAGTGTTTTCTTAGTGTCATGCCTGCGCAGTGAACCTGGGATTATGTCAGTCTGCAAACATCTTTGGAGAAGGCAGGGCTGCGTTTCTGCCAAGCAGTCGAGAGGACTCTGCCGCTTTCTGCCTCACTATAAAACAGACCTGGGAAGCTTGTGCCTTATATAAACCAACACCTGCCAGCTCACAGAACTGCACTTGAAAGGAGTACTACATACTACAGTCAGTTAACTGTGGGTCTTGGAAAGAGGTGTTCATAGTTGCAGGGAAAAACTGGAACAGGACAGTGATGCTGTTCAGATGCTGCATTTGATAATGCTTTGCCCTGAGAAGGCTCTTCTATCCAAGCACTGCACAAACAGCACCCAGTTTAAGTTCACAGCACCCTTGTGACTAAGGTAAGAATTGCTGCTTCCTTTTACGAGAGAGGCCAAGGGCCATATATTTAAAAATACTTAGGTGCCTAACCCCCAGCAAAAAATCAGGCCCTAAGTGACTTGTTGAAGCATACACAGGGAAGCGGTGTCTGATCTAAACTACAACCAAGATTCCCTGACTCCCACCTGGTCCTGTATTTGAGCTTCAAAGAGTGTCCTTCCCATAGTGTTCTTTGCAATTTATTCATGTGACAACTGCCATCCTGAGTAGCGGACTGGGGAACGAACCCGGCACCTTCAGAGTAATAAGCAATTTGAGATACAGCTGCTAGCTACTGAGCCTGCCTAAGTAACAATCCCTTTGCTCTAGATTGGATACAAATGAGGTCAACAACAAAGACAGATTTAACCACACTGAGCATCAATCAAGCAAACCCTCCCTTTTTCACACCTTATACTGAGCACAGGTCAGGGATGAGATGGCTAGATGATACCCCCTGTGATTCTCTCCTCTGCACATCTGCGCTTTTGCTCTCAGGTGCTCAGAGCCAACAGGCAGTGATCTGAAGCCGCAGAAGTACACTGACTCCCAGGCATGCTGCACAGCAGTTATTGCAAGGGTGCTCAACAGAAGTGGGGGGCTGGGGAATACCCCAAGATCAACTGTCTTTTCCTTCCTAAGTGACCTTAGCTTCTTGCAAGTCAATCCGCCCCAGAGCTTGAGAAATGAACATCATGAAGCTGCTCAGCTGAAACCAATTTTCATTTTACCAGATGCTGCTTCCTGAAAAAGCCCCAATGCACTGGGATTCAGACAAACCTCAGAACTAAAGCAACCTGCTCACCACCTAGGTGAACCCTACTGACCAAACTGAAGAGGTTCAGCACTTCTCTTAGCACTTTTGCCTGATCAAAACACCTGCTGAAGTCGAGGAACTTGTTCCTTTGTCCGTAAAAGGCTTTGGAATACGTCCCCAGTCACTCAGTCAACTGCTCAGATTGAGCAGTAGCCTTATTCTTCAAACAGTCCCATTGATTTGACACTCAGATCACTTATCCTTTTTATGCCAATCATTGCTGATGCCCCATCTGGCAACCAGGGCTGACCTTATGAATTGCAGCACATCAGCCCTGCAGGGGCAGAGCGGAATCAGACTCTAAATTTGGTCCTGCTCAGTGAGGCTTGGTGGGTGCTTCCAGGAGGGCCCCCCAGGCTCCGTCTTCCACCCAACGGGAGGCACAGCTGGAATCGTTTCTGTCGGATGGAGCAGGTCCCCTCCCACACACACAGTTCTCTAACTGCTGCTAGCCCTCCTGGGCAGAGATGACTTTTACCAATGCAAGTGCATCTGAAGGGCATTTTCACACACTTCTAAACTGCACATAGCAGCACTTGGAGAGCCTGGTGTGGATGCCTTGGAAATCTGTACAAAAGCAGCAGTTCAGCAAGCAGTGTTTGCACAGTGAGCACAAAGGCAGAATATTGCAACTGAACAGTTTCAGGCAACTTTTTAAACCTTGCCCAAAGGCAACGCTCAGGGCAACTCCCTGTCTTCAGGAGGGTTCAGACACCAGGAAAGCCTCCCTTCATTCCACAGAGAAAGCTTCCCTGGTTTCTTTACAGGACAAGGGGAAATAAAGTTAGGCACCCCAACCCTGACTTCTATGCTGTAGTTCAATACAACCCCACTTATGCCATGACCAGCTTTTGTGAGCTCCCACACACAATATGTCTTCCACACTTTATCACTTTTCCCACATTTTAATTACTTCTGTTTCACAACTGGGTGATCAAAGCTCAAGAGAAACCAGTTAAAAGACTTTGCCAAAACAGCAGTAAAACTGCAGGTGGTCACCCTTCCAGCAACCTCACTTCCTACAATTAGACAAAGAGGAAACCAAAGGAAATAATTGCAAAGCCTACGTATAGGGCAATCACTGTCAATTAGCCATGCCAACTGTAGGGTCATGTCCCCTTATGTTTCCCTGCCACTGGCTCAGTACAGTACTTTGTGCAGACGCAGTTTCAAGTTACTAGGTGAAAAAGGAATACTTTGCTATCAGACACTAGCGTCTCTTGTTCTGGACTTTGACTCTCATCAAACCAGGGTGGGGACAGTTGTTTAATGTTTACACATACAGCTTGCATGGCAATTCACTCAAATTAGCTCCAATTGTCCCAGAAGAAGTGTTATCTAGGTTCTTCACAGACACTTAGACACTGTGTGGGACAATGGGTTTGTACATCCTTAGGATCCTAGAACAAAAGGCTTGGGAGAGGGAAATCTGGTATCTGTTTTTAGCATATGGATCAGAAGTCTCGCACTAGCCTGATAAACAGGAGTGAATTCCACCTCAAGTCTTTAATCCTCCCAGTGGCCCAAGCAAGGGTCTCATTAAGGCTGATAAAAAACAATGGGTCTCATTAGGGCCAGTTGAGAGGGTTTGCAACAACTGGTTGCCTGTAAAATGGCAGTTTGTCAAAACTGTTTCTGACAAAGGGTCAGTTTCCAGGAACCTCTCAAACCTCTTGGGAAAAAAGTTTCGAGTGTCACATTGTCCTGTTGTGAAACTGTCAAACCAGAACACTGGAGTTTGCGTGGAGAGAAAAAAAATGCCATTGATGCTGAGGGAACTCAAAGCACCAGAAAAGCTAAGAGCCTGGCTTGCCATGATTTCGAACATTCCCAGTATAAATCATATTTGCAATGAAAATCAGGTTTTCTTTCTAAATTTCAGTAAATTTATAGTGTAAAGGTTTGTTGTTGTTTTTTTAAATGAACTAAAAGGTCAAAACTGCACCAAAACATTTTGACCGAGTCAAAGTGAAATTTTTCTGCCTTTCTGGTTTCTTAAAATTTTCACTTTTGATCCTTCTTGAGGGCAAGAAAACCTTTAGGCTAGGGACAGACATTCAAAAAAGCTTGAGCCTAAACTGACTCAATCTTTGCAGGTTAGTCTAACCTGGCTAGGCTGAACCCCCTGGACTGAAGAAATGCAGGCACTTGCCTGCAGTGAGTCAGGCTAGAATCCATGGGAAGCTAGAGCAGCTCCCCCCCACCCCGCTCCCCTTCCACAATGCTGAGCTCTGATTAGGGAGGGGTGTAAACCTCCACCCTGCCTGCACCATCTCAGGCTTTTCCCCACTCGCTGCTCAAGGGGCGGGAGTGTTGCCAGGCCCCAACTGCCCAGCTAGCACTCTGAGGCAAAGGGGGAGTGTGTACTGCATGCATCTGTTGATGATACTGAGCTTTCAATCTCCCTCTTCATGCTTCTTCATACTGTCTGCAAACCTGACAGACGAGGGAGCCAGCAAGGGGCTGATAACACAGTGTTTATCTGCCCATCAACAAAACAAAACCCCCCTCATTAGTTCAGGCTCTTCTTAAACAGCTTTTTCCAAGGAAGGAATGGAGCGACATTACCAACTGACCTGTTGATTAGTTCAAAAAACCCCATGGAGCTGGAGTCCATGCTGTGGGAGATGGGAGGGAGGGAAGGGGTGGGGAATCCATGCTTAAGAAGGGAGCAGCAAGGGGAGGGGTGGGGCAGGGGGAAGCCAGGCAGACTCTGCTGTGCCTGCAGTCTCTGTCGGAGCTCCGGCCAGAGAGCAGAGGGGCAGGGCCAGCCCTGTTCTCTGGAGCAGAGAGCATAGCCCAGCTCAGGGCTGCAAAGCATCTGGGGTGCTGGGGGAATCTGGTTTAATTTAAATAAAGAAGAGGTCTGGGACAGACACTGCATAAACCGGTTTGACCCAAATCAGTTAAGTCTGATACTACATTTAACCAGGTTTACCTTAAAGCAGTTTCAGCCATTTTGAAGCTGGTTTATATGCACGGAACTTACATTCTGTTTCAGGTTTAAACCAGTTTCTGACCACTTAAACCAGTTTATGTGTAATGTCTGACCCTAGCCCTTGTTCTCCAAAAATTGTCCCCAGGGCAAGAAAATGATTCCTGCTCAGATCCAAGGAATGTTACTATTTACCTTGGCTGTACAAGATGACACCACAAGTAAAAGATCCTCACTTTTTAGTTAGTCCTTTCTTGGGCAAACTCCTGCCAGTATAAATGGGAAATTGTGCGTGTCAAGACTTGGTAAATGAGTAATTACCAAGGCATACAGCCACAATGCAAGGCAGTGCAAACCTCAGTCTGAAGAAATCATCCAAGTACTCTTCACAGGTCAGCAAAAAGTCCATTGCTCCCTTAGATGTGAGAGGGTATTGCCGCATTTGTGGTTCTTTTCTCTGTGTTTCTCTATTGGTCTGCCATGATGTATTATCAGTCTACTGCAAAGGCAGCGCAATAAGAAAGCATGGGAGAATGCATTATACTTGGTTACGCTTCCAGATCTGAATTTATGAAACATCACCACGTATTACTTAGACTATAAGCCCTTGGGTGCAGGGGCCATCTTTCTGGGCAATGTCTGAGCAACTGCTAGCGCAGCATATTATTAATTGTAATCATATTATTATTGATTACAGTCAAAGGACTTTGCTAGATTCATACAAGGAGCCAATCAAATATCCAGTCAGCATCTCAGTCACAACCATCTCCATAAACTTACTCCTGCATCTGACTCCTCTCTTCAAAACAGATGGGTCCACCCCTTCTGGAAAAATAAGCCTTAAGTGTAATGCCAGCAGCTACATACTCTTGCTGAAAATGGGTGAGTGAGCTGAAATCAGGCCTGTTGGCTCTTTTGATTCCTGGATGCAACAGCCTTTTCTTTTGTGGGTTCCTCCTGGCCAGAGACATTGCCATCACATGGGAATACCCTGCGGCAAGCTAACAGCATATTTAAACAGACTCCTCTTAAGACAGTTATTGGATTACAACCTTTGCCTCAGTAGCTTCTTGTTAGTGTCGGGTTTGAAAGAGTCTATTTAATCAGCTGGTAATGTGATGCTTCCTTCTCCAGAGATCTGAAGCCTACTTCTCCAGCAGCACTTAACAGCAGATTGGAACCAGGCTTTCTGATAAGCTGAACTGCTGAGGCTGTGCCAACTAAAAGAGTGGTTGTTGCTTCCAGCAGGACTTAACACTATGCAGAGCCGCTTAGAAAGGCAGCAGCTTGATGAGCTGCAGCGAGATGACCCGCAGCGAGATGACCCCGTTCCACCCCTACAACAAAGGAGATGCGGATGTGCAGACTGACAGACAACTCCAACAGGAGTTTGGGGTGACTGAGTGAGAGGTAAGTCCCTAAAAGGGGGACAAACAACAATAAGAAATGAGCCATTATGCACCAGCCGGTATCAAACCCATTCACAGGGTGAAATCTCCCCTGGGCTGAGGCTCAGAACAACACCTATGCACCATTGCCATTTTAAGGCCTTGTGTGGGTGTAATGGGTGTGCAGACCTCGGGCCGCCTCTCGGCACAGGCTGCACAACTCCCACCTCTGACGCTGCCTCGCTCTACTTTCTGGGCCTCCTTGCATTTCTCAGGAGTTTTACTTCACTTCCAACCTACTGGCTCAGCAAGCCGCCTTACAAACTAAAATAAAAAAAGCTAGGTAGCTCTCCAGTTTTCCAGGAGGCTTCTCAGCTTGCAGACTCTACAAAGGAGCCCTGGCTATGCCTGTGATCCCTGCTTACCGCACTAAACACTTATCCCTTTAGGATTAAAGATAGGACCTAACTCATGCCCTACCCAACTTGAATGCTTTGCTATCGGGCCTTCAACTAGGATCAAATGTTATGGGTCCAGTAGAAGGCAGGGAAGAGTCGCATCTTAGACCGCCAGGTAAGAGATGTAAGAGTTTTCACGAGCTGGCTAACTACCTTTCACTCTGTTCTGCAGAATAAATCCAAACTGCTCCTTCTTACTTGTATGTAGCTGATCCAAAAAATCTGAACGCCCTTTCAAAGGGAAGCTGTCAGGGACCAGACGGAGCCAGTGTCAAGTAATTCTGGAGCACAAATTTTGTGGTCTCATGTTGCTTCATAAATCAACCTCTGTATCGATGCATGGAGGAAAATTAATTAATAACCATTGTATCAAATTGATTAATTTGGTTTCAGCGATTATACAAAGGAAAAGATTTCTTTTGATAATTTGTTACAGGCCAGAATTCTGCTGTAATGAAAGGTAGGACTGTGCGAAATTTCAGCAGCCGTTTTGTTTCGGAGGTGTTTCAGCCTGTTTTGGTGCCTGAAAAACCAAATCTGAAACAAAACGGAAGGCTCCGAAACATCATCTCTGAAACTAAACGAAACCATCCAAAACGTTTCGGAAATGTTTTGGATATTTCCGAATGTGTGCCCCCCGGGAATAGTCTGGCACAGCCCTGTAGCCCTCCTTTTAAAGTGCCGGGAGGCTGGGGCTGGGTGGGGGATGGGGCCGGGCAGGGCAGCCCTGGGGGGGGGGCTGGGTGGGGGAGGGGGCCGGGCAGGGCAGCCATGGGGGCTTCTCCCATGGCTCCCCCCGCCAGGGCAGAGACAGGCACAGCTGGAGGAGCTATGGGAGAACCTGCATCTGTCCGGCTGTGCCTGCCTCTCCCCAGCTGATCCGAATTTTCGAATTGGCTGAATCAAAATGGAAAAGCAATCTGAAACACCGAAATGAATCGCTGTCCTCTGAAACGGCTGAATCCGAAACCAAAACGAAACATAGCCGTTTTGCACAGCCCTAATGACAGGGTGTTTACACATGTGCTCCAGGAGCTCCAAGAGCTGCTCTAATTAAAGGGCCCAGAGCATCATGTGTATCAGCATCCCTGTGCTGAAAAATGGTGGCGGGGATGCTTTAAAGCACGTCAAACCAGATTTAGATAAATTGCCCCTACTGCCATTTTTCAGCGCAGGGACAAGGATACATGTGATGCTGGAGTCTGCTGGAGCAAGCACACTCCAGCAGACTCAGTTAATCAAGCCTGCTTCGACGTGTTGTAATTACAACGCATTGGAGCAGCCTCTCTGCATGTGTATAAGGTACCCACAGTGTCAAACTTTGCAATTAGTTCCAGTGAGAAGCATAACCTTTGATCTCCCTTAAAATTAGGTAGAGTTGGAAACTGGGAATTTCATTTTTATCTGAGACCATAAAGAGGCCAAGAATTTAATGCAATTCAAGAGAACGAGCAGATATTTATACGGAGATCAAGAATATCAGGAGTAGCCCTAATTCTTGACAAGGTTTTGGAAGAGACGCTAAACCTCATGCTCAGAGTGGTTAAGCCAGTCAATACATACTTGAGATCAGTATGACATCCAAACGCGCCTACAAGGCAAACCACCCTACATCAGCCTGCTGTGGGCTTCTTACACTTTCCTATGAAGCGTCTGGTATCCGTTCCTGTCAGAGCTATGAGATGGGACTAACAACCTTGGCCTGAACTGGTTTGGTAATCTCTCTGCTCCTATTACAGAAACAGGGTCCAATCCTGCCACTTTTACTCCACTAAGAACACCACGCTCAGAGTATACAGTGGAGTAGGGCCCTACTTAACATAAGCTGAGTTTGGATCCAGATTTGCTGCAAATTAGCCCAATGTCCTGGGGCATCTGGATCCAGGGCCTCGGCATCTGACTTGTGTCATCTGAAGTTTGGAGCATATGAATAATTTACTGCAGGGTAAAAGGGGGATCTACCCAGCATCCACTCCTCAGTGGTAATGGCCACATGCATGGTACTACCCTGCAGTAAGTGGCAGTTAACCCATGGAAACTTACCTCTTTTTGGTTGAGGGTCAAGCTCCCAAGATTTAGCTTATCATGGGATAAGAGCATGCATACAACCAATACCAGAGCAGCTGCTACATGACAAATTCCTTGCTCCTTTTGCTTTGTGGTAAACTAAGTCCCTATCTTGCTGCCCCTTTACTCAGACTGTATACCCCCTTATTCTGCAAGTGGCTGTGTGGTCAAAGATATCAGGACCTGGTCCATCACTGCTTGCTCCTTGGTGACGTTAAAGATGCCATGTTCAGCATCTTCCTATGAGGAAGTGCAGCAGAAGCTTAATTACAAAAACTTCCTCTCATGAAGATGCCTCGGAGAAAGCCAGGGAAGGACAGCAGCTGAAGAGCAAAATTGTCTGAGTAATGTGCTTCCCCGGGAGCTGCCTGAGGAGTCAGTAGCAGCTTGTTATAGAGCTAATGTTTCTTTTACAGCCCCGGCCATGTGAATAAGTAATATTTCAGTGTTAGCAGCAGACAGTGGGCATACAGCAGCAAAGCTACAGAAGCAGAATGAGTGGCTTGCAGTCTAGAAAGCAGCAAGTGAAAAAACGTCCTGAAAGGTTTTGAGCCTGAAACAATCCATGACCTAATTAGGTGGCACTCTCACTGGAGAATAGACGGGAAGGGGAAAAAAAAGGGGGGGAAAAAATGAAGAGGCCTAAATATTCAGCAGACCGGTCCGAGCTGGAGCTGACCAAGGGTGATGCTTTATTTAACACGCATAAGCATGCTCACTGAGGCATGAGGGTAACAACAGAAAGAAAGAGGATTGCTGTGCGCCTTGTGCTCATTCTTCTCTTGGAGCACAGTTTTAAGGAGCGGGGAGAAATAAAGCAAACGCCAATATGGCCCCTAGTGAGCAGAGAATTGAAGCAAGCAGAGAAGCAAAAGAGAGTTTTTACTGTCTCATGCTCCATGGGATAATAAATGGACTTCTTGTAGGAAACAGAGATTTTGGAGAAGTGGGCCAGGAAGGGGTATGGATGGGGTCTTGTCTTCAGGGGGATTTTACACACATTAACTCTGGGGCAATACAGGAGTGACCAATCTCTGCCAGCTATAAATAACACGGTTCACACCAACTGATCATTTGGATTAAACTTTGCTCCTTCCCAGCTAGGACATGGATGAGCTGTCCTGCAGCATTCTAGCTTGGGAACTGCAATGGCTTTGAGATGTGAGGAGGCTAGACTTGATGGAGGACTGCATGCCATGTCTGGCTGTTAGAGGGGCTACCCTAAGGCAAGATGACAGTGGAAGAGGGTAAACATCCAACAGGTTTATGGTACTTGAGTCTGGGTGAGAAGTGCCAGCTCTAATCCACCCTCGTGGGAGACGTCCTCTGCCGACAACACTCAGATGGGACCCTTATATTGCTGCACGTTTTATTCTGGATGCTGATGCCAAGCAACTCAACAGGGTCTTCATGCAGAATTGTTTAGCACCCAAATTCAAAATCTAAATCATTAAAAAATCTGTGCCAGGGCCCAACCCACCAACCAGTGGTGCCAAGTGGACAGATTCCCAGCGACTTCTGTGGACTTTGGAACATTCACAGCTACATAAGAACAGGCAAACAGTGGAAGTCTGCCCATCAGGAAAGCTACTGGAGGCATGTTAGCACCTATCAGAGATATGCAAATACATGACCGACAAAACTATGGGTAACAGAGCACAGAACTCTGGCTCCTTTCTGACTGAAGACTCGGAAAATCCCATGACGTGCAATCATTTACATTCAAAGAATTCCACCCAACTACAGGCACGTTACATTGTTCTTTCCACAAAAGAACAAAGAAAACCAGCTCACACTAAGCAAAGGTGTTTCAGACTGTCTTTAAAATCAATGGGTCAGATCCTCAACTAGTATTCAGCCGCCCAGTTCTACTGACCTCACTAATGCTAAGCTGCCTTACACCAGCTAAGGAACTGGCCCAGTATTTTCACAGCAACGTCAACAGCAGACAAACTTGATCAGTCTGTTCTTGACACCTTGATTGGAAAGAGGATAGATTATTCACTACAGCTTTACAGCATAGTGAAATACAGGGTACCATTCTCAAAAGGCGTTAGTCACAAGTCTCATTTGGCTGTGTACTAGCTGCTGTCCAGGTACTGTAGAGATCCCTTTAAACCTGGAACCAAAACCTCAAGTCTGGGCCAGTGATGCCTCTCTCCACTGTCATCAAGTACTATTAAAACCAAAGGCACTTCTTGGGACTTGGGTGCATAAATTTCTTCAACACCCATAGGATGCTGCACTCCACAAAAGCACGTTAAAGGACAACAGATCAAAGTGCCATCCTGCACTGACGAAACTTCTCTTTGCAACCCTGGCTATGATCTGGGGACCAGATACTCAATCTTCATTCTGTGAGTAACCCCGTTCATTTCAATGCAGTTACTCGGAGAATAAAGGACTACTCAGTTTGACAAAGGGCGGCATGAAATGGTCCCTAACACTGAAGAACTGGAATAGACTTGTCTTTCAGGCAGCTGAGGGAGTCATAATCCCATATGAAAACCAAAGTCTCTTTCTGCATTGCTGCACAGCTACCCCAGCAAGGAGACACTTCTAGGCAACTGAGCTGTGAAAGAACTGCAGCTCTGTACAACAGGAGCCACTCTTCTGATGCTGCTAACCGAGTCAGTGTTTAAGTAGACAAGTGTGATTAACTCGCTGGTGAAACCCAGAGGGTGCAGATATTCACGCCTTTTATGTTTTAAATCCCCAATTTTACGACAATGTGTGCTTGATAAAAGTATGCTCCTGCACAGACTGTACTATGTGTGGTCTGTGCATACGTCTTGCTAAAAATGTTTTAAGCTCTGCATTAATATATAATACAGCTATTACTAACCCTGTGGGCTTAGCATCTGAAGACGTGCAGAAAAGGCTGAAGTGCTCTATGCCTTTTTTGCTTCCATCTTCAGAGGCAGGGGCAGCTCCCAGACTATTGCAGTAGGCAGCACAGTTTGGAGAGGAGGTGAGCAGCCCTCAGTGGTGAAAGAACAGGCTAGGGGCTCTGTAGATGAGGTATACCTTGATTTTAGCAAGGGTTTTCATACGGTCTCCCACAACATTCTCGCAAGCAAGCTAAAGAAGTACAGGCTGGATGAATGGATTGTATGGTGGATAGAAAACTGGCTGGAGCACCAGGCTCAGAGGGTAGTAATCGATGGCTCAATGTCTAGTTGGTAGCCAGTATCAAGTGGAGTGCCCCAGGGGTCGGTCCTGGGGCCCATTTTGTTCAATGTCTTCATCAATGACCTGGAAGATGGTATAGAGTGAACCCTCAGCAAGTCTGCAGATGACACCAAGCTGGGGGAGTAGCAGAGACACTGGAGGGTAGGACTAGGAGTCAGAGTGACCTAGACAAATCGGGGGTTTGGGCCAAAAGGAATCTCACGAGGTTCAACAAGGACAAGTGCAAAGTCCTGCACTTAGGACGGAACAGTCCCATGCACCGGTACAGGCTGGGGCTGACTGACTGGGCAGCAGCTCTGCAGAAAAAGGCCTGGGGGTTACAGTGACAATAAGCTGAATATGAGCCAGCAGTGTGCCCTAGTTGCCAAAAAGGTTAACATCATCCTGGGCTGCATTGGTAGGTGTGTTGCCACAGGTCAAGCAAAGTGATTAATCATCTCTATTCTGCACTGGTGAGACCACATCTGGAGTCCTGTGTTCAGTTTTGGGCCCCCACTACATAAAGGATGTGGACAACTTGGAGATAGTCCAGCAGAGGGCAACAAAAATTGTTCAGGGGCTGGGGGCCATGACTTGTGAGGAATGACTGAGGGAACTGAGCTTATTTAGTCTCTGGAAGAGGAGACCGAGGAGACTTAATAGCAGTCTTCAACTACCTGAAGGGGAGTTTGAAAGAGGATGGAGCTAGGCTATTCTCAGTGGTGGCAGATGACATAACAAGGAGCAATGGCATCAAGTTGCAGCAAGGAAAGTTTAGGTTAGATATTAGGAATAATTTTCTCACTAGGAGGGTATTAAAATCCTGGAACAGGTTACCCAGAGAGGTGGTTGAAGCTCCATCCTTGGAGGTTTTCAAGACCAGCTTGACAAAGCTTTGGCTGGGATGATGTAGTTGGGGCTGGGCCTGCTTTGAGCAGGCGGGTGGGCTAGATATGAGCTCCTGAGGTCCCTTCCAACCCAAACTTCCTATGACTTCAATAGATCTTGCTGTACTAGGCACTGGACAAGCCCATAATAAGAGACAGGCTGCCATCCAGTAGATCTTAAAAATTGAGAGAGACAAGACAGAAAAAAAATGTGAAAGCTGGGTAATATTATTACATACATTTTACAAATAGGGAATGGAGCCATAAAGGGATTATGTGGCAGAGACAAGAAATTAATCTAGACCAGCTATATCCTAAACTCAATACTTGAATTACAATAGCACCTGGCCTTTCTGTTCTCTAAACATTGGCTGTAGCCAACATGAAAGCAATTACTTTTCACTTTGTTAACAGACGCTGCTAAATCCAAAAAACACCCATGAAAAAATCTTTGAAGTAATAAGAGAACTCCACCTAGTTTTAATTTGTTTACTATCAAAAAATACCAACACATTTGCTACAAAGTAAACCCTGCTCCAGCTCAGGATCTCCTACTCCGAACACACAACTTCCTTGCATGTTCCATCTCTGGCGCACGCACTGAGTGGAAACCTCTCGCTGGCTGCCACAACAATGCTAAGCCACCTTGTTGCATCAGAAGTACAAGCAGATTCGCAATGAACAGATGAAGGGAATTCAAAACTTCATGCAGATTGTTCAAGTCCCAATCACACTTGTGCTGAAAGCTTTGATGTAGGTGGCACTGAATGCACAATGCGACTAGCTACATTTTCTTTGAAAAGGAAAGGCTGACAAAAACAGGTAGGGGAGGAGGGAAGGAGCCAGGCTTTGCATTTTCATTTGTAAAAGCGCTTGTAAAAAGATTCACTTCTCCCAAATTGGATAGGTACTTAAAACACACACACACACAGTTGATTTTCTTATCTTTAAATTAAGGCATGCAGCCATAATTGATGTAAACTAGTCCTGAATGACAGTACACACCATATAAACAACTTCTCAAGTTAAACCTTAAACTTTATACTTACCTAGTAAAGAATGCATGGGGTTCTTTAATGCATGGCAAATTCTCTGGAAGGTAGGGTCCTTGCACCAGGGAAGGTTTCTCCCTTGGTTTAGCACAGCTAGAATCTGAGACCAGACCCAGGACATGCTCTCCGTGTCTGTGCTGATGAGGGCTCTCAACTGTGTATTGTTGCCAAGAGACCAATGGCCGAATTGAAAGCGTTCAGATTCTTAGCACGGTCAAGGCATTCTTAATCAAATGCCCTTTTTGAACAGGAAGATTTCCAAACAGCGTCACACCGAGTTATCAATTTTCTTAGACTAACGGAAAACTCCACTTTGGTACGCTGCTTTTGCCAGTTGGAGGCATTTTTTGGTAATGCAGCATATTCTGTCGGGAATTACAACACAAATCACCTTCACATGTGAATTGAATGGGTTTTATCCAGCCTACTCCTGAGCCACGGTTGCTTAGAGATGGATCACAGAAAGGCTGTTGGGATCTGAACCTGCATTAGGGTTAAGGGCTCAAGTTGGAGACTGAATCCCTTCTAGGCTGAGAAACAACATTACACAAGTTGTTCTTGGGGTGTTTCTGCCATCAGGGATGGTGGAGGTGTTCAAGTCAGCCACTCTCAGAACAAGATGATGATGATAAATAGACACCCCCACAGCAAGCCAGGTTGTAGTCACATTATGACAGTCACTACACAAAAACGTGGTAAGAATAGTGTCTGCCCTGAACCGTTTACAATCCAAAAGACAAGATACAGCAAATGAACAGGACCAATTGGCAACCTAGGGAAGAGAAAAACAGGGCAATAAAATAATACAAATATATGGCAAGAATCAAACTGGACCAAAAAATTGCCACCCCTTCTGTCACAACTCTGGATTACTTTGCAGTACTTTAGGGCTGGGATTTGGATCAGCAGGATATGAATCTGAAACCTTCTGCAGTGCAAAAGGTCACAAACCCTGGACAAGGGATGGCAACAGTATAAATTCCCTGCTGGTATACACAGCAGTAGACAAACTTCACTCATGAGAACAAGAGCAGAGGCAGGACAGTAGAAGAGATTTGGTCACTTTTACCACCACGTTATCTACATCTGCTCCAAACAGGGGTTAAATGACCAATGTCTGAGACGGGTGTCTAATGTGTCTACTGCTGGCAGAGCTGCAACAGTGGCACAATTAAGATCCATAATTCACAAAACGCTGATGTTATCTAGGAACTGCAGAGAGGTCAAACACATCCCAAAGATTAGTATTTTAAGGAAAGATCTTCATTTGATTTACTCTAGTGCTGGAGTTATTTTGAGGAAAGAGATCTTTTAAAATTAATAGCTAGAGCAAGGCCTAAATAAAAAGATCCGCTGCATGTCATTTGAAGGGAGCATGTCAAAGAGCAAAACCTTTCTTCCCAGCATGGGCTCTGCTCTAAAGTTTAAATAAAAGTCTGTACTTCACATTTGAAGTAAAAAAAAAAAGAGAGAGATGCTTTCCCAGGAGTGTTAGGAAAGGCCACAGGTTCAGGGACATACAGGGGAAAGCCGCAATTCCCCAAATTTTGCCGCAATGCTCTTCACTATTCCACATGCCGCCTGTACGATCTTTCAAGGATTAGGAGTATTTCCCCTTTCTCCTTGACTGCGGTGAGTACCTTGCACTTCACTGCACTCACAGCTGAGCCTGTTATGTGATTAAACTTTAATCAGCACCATAATTTACACCAAAAATACATGAAGTATTAACGCCTCTCAAGAACATTCTTCTTTCCTTCATACTCTGCTCTCCCTCTGTAATGAAGGCCTTTACGTGGGTGCTTTTTTATTCCAGTGAGGAGCATAATTGCTTTTAGCGGGATGACTGGCAGGAAAGGTAAGCACTTGTACAAGTATGGGCACAAGTGAATAATTAGCAATGAATTATTTGACACATTTTGTCCCTCTCTAGAGAACAACACAGAACAGATGGTGGTTTTTTTGTTTTTTTGTTTTTTTATGAAGGTCTTCATTAATAATTTTAGACTCAACTGTCAATTATCTGTATCAAGGCTGTGCTGAAAGGCTGGAGCTCTAGTGTCCAAACTTATGTACCAAGGAACTGGTCTCTGATACCAAAGGTTTTCCTATTTGGGGTTTGAAAAACACACATTAAATAACTCTGTCGCTTGGTTATGCCTGACCACAGTCGGAAGGCATTGCTCCCTTCCCTGAATGAATGAGGAATTCTCTTACAACCCAATTCCTTGTGTGAATTCTCACAGAAACTGCATTTGACAACAGATTATTCAAGGCTGAAATTTTAAAATTCACTTTCTATGAACAACTGGATCTCCAAAGTCAGTAGGAAGAAGCTGGACAGAAAGTGAGTACAGAAAAAAATCAGCAAAGTCAATGTGAAATTTAAAAAAATATTATGAAAATATTTCAATAGATTCATAGACGCTAGGGCTGGACAGGACCCCATAAGATCATCGAGTCCAGCCCCCTGCCCAAAGGGAAGGAAGTCAGCTAGGGTCAAAGGATCCCAGCAAAATAAGCATCCAAATGTTTCTAATTTTGAGCATTTGCCTTGCTTTGTCTCCCAGGTACAAGACCTGCTGGAATTTGTTCAAGTTTTAAAAGCAAAAATACTCCCCACCAAAACCCAGCAATAAAGAATGGGTAAGATTTCAGTAAAACCATTATGAAATTGCTTCCCCTCTTTTATTTTCCAAATAGTTACAGAGCAGCTCAAAACGTGGTTGAATTTTAAAATGTGAGAAGTTTAGGAATCTAAAAAGCAATTTAGGAAAAAAAAAACCTGACCAAAGAGATGAATAATCCCTTCTCCCTTTTCTGAACATTTTTACTAATCGCATCTCAGTAGGAAGACTGGCAGCTTGTCTGCTGTCAGGCCACTTATTTTTGAGTATTAGTTATCCGAACAGTTAACATCATTCCCCCTTCATCCCTGATAAGTGATGCCTAGATTCATTAAGGGTCAAGGTAAGGTGAAGTTGATTTATTGTCTGGTACCCTTCTGAAGACGCTTGTAGACTTGTTGACCTTGTGTTGGTGAAACCACGTCAGCCCTCTGGACCACGTACCGCTGGCCAGTCGTCCCATCAGGACCTGGCAAAGAGCGAGGCGCTGCAGAAAGCAGATTAGCTTCAAAAACAACTTGAAGGGTTTTTTTTGTTTTTGAAATAATTTCCCTTAAGCTGATTGTTGGCTCGAAGGATTTTTAGTTTTTCTGGTGAGTCTGGTTCCCTGAAACCTGGGGAGCTCTATGTTCTTCCCCTATGGGAGATGTCCGATAATTTATGGGGAAATGTCTCCTTTCCCTTGTGCAGGTGATTCCACTACTGGGGACTCAGCCTCGGTTTTTTTGTTTTTTAAATAATTTCCCTTAAGCTGATGAAAGATTGTTGGCTCAAAGGATTTTTAGTTTTTCTGGTGAGTCTGGTTCCCTGAAACCTGGGGAGCTCTATGTTCTTCCCCTATGGGAGATGTCCGATAATTTATGGGGAAATGTCTCCTTTCCCTTGTGCAGGTGATTCCACTACTGGGGACTCAGCCTCTGGTGGGAAGCTGCTAGTGCTGTTGTTCATGCTACCCCTAGCCATTTTATTGCTAAGAGATGATCATGTAGTATCCAGCTGGCACTCGCTCGTTTAATTTAGATAAAGGATATCACCTTCACTAGAAGCAGTTTCACTGGATCTCAATAGTCGAGTCACTCCTCAGTAGACTCGAGGCTTCTTTCTGAAAATGCCAGCTCTTAACTTGCACTTTTTTTTTAAATTATGGAAAATAAAATAGAACAATTCTTTTGTTGCAAAGACCTTGGAAAGACCACACCAGCCCAGAACGCTGCCCGGCCCCGGCTGAGACACGCTGCTCCAGTCTGCGAGCAGTGGAAGTCAGTCCTACTACTCCACTCAGAAGACTGTGAGCATGACAGTCTCTACAGCTTACAGTTTTATAACCTGATCTTGATTAAAAGTATCATTCTCTTGCCATCATTATTACTTTTCAGAAGCTCTAAATTTGAGATGGTAAATTAGCTCTTTATCTTTTTTTTCTAAAGCGTGCCTGAAACCTAAGTATGTGGAATAATGTCAAAATGCAGCAATCTTTTAGGCTTACGCAGGAAATTCTGCCTAACAGAATACCATGGCTTTATCAAGGTATTTCCTTCTGTTTCCTTGCTGACAAATATTTGGACGCCACACTCCTATTTGGCCAAGGAAAAGACCTACTTTGAAATCATGTTGCTGCCTGTTGGAAAATCTCACTGTAGCTTTTATCAGGTTTTCAAAATATGCCAGGAAAAACTGAATGAAATTTAGATAACTAGCAGAGAAAGATTATCTGTAGGTGCTCTACATTATTATGCATTTGTCTTTTGAATAGCAGGGCATCTAACATTTTGACTAAATACATTACAAGATATACTTGCTGTTTGCTAAACTGCTGCCCATCCCATCTCAGGGGTATCAAAAGACAAGAAACAGATTTTCCATTTCCATGGGAAATTCTTTTATGATTTTTTGTTACCTTTCTGAAAATGTAAAGAAGGAATTTTGAAATGTCCAATGAAGTGAAACGACAAAGAAATGATCTCAATCAAAACTGCTGTACCACCTATAACCTTTTCATTTTTTTCTTAGTTTTTTAATGTAATAATAAAAAAGTTTGAAATGAAAAAGGAAAACATTCTTTCTGAAAATGACAAAGCTTGGCGTTTCATTTTTTCCCCCTCTGAAGGAGACTGCTGACAGAGTAAACTGGGTTGAAATATTTTGGTTTTGAGAAAACAGCATTCATTTGTTTTGATGAAAATGTTCTGCCAGGCCTACTCAGGCCCGCTGGGTTTTGTGTTTGATGGAGATGCTGTTGTTTAGTTGTATAACTAAGGTTTGGAAGATATGAGGAATGGAAATGCGAGTCCTGCAACACTGTAAACTAAGCCTTAACAGGACTGCAAAGAGCCTGAAAGGAGGGTTTGGCATACAGGAGCATTAAAGAAAGACTTTGGCAGACAAGGTTCTTTTGGTAAACGTGATATCTTTTTTTAGACCAACTAAAAGAACCCTGTCTGCCTATGTTCTTGGATCGACACGGCTACAACCTACACCCCTGTAATAAAAAATGACTTTAGTTCCTTTTGGAATAGAGAAAAAATCTGTTTCCTGCCTGCCTGTATTTCCAGGTGCATCCACCTTTGGGAAGATGGATGCATTCTTTAGGAAACCAGGCTAATCTCACCCCGGGAAGAGGACACGTAGGGGATGACTCCAGGGATGCATCAAGGTTGATTTACGCCTACGATGTTGCTGGTTTTCTTCCAGCAGCTACAGATAGAACCGCAGGGGTACATTTTCAAATCTCACTGGTGACCTGCACCCTGTCTGGCCAGATCCTCAGACGTATGGTGGCTTTGCCAGTGCAAGGGGCCCTAAGCACAGGTGTAAATGTCATTTCATGTTAATATAAAATGAGAATGACCCCCTGTAGCTTTAACTGCTCTAGCACACAGCAGCATAGGTAGGCATTTTGTAGAGAGGGGGCAATAAGATGTTCCCTTCTCCTTTCTGTGGAGGCCTCAGATTGGTATTATGTCTTGTGGGCATGACAAATGAGGGAAGTGTTTGGCAACCCCTAAGGAAATGGTGGCCTTGGGCGCCCTCTCCTCCCTCTCTGTGTGTCCCTGTCTAGCACTGCAT
Organism: Alligator sinensis; assembly: GCF_000455745.1. NCBI lineage: Eukaryota > Metazoa > Chordata > Crocodylia > Alligatoridae > Alligator > Alligator sinensis. The sequence goes on from NW_005841879.1 coordinate 4,045,185, forward strand.
TGGGGCTGCAGCATTGGTAACGGATGCAAAGTTGCTAACTGCCGTGCTTTCCAACCCCAGCACCTGATGGCTTTGAGGAAAAGAGAACCCCTGCTTCCATTGCTTTAAAGACAATAAATTCCTAAGCCCTCCTGGTTACAGAGAGCTGTTTAAAAATGTTAAATCTACAGGCTCAAAATCCAGAGGATGAAGAAGAACCCCCAAAACATTATTTTAAGACTTAACTCGTGATCTCTTTCTGGCTTTTTGAATGTTAGAGGTTGGCAGCATTATTCGTAAACTTGAAGAGTTGCTTATCCTTACACCATTCCCTAACATCATTTCTGTACCATACCATAGAATAGATAGATTCAAGCATTGCAACAAATCCCAAGGCACTTTGTTGCATACCACAGGCCTCCAGTGGGTGTATCTGCAATCAGCTGCTTTAGTCTAGTGGGGCTAGCTTAGTGTAATGCTCCTTTTGTCGACTTACATTGTATTGCAAAAAGACTTCAGTCTGGCTACTCAATGGCTGTCAAGAACCACTATAGCTGCATTGGAGTTGTTTCTTCTAGTGTTGCTACAAAGCCACTGTTATTTAACAGGAGATCTTATTTCCAGGTCTTACTCCTTCCCAATCTGATATAAAAGCACAGTCAAAAAGCAATGAAATGAAACATAACAGATTCTGTTAGCGGCCTGGTAAACAGAAAGCTACCTTGATCTCTTTGCACACCTTAGTTATTCACCATATGACAGTGAGGTCTCAGTTCAGAGAGTTTTCAATTCAGGATTAAGTGTGTTGCATTGCAAATAGCTCGGAAAACCCACCGCAGCGGATTAGAGTTTATGAGTAAGGAAAAATGAAAGGCATAAAGAGGCAGGAGAGATTAAGCGCTTGCAGTGTAAATACCACTGGGACAGGAAATTCAAAGGGAAAAACATTATTTTACAGAGAGGTTAAAAAAAACCCCCTTCAGTTTAAAAAATATATATGTATATGTATATATGTGTATCTGTGCTATCTGGTAATATGGACTGGAGGCAGGAAGGCCAACATGCCCCCAAGACTGGGTGGTTCAGGAAGGTCTGGTTCAGTTCTCATTAAAGCTCACAGTAAAGCTAGGAGTGGGCCTGCAATATCTGTACTCTGATCAATCATAGTAGCAATCTCACTCTTCTGGCTGTTGGTAAAATCAGTAAGAGTCTCTCACTGACTTTGAGAGTGGTTGGACTGGGCCCTTAAGGTGACCTGCAGCCCAACCACACGGTTAAAGGATTTGGATAAGGCAGATATGGGCAGGGCAATTTTTTGGGGCACCTACATGAGTGCCGGACATCTGCTCCAGCCTGTGCTAATTAGCATGCGTTGGAGCAGACTAAATTAATTGAGGTGCATATTGGGATTGTCAGAGCACACTTGATTGAGTCTGCTGGAGCGTGCTAATTAGCATGCTACAGAAGCCTTCGTGTCACGTGTATAACGTGTATTCAGTGTCCCCGCGCTTCAAAATGGCGGTGGGGATGCTTTAACTAAAAGCTTGTTTGACGAGCTTTAGTTAAAACACCCTTGCCACCATTTTGAAGTGCAGGATGCTGAATGCACACGATGCTGCAGGCACTTTAATTAGAGCAGGTCTCAGAGTTTTCAGTGTTGACCTGCAAACATTTCTGCTGGGGATTTTCCTGCAAATTTAAACGGTTAAAACTCAGATTTTTCTTTCCTATTTTCTTCTTGAGGGTCAATCATTATCTGCACTATGGCCATCTTACTCCTTGTGGCTTCTAGGGGAAGAATCTCATGATGCTCACTGTTGACATAGGAAATTGCAAACTCTTCTTTCTTTTGTGTTTTAAACACAAAGAAACCCCTCAGAGCTCATGCAAAGTCAACAACAGCGCTCTTCATCACTTCCACAATGGATAGAGAAAGATGTCAAGGGGAGTCACATACACTCCAGCTCCTTTTACTCTTGACATGCCTGCCCTAGTCTTGGGTTGGAGTGGAGAGCTAAAGGCACATGTTTGGAGCCAGAATCCAGTGCGATGGGGCCCATCCTATGCAACCAGCAGCATAACTACATCAAAAGAACTAGTTAGGAACAGGATTTCCATTTAACCTATTGATACCAGCACAATCCCAACATGCGCCTCAATATACTGCCACAACACTGTCCACATTGTGGGGAAGGGAGCACTGCTTTCACTAGACTGGTATAGGTAATTTAGGCATGGCCTTAGTCGTGCCATCTACCATCTTACTTCATGAGTAGTTCCACTGTCTGTTCAATGCGAGTGTGTGGATACACAGACAGCCTGGCCATAGGAGACTTGTGGGGGCTGTATGGATGGAAGCATGGTAAGCTTCCCAATGCACTGGGGGTTGGGGAAAGCACAAGTAAATTAACCAGAAGGAGGCATGAACACAGACTCACACAGGGGCCAGCTCTTTAGTGGCTGCCCTGGTACCAATAGAGAAGTAGTCATCCTTTTTCTTCATTTCTACTATTGCAGCTATCTGAGGCTACTAGCAAATCTCTCTTCTACTAGCAAAGGGAGTCTGTGCACTCAGATACATAACCTTGACAGTTAAAAGCATCTCATATATTGATCCCAAAAGTGTAACTCAAGCTTATTAGACCTCATAATCTGCTAGGTTAATAGGAGCTCATAAGAAGTCAACATATGGATGTGCTTATGAATTGCATTAACTGCTGAAATCAACCTGCTAACCCCTTCAGTTTAGCACAGGGGTGGGCAATTATTTGGGCCCAAGGGCCACATGGGAAGTTTTGATGAGCTGTTGCGGGCCGGCTCACCAGGCAGCTGGGAGCTCTAGCAAGAGCCTCGCACGCTGGAGCAGGAGCTTCCTGGCTGAAGCTGCTTGCCTGGAGAGGCGCGGCAAAGCAGGGGAAAGAGGAGGAGCAGGAGCTGCTGCTGGAGGTTGGGGGGAGCAGAGCAGCACCTGGGTGCAGCCACACTGCAAACAGACCTGCCAGAAGCTGGGTGTGCTGGCTGGGGCTGGGCCATGGGCACCAGTGGGAGCCCAGCCCAGTCTGCCCCGGCATGAGTGGGTGGCCTTGGTCCCATGAGGAGCACTGTGGGGGCAGCCCTGGGCTGGATCCAGTCACCTGGCAGGTCTAATCTGGTCTGTGGGCTGTATTTAGCCCACCCCTGATTTAGCAGAGTTGGTTGTAGCCTTCCCTTGTAGTTGACATAACAGTAAATCAAAGCTGCCACTTGGTTCAAGGGTAATATCATGAAATGACACTAAAAGGGCCCTGGATTTACTTAATCCCAAAAGTAATTCCATGAAAGACAAAGTTAGACCAGGAATTATGGCCCACCGGTTTGTGATACATGGGCCCAAGGCTGGCCTGTAACCCTGGGCTACTGAATGGTAATTAGGCATCTACATGAAAAATAATTACGAGATCAAGATATGATTAATTAGAATGCTGTCAAGCTAGCATTATCTCAGCATCCAGGGAACACACTGCATGTCTCTTCTGCCACTTACGAGATATCAAAGCCAAGAGCAAGCACTGCAGTCCTCAATTCCTGTATAAAGGAAATGAGCAGTGGCAACCGTTCTTCAGCGCGTCAGTGGTCACTAGTTCTAGGAACACGGGGGGAAAGCAGAGAGACCGCAGACCTGCATGATGCAGGACCAGATCTAAATAGAGGACAACAAGTAATGGAGCAGTTCAACAAAGCCCAGGAGCCAAAGGCAAGCTGGCCTTCCCCATTCCTTGAAAAGCATCTCCTGCCACTTCCAGTAAACGTCGCACTCAGAGTGTAAACACCCTCATGTGTGAAAGGAACAACTACCTGGCCACATGCACGATGAAGCATGGGGCCAAATACCACGACCTCCAACACTGAGCCATCCCACCACGCCTCTGCATCTGCCTCTAAGTAGCTCCTTCAGTGTAGCCTCCAATAGCCTACCCCCCCATCCTCTGTCTACATTAGGGTAAAACCTATCCTCGTGCTGACAATGTAACACCAGGAGCTCGGAGCACCCGAGTCCAACAGTGCAGTGCTTGTCTGGAATGATTCAGACATGACACCGGGGTTGTCAGCCAGCTGTAATGAAGGCAGAATTCAAAATTTTGGGCATCCAAAAAAACACACTCAGAAACACTGCTCTATAAATGCTGTGCCTTCCATGAGGGCTGCATCTGTGCATGCGAGATTAGATCTGGCTCAGGATCTGGCTGAACAGTGGAGCTCCCCTGCATATTGATGACTGAATTTTCATGGAAATCCACTTTGCCTTCATCCCCTAAAATCTGATTAAAAATCTGGTTAAAATCCGATCTGAGGGGTGAGTATGGTTAGAAGAGTGACAAGGCTAAAGGCTAAAGTTAGCTAAGGGCTAGCTTAGCAGAAGTCAGTGGCAAAACTTTTGCCGACTGAATAGGAATTCTTCTATTTCCTTGTTTGTTCCATTTTAAATCCTGTTAATTTATCTTCCAAACTATTTTTTTTCTTGTTGCTTTCTCTTTCAGATCTGCAGGACCAACATTATTATGGAAGAATAAGCCAGATTCTGGTAGACATATCACCAACAGAATTAACTATATTCTAGGTCCAGGCTCTATTTTCTGTGATGGCCCATGAATCAGATAACTTGGTTTGAGGGTCTGATAGGCCTTGGTTTCAAGAGTTGCAGCATTTGCTCTTTACGAAGATCTAGGCTCAACCTGGTGATTGAAATGTGCAGGTCTGTAAGAGAGCAGAGGAAGCTGGCCTTGTCGGTGATCACTGCTATTGCCATAGAGTAACACTGGGGTTCAACATCTACATGTACTAAGCTTGCACGTACCTTGCTTGGTTAGCAGCTTTATGCATGAATAGGAAAGAAAGTATCATGCTAAACATGCAGCACCCTTTAAAGATTCCCCTTTGATCGAGATATGCTCAGATGCTTTGTTTAAATGTCTTGTGATGGAGGGAGTAGCAGGACAGGAGGTATTGAGCACACATGTTATACAGCACTTGAAAAAAATCTCTTTCCAGAGCAAGAGGCAAGCATCATTAGCAGCTCTTAGGCTAGATACAGACATGCAAAAAGCCCAAGGTGGAATTGATCTAAGTTATACAGCTTTCTTCTGTAAGCAGCATAGGTTAGATCAGTAGCAAACAGAACACACATTCATCCTTTGGTTGCGGGGGGTGGAGGTGTGCAAATCTTAGACTGGGTTCTGCCATTTTCAACTAGTCTATGTGTGCTGAACTTCTGTTCCGTTATGGGCATAGACCAATTTCCGATCACTTGTACCAGTAAACATGTAATGTCTGTACCAGTACACCCCAACCATCCTTTCAGCACCTGACCCTGTGAAGCACCAAGTGCCCTCCTCTGCAAAGTGCTGGGTGCTTATCATTTCTCAGGGGATTCTTTGCAGAGGCAGTGTCTAATGCACTGTGCTGAACTTTGCCTCCACAGTCACCCACTATCTAGCTGGCTCCCCAATTAGTGACTGCATCTGAAGCCAGTCTCCTGTAAGCACTGAGAAAAAAATATAATTGGGCCAAAAGGATTATTCAGGGTGACTAGCGATTACTGCACACTGGGATGAGATGAGACGTCTGGCTGGGGTTTCAAAGGTGCATAATAATACGTCCTTATCTGACCCTCGTTGCTGTTGACACACAGCCTTGATGCCTGCTCACAGCTTCCCCATTAGGCAGAACACTTGAATGCCTGCCATTAATGATTTCAATGGAGCGGAAGATCCATCTAAAGTTTTCAGAGTTCATGTTTGGATTTCACTTTGCTCCTTGAAACTCAGGCATGCAGATGGTACTTTCAGTTATTTGGCTACTGAATGCTTCAACTTGTTTCAGGGTTGTTTAAGGGGCAGGCGGCGGGGGGGGGAAGGGGGGGGAGGGAGGTGTTATATTAGTGTTTTCTGCATTGTGGTATCATCCTGGGGCCACCCAAAGAAATCAGGGCTTCAGTATTGCTAAGTGGAGTTCAGGTACATAGCAAGAGAAAATCCCTAGGCTGGAGAGCTTGCAAGCTACATAGCCAAGGCAAAGGAAGTAGTGTGGCCCCACTGTACAGATGGGGAATATGGTATGGACTAGGTGACCTGCTCAAAGTCACATGGGAAGGTTGTGATAAGAAGACATTGATTTCCATTCTCCTGACTCCCAGTCCTATGACAGGCTCACACAACCACCTGTCTGCTATGTGCACCTCTAGCTAACAGGAAAGACTATGAAAAAAACCCCAGTCTAATAAGTATTCACTTGCAAGCCAGTTGTTTTCAAATTATTTTATCCTGATCTCAGACATACAGGCACATTTATGGATACTGAGCTTGGAAAAATAACTAAATCAGCAAGAGCCAATGCCCATTATAGGAATTTCATTAGCTGAGTGATATAAGCAGGCACAGTTGCAGGAAAGAGGGCTTCACTCATGCTACAACCCTGCATGAATTAGATGCTATAAAAGTATCCTTGACATTTGTAGATGTTTCCAGTAAAATCTATGGTTCAATTTAGAGGTGAATAAGATCTGGAAGAGAAGTTAGGCACTGAATGACTGGGGATCAGCCTGAACATAAGGAGAGATGGCAACTTGTCAAGGTCCAGATGTGCAAACAGAGGAATCCACATCAAGGACCCCAAAAGGAGGATGCAGAAAATAACAGCTGATGAGGACACCTGAACTGATGTGGGATCTACTTCAGCTGGTTCAGCTTTTCCAGATACTTCATTTTTGAGTTCTAGCATCACTGAAGCCACAAATCCAGAGAGCACAGCACAGCATAAAGAGATATATCCCACCAGCTTGGAGCTGGGCTCTATAATAAATAGCACACTTATTGAAGGGGTAGAGATTAGAGACACACAGATTAATAAGAACTATAATTATAAGTCCTCCTACCCTTTGGTTTCCTTACAGAGGAAAGTCCTATCCATGCAGAAGGTCAGCAGAAGGCCTACTTAAGTCCTGTGCAGGCTCTTTAACTAGGCATGAATTTTATCCTTAGATATGGTCTCCCACAACATTTTCACAAGCAAGCTAAGGAAAGACGAGCTGGATGAATGGACTGTAAGGTGGATAGAAAACTGTACCACAGGCGTCAGTCCTGGGGCTGCGGCGGGGTGGGGTGGGAAGTAGTAGATATGCTGGAGGGTAGGGATAGGATTCAGAGAAACCTCAACAAATTGGAGGATTGGACAAAAAGAAAATCTCATGAGGTTCAATAAGGACAAGTGCAAAGTCCTGCACTTAAGATGGAACAATCCCACACACTGCTACAGGCTGGGGACTGACTGGCTGCGCAGCAGCTCTGCAGAAAAAGATGTGGGGGTTACAGTAGACAATAAGCTGAATATGAGCCAATATATTGTGCCCTTGTCGTGAAGAAGACTATATACTGGGTGTAGGAGGTCACTGGCATGCCGCCTGGAGCCGAGTTGTCCCCCTATAGATGGTAGTGTTTCATCTTTTGAAAAATCTTCTGCCATGCCTTTGATGTTACAGGAGATGGATGTTGAAACACTCTTGGGGAAACAAAAGGGTTAGCTAGGAGCTTATGGCATCAGCCAGTCTTTGCAGGGCCCCATCATCCCCATGCCCTGCTCTAACTACTCCAGATGTTCCGGGCACGTTGGTACTGGCCTCTGATATTGATATTCCAGTCTCGGTCTTAAGAACCACTGATAGGAATCTCTCTCCTCCTTCAGCTGCTTGCCCCGTTCTTCCCTGCATGGGTCCCAAGCCAGCCACCCCTTGCTTATAGTGCCACCCTTACTTTTAGGGTCGGGATGGACTCACTCGCCCTTGGGGAGTAATCTCGTCTGTGTCTTCGCTTTCTTCAAGGTTCCCAGAGTGGTTAAATTCACCCCCTGGGACGGGACTCACCGGCTCAGCAGTTTCTTCCATTCCTGCACTGCCTCTCCCATGCAGAGCAGCCTCTTTGCCAGACCCCTGCAGGTAAGTTGAGGAATAGGGGTTTCCCTTTGAGCTCCGGGATCAGTCCTCTATTTCGGTCTCCCCTGCATTCTCTCTTCGCTTTTCTTCTCTCCTGCCGCCCCCACAATGCCCTCTCAGCATCCCTTAAAGTTCCCTGTTGCCCAGCTGGGTCTGCCGTGGCAGCCTCCCATTCGCTGCCTGCCTGACCCAGCTGTCTTCTCTCTCTTCCTCTGGCGCACTTTTTCTTTCCCCTTTTGCCCACACTGTTCTCCTTCTCCCAGGCTTGAGCCCCCAGCAGCTGGGTTTGCTGTGGCAGCCTTTGATCTGCTGCGGCCCCAGCTGGTTCCTTTAATTGCTCAGAGTGCAGTTTCTCCTGCCCAGGCTTGCCGCAATTCTCTCTGCCTCTCCAGGTAAGTTTGCATTTCTCTACCGTTCCCATGACAGGGTGTTTCAGTCACCCTGTCACACTGGGCTGCACTGGTAGAAGCGTTGCTTGCAGATCGAATTAAGTGATTCTTCTCCTCTATTTGGCACTGGTGAGGCCACACCTGGAGTACTGTGTCCAGTTTTTGCCCCCTTACTACAGAAAGGATGTGGACAGTTGGAGAGAGTCCAGTGGAAGGCAACAGAAATGGTTAGAGGTCTGGGGCACATGACTTATGAGGAGAGGCTGAGAAACTGGCTTACTTAGTCTGGAAAAGAGAAGACTGTGGGGGGGATTTAATACCAGCCTTCAGCTACCTGAAGGGGGGTTTCAAAGAGGATGGAGCTGGACTGTTCTCAGTGGCAGCAGATGACAAAACAAGGAGCAGCAGTCTCAAGTGCAGCAAGGGATGCTTAAGTTAGACATTAGGAAAAACTCTCTCACTAGGAAGGTAGTAAAGCACTGGAACAGTTACCCAGAGAGGTGGTAGAATCTCCATTCCTGGAGGTTTTTAAGACCCAGCTAGACGAAGCCCTGGCTGGAATGATCTAGTTGGGGATGGTCCTGCTTTGAACAGGGGGTTGGAGTAGATGTGATTTCCTGAGGTTCCTTCCAACCCTCATTTTCTATTATTCTATGATTTTAGTGTTGCTGAAAGGAACAAGATTGATGGCCCCAGCAAGCAAAATCCTCTGTGAGTTTGCAATGCAGATGCAGCCCTGATGAGACAATGCTGAAATGTCTTGCCAACATGCCTAAATGTGTAATAAGGGGAAACTGGTTTTAGGTCCATCCCTCATTCCACAAGATGCTGGACAAAATTTAACAGGGAATATCTACTTGTTCGCTGAAACAGCATGTAGGTAAGATAATTTCTGCACAAACTGCTTGATCTAGGTCAAGCAAAAAGCAACGGGAATATTTCTTCTTTTAAAAAAATGTCTGCTTGAGCCAGCAGATTGATTGCTTTATAAATCAATTTGTTCCCTGCATGCAAAATCTTTGATTGCTCACCCTTTGTCTTTCATTCTAATTAAAACAGTGATAGTGAGTAATCATCTGTATTGTCAGTGGTCCTGTTGCTAGTGAGATGGTTCTGAAAATACATTATTAGAAGAGAATGAAGCCAAAGAAAGATGCCTTTCACTCCCCCCTTCTCTTCCCTGCATCTGCCTCCAGTAACTGCAGAATGATTGGCAGCCGCAGGTCTGAAATACTGGTAGGGAGGAGGAGACTGGAAACTAGGTTGGCACTGGCTACACCCTCAAATCTTGATTGGATTAGAACTAAGGAGAGACTGGAGAAGTAAAATGTCCTGAAGAGTAACCTGGCCCATAGATCGGGGACAGCAAAGTGGAGAATATTGCTGCATTGTTCTTTTAGGGGTGGCTTCTCGAAGCCACCTAAAGGATGGATGCTCACGTTCTAAAGGGACACAGCATTAATTAAGATCTCTTGACAGCAAGAAGATATACCAGTCAACAGGTGGAAATTCACTGGCCATGAAGCAGAATGCCTATGACAGAATTTCCTTATAATAATTTCCTTTAATCTTATAACTGCTGATGCCAGTATTGCAAAGCCAATGAAAGAAATCTCAAGCGTGATTTGCAAAATACTGTTAAAATAAAACTATGTTGATTTACCTGTCTGTTCACTGACGGCCTCAGAAGCAATGCAACCACGTGAGTTTTAGATAAGCTTTATAAAACTTTTATAAGTGTTGCATCATCAAGTGACTGCTATTGATTTACAATTACTCACGTGCTTGAGAGATCAGATGTAAACAAATATTTCATGAAAGGCAATATATATCTATTATTCTCAGAAAATCCTGTGCTTTACTCTTCCCGTTAGGAACGATCTCAAAGACACAACGAGACACAGACTTCATTAATTATTTAAGTCTCATTCCTCCACAGACTTAATATTAACTTATGTTTCTCTTTTTGTAAAAATCTGTGAAAGCTCATTTTAAAAGGAGGTGAGAATTTAAAAGGAACAAACATCGATAGTTTGAGCAGGGATTTTCAAAGAACATTAAGATTTAGGAATCCTAATTCCAATGGGATTTAGTTGAAGCTGAGTACCTAACTCTACTAAGCCTCTCTGGCAATCTCAGCCTTACATGCATATGCTTAAAGAAGCAGAAAGAATACAGATGAGATTCTAAAAAGCTACTTCTTAATAAGATGGCTTTTTACACTCCTAGAGATAAGCAGAAATAATCATTAGTGTATAGGAAAGGAAAGTTTTTATAGGACTAAGTAAAAAAAAAATGGATGTATGCTTCTGCAGTTATACAGCTGTATACAGACACAGGAACAGCACAAAAAATACATTAGACAAAAATGTAAATGCACAATTGGAGAGAAATGGCTGAAGGCACTTTGAAGGCATGGCCTATAGTTTTTCAAAACAAGGAGGTCAGTGCAGGAAGTCAAAATTAGTATCCCCAGATTTGCAAGTTTCTACACTGCTGGTGACAACCAATTCACAAAAAGGAAGCGAATGGTCCAGGGTCGCTGTGCTTCTTTCTAAATTAAAAACTAAGTCAGAATCTCAGTGTTCACTGGTATTGAATTGCTCTTGTGAGCAGGCCCTCAATGGTAGAAAACATGCACCTATTTTCCACGTCAGCTTCTAGCCTCATATACCCCAGACCAAACTCTGAAGTTTTTGTTCAGCCTTTACTGATGAGAGATTTATCAGAGTGAAAACTGAGTGAGACTTCAGTACAGGCCCTGGGATTTGGACACAATCTACAAATTGCTTTGGGAGCCTGTGGGATCAATGGTACTGCTAAGCATTAGTATAAAATTAAACATGTGCCTGGCAAATGTGGACAATCTCTGCAGAACACACACCGTTCTCCGTATACATCAAGGCAGAATGTACCCTAAATCCAAAGCAGATTTCTCTTAACTGCTCTTTATTTTACCTCCCATCCTCTGCTGTATCAATTTTGGTTCTACTTCCCTCCCCACTCTTTAACACTTTAGTGGCCTTAAATTTACTTTTGTTGAGGTTTCCAAGACTGTACCCCAATACTGTCTTTCCACATACGTAGTTATATGAGCTTCCACTGCAGGCTGATTTTCTTAATACTCGGGGTTCAGCTTTGAGCATGTGCTACATACAGGCACAATTACCCACTATTAAAAGACAAAAGGAAAGTAGGTCAGTTCTCAGTTTAGTCTTTGGATGCATACTCGATGTCAGCTCTCTCTGCAAGGAACTGAGACGAAGTTCAGTTAAATACGCTGCCATAATTCCTAGCCAGCAGGTCCAACAGCAGCAGAAACATAGCCCAAAAACTTGATGAAAGTTGTTGACAGTGCTTTAAAGACTGTGGAAGAGAGAATCTAGTGAACGTCAGGCTGAAGTGTACAAGTTTATGGTAACAGACCTTTCTTGGAGAGCCAAGTATTGCGTTTTATTTCATTTAAAATTTATTTTCAGAGGAAATGAATTTCATGCAAGACAGGATGCTGGAAGGCTTAAAATGAGGTACTGTGGGGAAAACCCCCCTGCTTACGATTCTAGAAATTTATAAGGTGGAAACAAAGTTGAAGCAGAAAAAGAGGATCAGTTCCTTAATGACATGAGGCAGGCTTATACCACCTGCAGATCAGACCCACGGTTCTTAACAGCTCCTTAAAGACTTTCATCATCTGGACAGGTTCACCTCTTCCATCCATTAGACTTGTCCAAAATGCGCTGGGGTCTCTTTACCATATGTTCTGCCCTCCTGAAAAACTGCTCATATGCCTCAGCTACCTTGCTGAATCTTCTAATTGACATCAGCCTTCAAGGACAGAGCAGTGACCTGTGCAGCCCAGTGACAAGCAACAATAGTTTCTGAAGGAGTGCATGCCACTAATAAATAAAACATTATTACTAATAAAACTGCCTGGTAGAGGGGATATAAAAAACAATCCGTATGTCCTTTCCATGAATGCTGATGGGAGCTGAAGGTGCATGGTAAATTTGACATGCATCAAGGGAAAAATTCCTCCAGGTTACTTTAAATGAGCTGTAGTCTTATTTGGAGTTAGATAAGCGGCTCCCCTCACCCCACGGAGGAAAGGAAGGCTTAGGCACATAGTACACCCTGATTTTCAACATGCCCTGATGCTCAGTATCAAAAGGTTAAGGTCTCTCTTTAGTCTGTGTTACAATTGCTATTTGAAAGCCCAGGGCTCTATCATGGAAAACCCCTTTATTGCCTCATCTAATTCTCTCCCATCAGCTATATTTGCCCTCAGAAATGAAGAAAGCATTGCTTGCTTTAAAACCCCTTTACACTGCCCTGGGTGTGCAAATAGGCCTTAACATGACAGTAGTGTAATTACAATCTATAACTACCCAGCATTACATGCCTTTACACTGCCAAAGCTGCATAAAGGAAAACTGAAGAATTAAAAACCCCCCAAAAACAACACCCCCAAATGAAAAGCCCTCACCCTGAAACCCACTCCTCCAACATACAAAAGAAACACCAGTAGGACTGTTTGCAAGAATTAGTCATGAGGAAGCTCAGCCCAGAACTGTTACTGCTGGACATTCATTCTGGATCCTCAAAGCAGCACGTCAGATCAGCAAAGCAACGCTGCCCCCAAATAACACCTTTCTAAACCCATATAGGGGCATTATGCTGTGCTAATGGACAGCTCAATCACAGCATTAGCACCCATTCCTGATCTGCCTGGTTCAGGTAGAAGCGAAAATGCATGTAATGCTACCGGCAAGCAAAGGATTCTTCAGGGTCAGGCCTGCTGCAAGAAAGCAAGGTGCAGTTCTGTAATAAGTATTTTAGTGTCCAGCAATGTTTTATTGTATCCACAGCCCGCTTGCTACACGCGCACATGCACATACCATTTTATGTCTGCTCAAATCTATACCTTTGGAAGCAGACGTGGGTTATACTAGAAGAAAAAAAAATGTTAATCTCTTCTTACTAGCTATAATTTTAATACTAGATAATGTTTCATGTTTCGCATCAAAATCTGGCTGTGTGTGGATCAGGAACTAGAAGCAATTCGATAAAACTCGCTGCTTATTTCCTCCAACTGTTGGACCTGGAGCTTTAAAAATAATGGCAGGCATCAGAGCTTGTGCAGATTTTGGTGGTTTCTGGCACACAAGTGAGACAGGCTATAGATGCTGTTTTTGTTATGCAGAAAATATATAATATGAGTCAACACTTTCTTGGCATATAAAAATTAGAATAAAAGGAAACATCTGACTAGCTGTGTCAAATTAGCAGATCACTACTGGTCATGGAGATTATCAGGGAATTTCCACTTCCACTGTATAGTTTGTGTACCTCATAACTGCTGAGTTTTTACTGGACATTAAGACAGTTTTCCCCCCATCGTTGCCTATGGGATTTGGGCACCCAGATCATTAAAATTCAGGGAAATTGTGCAGCTTTAAAATCTCAGCCTAAACATTTCTATGGGGTTGTGAGCCACTTGTCAGTGATGTCTTCTTTACAAACATAGGGATACACAGTCCTCTGTTCTTACAGGGCACCCCAGGAGAGTTGGACTCTCCCAAAGGCCTGTGCAAGAACTTAGGACCCACCTGGATCTGGAAGGGTGAGAAAAAAAATTAGAGACTACAGGCCTGCTATTCCCTGCATGAGCCTGCAGACAGTGAGCAGGAGCAGACATGGCTTGGACAACCCCATGCGGTAGCTGGAAGGGATCAAGCTAATGCTGTGTCTTGTATGTAAGGGACTGAAATAGCATGCTCCCTACCACAATGGATGGAGACCGTTTCAGAGCTGGGGTGTTTTCAAGGGGTGGATCTGGGACACAAGCCTTTCTTGAGGTTTCTGAGGGCTGAGACCCAAGATTTACTCTATAATGCAGTACAGTAGTTCCCCACGTGGAGGGTAGCACTGAATACAGACACAAATTACTGCTTATACTGTAAATATAACCCTAGTAGAGCCAAGCCTTTCAAAAGCTAATTCACACACATGCACACTGGAGTTAACATCACAGGACCTTCAGAGAGTAAATGAATGAGTAGAACTGGTCTAATCTGTGCTTAACAGCAGAGAAGTCTGCGCCCAGACTAACATTATTGCGTGCAGTTTCGATAAGCTTTTTTCCAATAGAGCTGGCCAAGATGCAGTAGTTTGTTGTTCTGCTGTGGCTGCTGCTACAGTCTGCTGCAAAGAGTGGGTGGATTGTGTGAGAGGAGTGAAATGGCTCTAACGGACAAGGCGCTGGAGCAGTCAGTACTTGGGAGAAGGTCTGGTGCTTCCCCGATGGGTTGCAGAAACGGTGCGTCATGTCACCTCACCACATTTGCTGCTCTCCTCCTATCTCGGGAGTCTGGAAGCTGCCTGCCGCGGGAGCTGTTTCACTTTGAGCGGAGTCGGGGAGGATGCCAGCAGCAGGAACTATCACCATATAAAGAATCTTTTGCTCATCTTGTTTTCCATTCTGCATATCAGACCGGGCTCTGAGAGTGACCCAGGCTAAAAGGAAAAGAAACCGCACGTTCTTCTGCCCACTGAGTTTAAAACCAACTTTTCTAAAGCAGTTTTTCTTTAGCATAAAAATCCTTGAAAGTGGCAACATTTTTTCTAGTGCTTTCCCTCTCCCCACAATTAAAATAATAGCTTGCATCTCTTTTACATTTTTAATTGCAATTTCATACAGTTATTTCAGTTGCTGGAAGCAAGTTGCAAAAAATCTCGCCAGATTTTTTCTTGTATCCTGGCCCATTCCTTTTTCTTCCCAGTTAGAAATTGGTCAGTTTACCCCAGATGTGTGATGGAATGGGAAAAGATTTCTCCACCATTCAAATACAGCCCCCCCCCCAAAACAGAGTGTAAAAACCAAGTTGGATTACTCTCCATTTTACCATCTCCTAAAAGCTTCTAAACATAGAACAGCTAACTAGGGGCGGATTTACAGCTTTGTTGACTCAACTGAATATTATATTTTAATTTAAAACCAATATGTTTACTTTAATATTAGATATTATCTAATGTACAGAGAGGATTTCATCTGCAATTTCAGCATGCTTCACAATGGAAGGTGGTATTATTACCACTATTTTGAAGATGGGGAAATTGAGGCATGGGACAGTGAAATGACACCCTCAAGGAGATGCTGCTAAGTATCAGGGGTAGTGATAGAATGACTTCCAAACCGATATTTTATCCACGGACGCCACCCTCGCCCCTTACAAGGACAAAGGAAGCCTTAAACCAGAACCATCTTGGTTAACTGTATGCATCTGGAGGATCACCAAAAAGGAAATCAAAGCAGATATAGATGTGATGGGGATGGAGTCAAGCAGCTGGAAGAGAAACTATCCAGCTTTGGCTACCATCCTGGTGCTGCACAGCACATGTGGGTTACAAAATTCATAATGCAACCACCTGAAGTTTGCTTTGCAGAGAGGAGGAAAAAGCAAGATGTACATCTCCCTACTGAGCTCTCAAGTGATGCCAGAACATGGTGCAAAGGGGAGCCGGGCAAATAACAGACTTAAACTCAGTGGCCAAATGAACAAAGAAAATCTCTTTTATTTGCTAAGAAATCATTTTGGTTTTATCAGTGAAAACAGAAGACATGCAAATAGTTCACTCTGGAGCAATCTAATAGGTTTCGTTTGATCCATGAAACGTGGGTTTCACGTTTGGGTTATTTAGCCCTTTTCAAAAGCTTTTCTTTTCCAAAATTTAGGTGGTTCTTCAACAGAAAATTCGACTTTGAAACGAAAGCATTGAAAATTTTTGTTCCCCCCACGTCATCTTTGGCTAGAGCCATTATCAATTCACAGTCAAATACACTTTCTCCCCACCCCTCCGCCTCCCAGCTCAAATGCCATTTTTCAATGAATTTAGCATTTCTTGAAAAATATTCATCCAGCTCTACGAAACGGACAGCAATTGGGAATGGGGGCGAGGCTCAGCAGGAGATTTATACTTTAAGGGCCCATTCTAGACTTTGAGTCCTTCTATTAAGTTTAGCAGAAGGCGTAAAAGGCATTTCAGAGACTGGGAATGAGATGTGACAAAACTATGAGGGGCAAGACATACGTACAGCGACTCACAGCTGCAATAAAAACTTCTAATCAGGAAGCCAGGAGGAGGACCTGACATTACCATGTGGATAATTCGGGTGGTAACCGGGAGAGGCTCCTGAAACCACGCATGCCAACCCTAAAGCATGTCAGTTAACATTTTTTTCTGGCTGCATGACAAAACTCATCCAAGTCAGATTCTGCCGCATGTTAGAAGGAGTTCTCATGCAAGTGGGAAGTCTCCTGGCAGTATATGCAATCTTCTGTTTCCAGGAATGAGATAAGCTGCCCCAGATAAAATCTATTTCTCTGTTTGATCAGAACGGGAAAAAAAAGGAGAAGCAGCAGCAAATCTATTTTTTGTGCAATGAGGGATTTAGAATTTTTTTAGTTAGAACATCTTTTCCTAGTTATCTTCTTTCCGTTATTTAATAACCTGAATTCTTGGCGTTATCGATTGGTTTTTGAATAGTCCGTACAAAGCTTTTTCTTCCTTTTGAAAAGATAAGCCTACTTAAACCCAGGGTTTTTTTGCTCCAGAAATACCTGTTCCACTTTTACAGACTTCCCAAACAACACATTTAAGAAATGATGTTCTGTCATTGATAATCTCCACAAGAGCATATGGATCCCTAGAATGAATAACAAAATATGAAATAAAGAGGACAAAGAGGAAATAAAACCAAGTTTCTGTTCTACAGTCTGCATCACAAAGGAATCCTATCCTAAGGGCCACATGCATGTAAGGAAACGCACAGAAATGTACAGACCTTGCTTCCTCTTTGGCAATTTTACCATCGGTATTCTGATAACCCAAAAAGGTCGAAGTCAAAATCACCTTCAGTTCAGTTTCTCTGACTCTGTCTCATCCTGAACTCAAGATCGTATCACCTGAACTCAAGTTCCTATCATATCAGAGACCATTGTTTCTTAAATTTTTGAGAAATACCTAGAACACTGCAATGACAACACCCACTAACTTTAATATTATTGTTAAATCATGTCATTTGCAGGATGCACTGGATTATAATACATCATGCATCAGTGGACACTCTCTCACAGCAAATAGATTTTATGATTAAAAAAAAAAAAAAGTACTCATTGAGGCACAAAGCTGCACTTACCGGAAGGACTACAGAATCAATACGAGGCTGCTTGCTTAATTAAAAGTGATCAGCTTTCTGTTCTCCCACATTTCAGCCTCCTTCCAAAGAGCATCCACACCACTTGGGAATCTTCTCAAGACTGAAGCAATGTTTCCTTATGGCAACACACACTTCCCAAAAAACAACTCCAAAACCAAGCACTAGTCAAAAACTCCACAGACTGACAGCACCAATGGATCTCTTCAGAAAGGAAAAATACAGATGAGTTGGAGAATCACTCTCAGAGAGAGCTTCTGTCCAAGGGAAGGACAACTGGTTTCCTTATGCTAAAGAAAAATGGGGATGTCATTGTGAAAATGTCCAAGATGCTAGCTGGGATGAAGACCAACAAAAAGGATCCAAGAGACAAGAGCCAAAGAAGGACACTGCCGACATTTCTGGTGGTGCTTTTGCAGGATATAACACGGAAGGTGCTAAGTGTGTACTTCAGGGTACCCACTAAGGGTGGATGAAGAGAACAGGCGGACGTTTGTGCTGGTCAAGACCAATCAGCTGAACTCAACCTCAGTATTAAGAGCTTGGCTCATGCACTCAAGGCATTGCTGCTTAGACTCTGCCTTGCAGGAGAAAATTTGCATCATGATACCAGGAGTATGTGACATCACAACAGTTGCTGGCTGATCCAGAAGCCCATAGGGTAATCTGGCTCCAAGTTTTCCGAACAGAAAGTTTTCATCCAAAAGCACCAGTTCATCAAAAGCAAATCGTCTTGGGGAATGTGGCGCACTCCAGCAAGCTTTCGGCAGCCCGCAGCCCGGCCACCTGCCTTGGAGTCAGCATCCCCAGGCTTCCAGACTTGTGCACCAGCCAGCCCCAGCTGCCTCAGGCTCCCCCACAAAAAATTCAAGCAGCTTGGAGGAACCAGGGACATTGCAGAGTCATGAATTCTGCATTCCCCTCCTTGAGGGGTAAGGGCAAGATTAAATTAGCAGCCAGCCAGGGAGAACACCCTGGTTTTGGAGCCCATGTCCACTACCAAGGAAACAGCAGAGGTCTGGTCACAACCCTGCGGTAAAGTGCTCAAGAGCCTGGCTGTAAGAAGGACTCTGGCTTTGGGACCAGGCTCTCTGGTCAACCGTAAATCCCAAAGGCAGAGTTCTTTTGGTTCCACAGATTTACGCACGTGATTCTTAATGGCAATACGTTAGTCAGAGTACTGTAAAAGCTAGAAAGGGAAAGAAGTCCAAAGCCCTGATACAGAGACCCAATGATTTCTAAGTGACATGCCAAATCCAAACCCCGATCCAGAGATACAATTAGCACTATTGCTGCAATAGATTCTCCCACTAACAGTGGCTCCATTGTACTAGGCAATATAAGAGCACCTCTGCTATGAATTGTTTAGAGGCAAAGGACAGGAGAAAGATACAATTGTTATCCTCATTTTGCAAAGAAGAACTGAGGCTTGCCCAAGGGACTTGCCCAAGGTCAAAAGGGAGCCTATGGCAAAGTCAGCAAATGAAGCTGGATCTCCCATGTCTCAATCTCATCTCAACCACAAGGCTGACCTGCCTGCCCAGCAGGCTCCTACCTTTACACCAGGACAAGCAAGGCAGCCCAGATGGTGGGAAACCTGAATTTTCCAGTTGGTGCCTATCCTCAGATTCATATGAAACTCCTGCCCCATCAGCACAAGTGTCTTGTGTTCAGCTGCTCCAGTAAATTGGTGAAAATCAAAAGAAGTCTAGAAGTGGCATGTGCACTAATTGACTCCAGGCTGTCGGGGGGCTGGGGAGGGGGAAGAGACTTCGCATTTGTGGTTTTGAACTAATGAAAACTCTGGCTCCCATTGATCACAGCCATTCTCTTACATTATACATGGGACACTGATGAGGAAGAAATTAGATTTTTTCATCCTCATAAAATAAAAATCACATAAAAATTCAAAGGCCTCCTGGGAGCTCCTTCCAGCCCGCTCCCTCACGAGCGGGATCATTAAAGCGAAGCTGACACTAAGTAAATTACTAATCGCTTTGCTATTTTCACAACACCCACTCCCCTAACAGCAGCCTTACCCACAGTGCTGCTCCACTTCCTGCTAGTCGGCATGGAGCTGCGCTGGGCATGGGAGATGGCACATCCCCACCTGGTGCATATATATGCTTTCTGTTCCTCCCCAGGACTCTTCCTGTCCTCTAGGCAGCGTTTCTCAATCTGTGGGTCATGACCCAAGAGCAGGCAGCAAGAATATCTGAAAAGGTGGCGAACAAACTTTAAAAGTGGATTCTCCTTTAGAGGAGAAAAATGTGGGAAACCGTGGCTTTTCCCTTGCAGGCTGGCAGAGCTCCAGCCTGAGAGGGGCTGCTTGGCCCCCCCCATGTCCCACACCCCCTGCCCCACACACTGGGGTGCTGGGGGCAGCGGGTCAGGAGTGAGGGGTACTGGGTCAGGACTGGCCATTGACATTTGTAAATGGGTCCTGGTGCAAAAAAGGTTGAGACCCACTGCTCCAGTGGTCTGCTGCTTGCTCTGCCAATGAGCGCCCTTCTCTTGCCGGCTTAGTTTAAACCTGTCATCATTTGCTTGCCTTTGGTGGACAGTTTTAGTCTGAGCCAGCAAGTTGCTTGATTTGGGGATGGAACGATACCATTAAAGATCCCAGTCCTAGGTCCATCCTCAGCTTCAAATTTTACCCCCAGGCTCAGTGTGTGTATATTCAGAGCTAACATTTGTGATGGAGAGAAGGGTTGGCTGGAAGTCCGATGCAGATGTAAATTCAAAAGCCTGAGTCTTAGGGGATACCCAGGTTGCAGTGGTACAGTAGCATCACCATAGAAATAAACTCAAGTCTCCCTTTCCTACGCTGCACAGGTCAGCCTGTGGGAAGTAGGGGTGTCCTGGGGACTCTTCCCCATCACTGTGCTCAAGACTTGGGTTTCCAGCATGTTTGGGAGCAATGATCAGAGGATCTCCCAGCACGTGCACATGGGATTGTTTTCCCTCAGTGGCCTGATTGAGCACCCTGCCTCCAACATGTAGACATCCTCTTCGTGCACGTCTACACCGCAGAGGGCAGTGTCATATAGCTATGTTGACATCCTCTTTGTGCAGGTCTAAACTGCAGACGGCAGTGTCATGTAGCTATGCCCAAGGAAGCTTTTTCTCTCCTTTTAATTTGTATCCGAGGCCAAATTAGCCAAAACGAATTCCAAATCCAAGAGTCCAGAACCAAAAGTGGCTCTACTACCGGCAAACATCCTCCACCCATACCTGGGGCTCCAGATGTTTCCAAATCCAAATTAGGGGTCTTTAAAAGGAGGCTTTAATAACTACCTAGCTGGAGTCACATGAGCTTAACTTAGTGGGGGTCATATGAACCTAGTATTCATTCCTGCCCAGGGCAGGGGGTCAGACTTGATGATCTGCTCAGGTCCCCTCCGACCCTACATCTATGACTCTATGAAATACTTTGGGGGTCATCCTACCTACCTGCCCAAGGGAGCTTTACACATACTGGGTCACAAACCAGAGGTCGACTAGCTGGCAACACAAAGTGCAAATATAAAATCCACCGGCCCACCTTGAGCCCCCTGCATCCAGTGAGCTAAGCAGTCTGAGGGAGAATTTTCCCTCCTCTTGTGTATGTGTCCAAAAGGCTCGTCTTTTCCATCATCATCTCTCACACTTCCACTCCCACACCTCCTCACCTCTGGCTCACCAACTCCCCACCTCCATTCCCTCCTCCACCTCCTAGCCTCAGAAAAACAAAGACAAGCAGAGCGGTCTTTGCTTTGCAAGGCTGGTTTCCTGGAATACCATCATCAGCGATACCAAACGTATTACAAAGTGCATGTCAAACTGCCTATTTATAGCCACTACTGATGTATCCCTTATGCCCTCTTCCTCCAACGCCTGTGCTTCTTCCCCTGAGGTCTCTTGTTGAAGGCAGTGAGCAATGCAGATTGGGAAGACCTGACACAGCAATTTGGCGTGTGACTGTTTTACTTTCACGGAGCAAGCAGCTCTCTCTCATGAACATGAGAACAATATATTTAAGGCATACTGCAACAATGCAGTGGTTAGGGACAAAAACCTTCAAACAAAAGCAAATTTGCAGTAGGTGTGAGCGATGGGGGGGAGGGGGGGGGGAGACGCTAGTCCGAAACCTGCAAGCCCAACAATAAAACCCAACCACAATGTCAGCATTCCCTAATCAATTCTTGCATTCAGCCTGGATTAGAGATGGGTGAAAAGGAAACCTCTGCCCACATCCCTGACATAAGCCTCTTCTGGCACAGACCAGACTTTCACCTGCATTTGCTGGTGCTAACAAGCTGCAGGTGCAAATGGATAGAGGCAGGTACTTACTCACTTAACTGGCAAGGCTTGTGCTCACAGTTCATCTGATGTGAGCAGTGCAGCCACAGAAGGGATGTGGCTTAGCTTTCCAAAAGAAAAATCAAGACCTAATATGCAGGGCAGGGGAAGCTTAAACCCCCACCCTCACTTTAGGATTGCTCCTGCTGTTGTGAAAGACAGGCTAGGGCTCAGTCAGATAGGGATCAGCTCCGTGCTGGACTGTGGATGGGCTGAGTAGGGAAAAGTCTCTCCCTCTCTTTGTAATTTAGATTAAATGAATCTTTTCCCTGTCCCAGATGTGCCACAAGGGCAATATCTCAAACTTCTGCAAGTCAAAAATCCAAACACATTTCTGATTTGGGTCCAAGTATTTTGTTTCAAATGTGCTTTTGTGTCTGTTTGTTTTTTTTACTTTGCTTTATAAATCAACACACATTTTGGAAAGAAAATCTGCTTTACCCCCAATAGAAATCCAAAATGTCAAAATATGCTTTCAACAATTTCTGTTTTTTGAGAAAGAAGAATTTCCTGAAATTGCCCTCTCTCTCCCCCGCCCTTCCAATGCTTTCAGTTTGGACAAGAAAGCATGTTTTTTTGCTGAAAAATTCCTACCCAGCTCGTGCGAGGCCACAAAAACCTGTATGGAGTAGCTCCTAGTGCAAGCTTTTCTTTGTATTTATTTCAGCTGCCAGAGAGGTTGATTATTTTCCATACAGGTGTTTTATACCAAGGACACTCATTCTTGCATGTATCCACAAACATTAAAAATATAATTCAGAATATTGTCAGGTGAAAGCAGGCAATTTCCATGTAAATTAGCCCCGAATAGAGGCATGCTGAGCTCGTCACTGCTCTGGGTAATTGTTCACCAGAGGTTTCTTGGCAGTCGTACTTAATGTGCTTCTAGAAGCTTGGGAAAAACAGGGAATATGAACAGCTGAAAGAGTTGCACTTAGAAGGTACGATAAACTTATAGCCAGGGAAGAAAGTGCATTGTCTGCCTGCGGGCACAGCCTCGCGAGATGGACGCTGCTGTAGTACGATTCTGGCTGTGACTTGCAGATAACACTCAGCCTACGAATCCCTGACTGAAGAGTCCAATAACAGCCACATCTGACATGGACCCCACAAAACTCCCACCACAGGCAATAGAGTCTTTCTATTGCCTTTAGCAGGTAATACCAAGAGCTGGATCGTGTAAGATGGAGATCCATCCTATTAGGTGCTGAGCAGCTCTCATTAAAGTCATCAGGATGTGATGGCAAACTGCATCTTGCAGGATGAGGCCATGAATGGTGTGTGCCCCTGGCGGCTGTGGGGGCACAGTGGTGGCAAGCTGGGAGCTCCCGCAGATCCCACCGGCAGTGTCAGAGCAGTGATTGCTGCCAGCAATGTCAGCGGCACGGATGGTGAGCAGTGTCCCTCTGCATGTGCCGCCAACAGTGTACCCCCCCCTTTTAATAGGGGCTGCACTGCCACACTCAGGGGTTGCATGTGCACCCACATGCACCCTCTACATGCCGCCAATGGATGAGGCCCTTGGGTAGATTATAGGGCTGTGTGAAATTTCGGCAGCCATTTCGTTTTGGAGGTGTTTCGGGCCGTGTTGGCACCTGAAACACTGAATCTGACTTGGAACGGAAGGCTCTGAAACATTTAAAAAATGTTCAGGAGAATTTTGGAGCTTCGAAGCTGGGCTTGCAGGGAAACAAAAACTAAGGAAGGGAGGGGGAAGAGGGCGGGAAGGACTGCTCTGATATTGACACTGAGCTCCCGGTTCGATTCCCCAGCTCTCTGATCGCTTCCCCAGCTCTTCGTGGGCGTGTGGGAGCCCCCGATCTGCATGCAGGGTTTCAGCAGGCTGGGCAGTAGGGCTGCGTGAAGCTTCCCTTGCAGCCCGTTCAAAAGTGACTTAGAGGAGATTGGGCAGAGCTGAATCTCCACAACAGATTCCGATTAAATGAAACAGGACAGTGATCCGAAACGAATCACTGTCCTCCGAAACAGCTGAATCCGAAACTGAATCAAAACACAGCCGTTTTGCACAGCCCTACTAGATTACTAAATTAAAATCAAGGGAATCTCCAGCCTCCCCTTGAAGTACACCATGCTACGTGGACAGGGTCTGAGCCACTGAACTTGCAGCACCTGGATCTGAACATCAGCAATGTCTGGCACATTCAGACCCCAAATTTTGGTTCTATCCGTCAGAAATAAAGTCAATGAAGAACATATCAAGACAAGTGCCTCCCTGGGCATTTGGACGGAGGTCTGAGTTGGGTCCATCTCCAGCACGAAACACCCGGCCTTTAAAGTTCCAAACTGACCAAAGCATAGACGCTAGCTCCCAGGAAGCCCATTGTTCACTTCAGAACTTGCAAAACTGGTACAAAAGAGATGCATCAGCCCAGGTGGAAAAATCTGCTGGCTGGTCCTTGCTCGTGGTATTTCATTAGTCTTCTTCCCAAGGCCAACGGACTCAAATTTCCACAGTCCCAAATCCAAAGGCAGAGAGTACTAGCCATTCATGGGTCACCTCAGCATGCCCTTCCTCCCCTGCTCACCCACCTAAGGCCACAGCCCTATCTAGCTTTGTGAGGTCAGCCACGGCTCAAATTCCAGCCTTGATTTCTCTACCCGCCACTTGTGTGCCAGTGCAAAAGAGAAAAAGGGGGGTGAGGTGCCCGTTGTTCCTCTGCCCTGGTGCTCTGGGCAGGTTCTGCAGAGCCCCTGCATCCCCTCCCCGCCCCAGCATATGCATAATAGTCTAATTTCACCAGGATGGTGTGGACGCTGGGACGTGTGTAGGCCTGCTGCAGTTTATTCTTTCCTTAGGAGCAGGGGACACCGAGATAGGTTGTCTCTTTCTGAGCTCAGTCTCTTACCTAATGCATTGCCCCAGTTACAAGCTAGATCACAAACTGACCATTAGCTCTTCCAGGCTCCAGAGTACTAAGATAGACGGGACCATTGTAGGCTGGGGGGGAAAGCAATTCAGAACATGCCAAACTGCTTGCAGTCTTTGGCTAACACCAGAAGGGCCTCAGGCAAAGGAAGCCTTCAGCTGTGAGGGTTAAAACCCATACATCTGTCTGAAAACATGGTTCAAGTCAAGAACGGCAAAGGAGAGAGTGTGGGTGGTGGAGAAATGGAGGCTGATAAAGAACAGGAAAAAAAATAAGTCTTCATCTTGCTGTGTTTAACATTGCTTCTGGTCCTGTGTGTTTTCCTCCCTATTATCAGTTGCCTGGGAAGATATTTCCACTTGATTGTAGAGGCAAAGCAATGAAAATGTCGAGATAGTGCGTCTGTGTCACTATATTCCAGGAAGGCAGGAAAGAACTTCCATTTCACAATAGGAGTTGGGCAACAAGGTTTAGAGCATAAACAGGTACATCGGTTTGCCTAAAAACATTGGCAGCATATTGGCCTAAGCTATGTTAGGCAAAAAGGGAAGGTAATTTCAAAATAGAGAGGAAGGCAAGAGACAGGGCCTGGTCATATGCTCACCAAAAGCACTGACTAAGAGCCTACATTTTCCATTCATCCTTTACTTGAAGTTTACTGGGCTTTGCACCAGGCTTAAAGGAAGTTAGAAAAGGGTCCTTTTGCGAGGAGGAAGGGGTCCAACACAACTTCAATCATTTGCGAGTTCAACTGCAGGGCAGATCAGTCCCAATACTAGATGTACAGCCCTGCTAAGCCAATGGTAAAGACTGGAAGGTAAAAACAGAGTAAAGAGTCAAGTCTGCAAGGTCCAGGGGATTCCATGTGAGCAATCAGTATTCAGAAGCCTGAGTCTTTTGGTCAAGATATCTGGTCAGATTCCTTGTAAAGATGGGATTCACTGAAAATCTTCAGTACATCCCGGTTTCTGTTCAGTCTAATATTCTACAGACATTACTTTGTGCACTGGGGAATGGCTCCAACCAAAACCAAGAGGGAAAATGTCCATGAAGTAGTAAGAGAGCACGGAGATTGTTTTTTTTTTTCAACATTTGGGTTGAGCTGTTAGTAAGATTCACAGGCTCATGAAAAAATGGGGCTGGAAGGACACAGGAGGTCACTTTGCCCAAACTGCTGCTCAACGATCATCCTCTCTAAATCATTCCAGACAAAAGGTTGGTATTAAAATGTCTTGGTTTGGCAGACTGTTAGACACATCCATCACTATTTTTTAATGTTTTCCACCCTTCCTGAGTTTTCTCTGGAGTAGCACTATGCTGAGTAGATTTGGATTTGTCCTAAGTTCAGGGTACTGGGATAGGTTTGGACTCATGTAAGTAAGTAGTTTGGGACAATGCCGTGAAAAAAGGGAAGAATTTGGATGAAATCCACCTCTGGGCAGAGACTTTGGGTTGACCCTTTGCACTACGTTCCATTTTCAAATTTTTAAGGAATTTAATACTGAACAGGCCTCTAGGGATGAATTCCACCCACACTAAGTCAGATCTGCATACCATTTCTTTAAACTGTTGTAAAACACAAGCACTTTGGCTTCTAGAGCAGGTTGTGGATGACACAGGAGACTGAGCCCTCAGCATTTACCCATGAAACCTTGGATTTCAATATCTTGGCCCGCCAACAAACAGACTGGAAACAGCCCTAAGTGCAACAGTGGCTTGACATTAGCCTGTGTCTTGTTCCCTACCCAGAGGAAAGGGGCTAGAAACACCAATAGGAAGGGACACGAGAATATCCTAGCAAGGCAACCAAGATGCCAAAAGGTTGATTTTACTCTCTCTCTTGATGTTACTCTTTTTTTAATATAAAACTATTAACAAGCTACTGGAACAAAGTGCTAGTGCGATGTGACATCCACAGATGAAACAAGGAACTTCATTTCAAGAAAGGAAAACTCTAAGAAACTAGAGGACAAAGTGGAAGCCTGCGGACCTAGTTCAAAAGAACATCCCATCCTTTCTCAGCTAGCTTTGTGCCATAGATGGAATGAGACAACGCTACCAGAAGACGATGATGGCAATCCTTCTTGCACTGAGATCCATGCAAATGGACACTCAACCTCTTCTCATTCCAGTGATCTCTCAAATCCGCATTTTTCTACTGCCCAGCAAAAGACTTCATGTCAAGCATAATCTCATTCCAGTACTGAGGGGCCCACTTTATTCTGCGTGGTCATTTCAACTAGAGAAAAAGAAAATCAGCGGGGAACTTCTAATTGCTGCTGGAAACAGTTTCTGAGGAGCAAATCAGCTGGTAGGCTGAACTTCATCCCAGAGGCGAGCACAAGTTGTTTGTCATGTTTCAGCAATTTTTCTACTGTTCATACAATATAATTAATCACTTGGCAGGCATGTGACAACACTGTGGACTGAAAAGATGGCTCATTCTTTTGACACACAACAATAAACCTATACCTTGTTAAGAGGCAGACTGATGGCCACATTTGCCAACTGGCGCAGAAAGGAAATGGCCAACAGCAACCAAAATCCAGTACTCAACAACAAAACAGACAGGCCTCCCTACACCGTCTCACTGAACATAGAAACTTTGTATTGCAGTGCCCTGCAATGATGCCCTTCCTTAGCAATGTGTGTGTGGCATTTGGATATTGTGGCTGGGTGAGATGATTGCTCTGATTTTCATATTTCGTTTGTCTCACGAAGTTTTTTAGGTGTTTCTACCGATGCCAGTCATGGCATGGTAACTAGTCATAGGACCTTTCATCTAACAAGTTCCTTCTACTAGGCACTTTGGTTTATCTAGATAAAAATAGGACTTGGTGTTAAACCCCATCCAGTAACAAAAAACATGACTTGCAGAGATCTGATTAACCCCAAACACTCAGGTCTGAATCCCCCTCTCCAAACTTTGGGGGTTGTCAAACCCAGATCCAAACCACTCCTTGTTTGGGTTAGGACTCATAAAACAGAAGCCAAATCCCAGCTATCTGGATGCATCTTTATCAACGGACTTTTCTCTTCTTGGCTATCCACCCACAAAAGGGAATAGCTGTTCAGTATGGGCCAAAGCCTGCAGTCCTTGCTTAAAGATAGCCTCTCACTGACTTCAAATTTGAGCAAAAACAGTAAGAGCTGAACCCACAACAGCAAACAGTGGGAAAGAGATTCAGGGTTCATAAACTCCTACTAACCTCAGAGCATTGCATTGTTAAAGGCAGTGAGACACAGGATTTCTCTGCTAGTGAACAGTACCAAACACTTGCAGTGCTTCAGATGCTTAAAACACTCTCCTTATGCCCAAAGAAGGGTGTTTATGCCCAAAAGCTGGCAAAGAACAATTTTTCCAAATATTTAGTTGGTCTGATAAAAGATCTCACATCTACCCAAAGAACCTTGCCTGCCTAAAGCACTGAACACATCTCAAGCAAGCTAATGGACTCTTAATTCACACATCAAGGACAGAGATTTAGCTGAGAGCCCTGGAGCTACTGAGAAGAGAGATAGTCTGTGTTATTTCTCAATGCCGTGGTTTACACTAGAAGTCAGTAACTACTAGTTTCGTGTTTTCCTTTCAGACATTTCTAACAATGGCCCTACATTTGGGCTGGTCTTCAGGCAACATGAATAAAAACCGCATCTTGACTACCACATCAGATGGCATCTGCTTTCCCATTCACTGCTGCATATGGCTACCACCAGGACAAAGCCACTACAAAAGCAGCATACATTCATTTGCCCAAGTGCAGGAGTTAAAAATACTACCTCATATGGAAACAGACTTTGTCCAGAACTGTATATATCTGACAAAGACATGGCTTAGTTAAAATAAGGACATGAAGACTGGTTAAAAATGAGTAGACCTGAATTCTTTGTTATTCTAATACCCCTTTGAACCTCTGACACCATTTTTGTATCCCTTCACACTTCCACTGCAAACAGAAAGAAATCTCCCTATGCCTGAAGAAGAGTGCCTGTGCCATAAAGCTTGCAAAGATCAATGTTTTCCAGCTATTCAGCTGGTCTAATAAAAGATATCACATTTACCCAAATAACTTTGTCTGACAACCTTTAATGCATTTATACCGTCAGCAACCTCACAAAGTAGGGAAGCGCTGCTTCGCTGCATTAGAGAGACTGGAAACTGAGGCACAGGCAGGTCAGGTATCTTGTCCAAAGTCACACAGAAAAACTATGGGATAAGTAGGGAATTGAACCCTTGTCTCTGAGTTCCTGGAGCAGGGCCTAATCACTGGACCATCCCCCTCTCTTCCTTGGAGCATCATCATCTGTCAAGGCAATACTACGAAAGACCTTCACCTACATAAATGTAGGATAGTTTTCTGAGGCCTCATCTTAGGTTAAGTGAAATTAATGAAATTTCCTTGATTTTTTAACTCCATTTCACTCAGCTTTGAATCAAACTCTTGATGCTGTGTGCAATATCCAGAGAGAATGTCAAATAGATCCTAGCACCATCCCATGGCAGCAGATGCTGGCTGAATTAAGTATGCATAGCCAGGTCCTCATGCTAACATGCCCCATCCCCAAACTCCATGCTTGGACTTGCTGGAATTCAGACTCTTCCCCAAATTTAGTTTTGTCTTTATGGCAATCAAGTGCTGCTCTTTGCTAGCGATACCTACATGAGACACCTGAGCCCAGAAGATATTTCTTTTTGCATGGCATGGCACCCAAGTGTCTCCCACTAGATCGTGACCTGCTCACAGGATCTTTCTGTTAGCAGTTCCATGCCATGGCCCTTGGCATGGGGAACAGATGCTAAATGTAAAACTACATGCACTTTAATGTGCATTGATCTCTCCTCCTCCTCCCTGCAACATTTAAGATGTTCTAAAGTTTGTGATGTTTCATTCTTGTTCACAGTCCAAAAAGTGTGTGTGTGTGGGGGGGGGGGGGGGGGAGCATCTATTTTTCCTTGTGCAAATGCTAAATCTCGATGTGGTTTAGGGAAAATAGAGCATTTTGAAACATGTAAAACGGGTGTGCCCAAAGCCCTTGAGAGCTGGAGATTTTAAATACCAATTCAAACTAATTGTATCTGGTTGGCCAGGAATAAAGCCTGGGGGCATGGCAGTCCCGCGCTGCGCTGCCCCCCACCCCCCTTTTGCGACATACACGTGCACACACAGCTATTTCACTGCAGCTCCTTGGTGCCTGCCCACACCACTCCACTTCTCCAGCTCCTCCAAGCCCTGCCTTTGCATGGGAGCAGAGCACCTGCGTGTGGAGTGGGGACATGGGAGAAAGAAGGAAAGGCAACCCCTTGGCAGAAGAGGAAACTCAGGAGATGGGGGTATTATTTTCTTTCTGCTTCCACCCACTCCCATCTAGAACACCCCAGTACCAAGAAAAAGGAGCAAGCAGAACGAATGGTAGGGTTTGCATAAGTGCAATCCCTTGGGAGGGAGGGCTAAAGGAGGCACATCCTCTCTCCAGCTTCTTTGTATTTTATTGAAGTCCCCCTCAGTGCAGCTGCAGAGCTGATATATCCTCCCGTGTGCTCCTTCCCCTCACTGCACCCCAAGGTTGGCAGTGAAAAGGGGATGTGTTAAAGCAGGATACAAAGCCATGGGAATTACCCGTAGCTGTTAACATCACCAAGACCTGGCGTTCACTAGGGAGCCTTGGAGGAGTGTCCAAAGCCAGTATCTTTTCAGCGTGTCCTTCCTCAAGGACTGCAGATGAACCTTACTGCTGCTAGTCCCCAGCCCCTGCCACCTTGCAAGTTCTCTCCCATTTCAGAGGATCTGATAACTCAAGCCATGCCTCTGCAGCCAGGCTTGCGTGAAGCAGTCAAGGTGTTTGCGCACAGGGGCCTTGCTTTGGTCTTAAACTGACATCTAGTGAATATTTTCAAAACTGCACCGATATGCAGTTCCCAGAGCATCAGACCAGCTTCTCATCTCCCCAGCCGGACAGGGATGGCCCAGCCTGGTCTCCTGACAAACCAGAGGCAATGGGTATCACTACATCCCCCCAGCAGGTGCTTGGTACTGCTGGAAGTGAATGCAGTCCACTGCCTATGCAGAAGTTGCTTGGAACAAATCAGTAGCCAAATAGCCCAGTACTGGCAAGCATGGCTTCTCCCACAGCATTGCTAACAAGGAGCCAGTCACAGCCTCATTGTCCCCACTTAAGCTAAGACGACTCTTGGCTGCTGTCAGCGTTAAACAGCAAACTGCTTTCATTGCAGGCCTCCTCCAGCTACTGGAGGGCAGGAATGGTATGGATTGCAACTGAGCTTAAGCACCATGATTTCCACCTGCTAGAAGCCTGAGAAACTCCTTGCCAGCGTTATCTGGAGTGAAGTGAATCTGCAGCCCTGGGGCTGATAATGCAATGCTTAAAAAAAGCACTTTGACTGCCTTCAAACACAGCCCCGGCAGGCTCAGAACCCTGCTTCCCCTTTTTGAGCTGCCCTTAGAGCATCCCCCATCTTGCCCAGTTCATAAAGTCTTGCTGAAGATACCTGTTCAGGTTGCCAAGCAACAGCGCTGCAGGTATCTACTGCATCGCTTACAAAACCAAAGCTTTAGAGGCAGGAGAGAGAGAGGCAAAGGTGACCCTGCCTCCAGAGCACACAAACCGTCTTGTGATCAAGCATAAAGAAACACCAGATGCAGACAACAACTCCAGAAACAAGGCCTGAAGGGAGAAATCGTGGCCCCTTGTGTGGGCATGAGGCCCCATGGCAGGTGCACCATGGCTGTTCCACTGCACCGTGGGGCGAGGGCAGCCCTCCCTTCTCCCCATGGAGCAGCTGAGCGGTGCCACAGCTGGCCCCAGCCTGCCGAAACCTGGTGTGCTGATCTAGGGGCTTGCACCCCATGGGAAGAGCTGGGGAAATAGTCAGAGAGCTGGGGAATCTCTGCTGCTAGACCTGGATCTGCAGGAAGCAGAGATCCACTCCACAATCTCCTCCCCGCCTGCCTGCTCCATGCAGCCCCAGATCTCTGCTCCCTGCAGAGCCGGGTCACACAGCAGGGACCAGCAGGCTTGCTCGCCACTGTGCTGCTTCCCTGCCCTGCAACTGGCGTGACAGGGATCAGAGATCCACGCGGGGGTCTTCTTGCCTGCAGCAATGACAGGGTTTCCTCTTGCACAGGCAAGGCGCACAAAAGGGGTGTAACCCAGGGTTTGCTTGGCTCTGGGGCCCTACAGTATCTTTGCATTCTCTGGGCAAGGCAGCAGTCTGGGCTATTATTTGAAAGCACCAAGGGAAACCTCGTTGCAGGTCAACTCCTCCTCCCAGGTTATTAAACAGAAGAAACAAGCGCATGTCACCCTGCCTGGGGAGGTTCATTATTGCTTTAGAAAGGAAGAGTGCAGGGAACCTTCTTGGCAGAAGCAATGTGCATTAACACCTGGGAGGGAAGCACAGAGAGCTCTGGCTTCCTGCAAACATGAGAACCGATTAAAAAACCCTACAAGCAGTGAAGAGACCCCCAGAGCGAGATTCTGAGTTGTGCTCCCAAGAGCCTCCTACTGGTTCCGGCTTTCTCCCTAAACATGGACCCCTTACCAAGCCCCAATCCTGGCAGAGGGCCTGCTGCTGGCTCCAACCTGCCTCTCAGCTGGGCTCACCAACTGGCTCCCACCCTCATGCTAGCCTACTTAAAGGCTGCACCTTTAGTCGGAGTTGGGGGAAGGGGGTGGATGCCAGTACCATCCTGCACGCTAACTGCAGGCCAGAGCCACCTCCAGACTAGCCCTGATTTGAACTGCTTAATAGCTCCAGCCCGAGCCCTATCCCAGAGCCTGTTCCAGTCCCAAGCCTACCTAGAGGCATCCTATCATCCCTACCCCTAATCCTAGTTTGGGACTGTTTAATATCTGCATCTCTTACTTTAGCCAGGGACCTGCTTCAAGCTGAACCTTCACCTAGCACTTCTGATAGCTTGCAGCCCTAACTCTTGCTCCATGCTTCCCACAGGAACAGACTCTAACCCCAACTCAGAGCGACCTACTGGTCTCTACCATGAGTATAACCCAGATTAGCCTTAATCCTAAACCCGCCAGGGGTCATCAACCAGCTGCAGTCTTCACTCTACCAGTCCTGGCCACCCTACTTCAAAAAAGAATATTGTAGAATGAGAGGGGCTTGGAGAAAGACAAGAAGAAGAATAACAGGCCTGGAAGAACTCACAAATGAAGGGCTGGGACTGTACTTGAGAAAGGAGGTAAGTAAGAGAGAACATGACAAGTCTACATGATAGCGGTACACACAAAAGGTATGCCAGGAACTTCTCTTATTCCTGTCTCAAAGCAGAAGAGCAAGGTAATGTATCCAGAAATATTCTTCCTCCGCACAGTGCACAATAAAATGAAAGAACTCATTGCCACAGGATGTTGCTGAAACTGGCCAAGTTCTTGCCTAGCCACAATATCTTCTACATGGTAAATATGGAAAAAAGAAGAGATTTGAGCACAATAAAAAAAAAAAATCTCAGGCTGCAGGGTTTAAGTCAACTTGTATATCAGGGGACAGGATGAATATCTCCATCTGCCTACAGGGACTTACTCCTTCATCCGACACATCTGGCAATGGCTGATGACACACAGGCCTGTTTGCAACTTCAGGGGTTCACAGGTGAAAAGTCCACCAAGTGAAACTATAAGCCCCGCTCAGAAAGGAAGGCTACTGGGAAAGTGGAAACTAACTGCTCAGGACAAATGATAACAAAACAGGGATGGAGATTGAAGGTTAAAGGTTTAAAACTAGTGTGCCAAGGGGGTAGCAGACAGAGCACACCAGACACTGGGCCTTGAATGAGTTCAAGTAGTCAGTGGACACTGTCCAGTGATACTCTGCCCGGAGATGGGATTGCACCAGGAACAGGAAAGCAGCCCCACAATCCCCAGGGGGCTGATGACAGACAGGAGACTGAGTTAGAAGGATCTTGGGTTTGACCCTTTCTGGGAATTCAGGGCATTGCTAAATTAGGCCCCAGGGGTCAAAACGCAGAGTACAACCAATCACTTTTGTTTAAATATAATTGAGGCTTTTGCACAGTTTATTCCAGGGTGCGTGCATGCAAGTACATTTCTGGCTTCTAATTCAGCACTGTTGCAGCTCCCAGAGGCAGAATGACAGCAGAAGCATATTAGGCCTTTGGCTTTTTACCACCTGCTCGGAGCAGGTCCCAAAGATATGGGACTAAAAAGTCACTGGCTCCTTTGCACCCACAGTTGCTACCACTGGTGGATCACACTAGGAAGAGACTTCTGTCTCAAATGCAGGCTGAATGAGAATGCTGCAGTCAGAGGAGACGCAGGTAAACCCAGCTGAGCCTTCTGTGTACCAACAGCTTCCAGTATGGCTACCCTGGACAGGCACGCAATCCTCAATGCTGTCGTAAATTTGTTGCCATCTAAAATGGAATTGTCCTGTCACATGGATACAATGCAACTGTCAAACCCCAATGCAAATAAAATTTGAGGCTGAAGGTCATTTATCCCGGGGAAAGTTCCAAAATTACTGCCTCATAAAGCAGGATGGCAGGACTGTTATTAAGCCTCAAGACTTTTTATAGGTCTTCAAATCACCATTTAAATGCTGAGCAATTTATCAAGTGGGAAGAAGCCATGAGACAGGAAAGGAATAGGGTGGGGAGGAGGCAGAGGGCTCTGCGAGCGGTAACACATGCTTTTTATTGCTGCTGTGACAGGGACACTCTTGGTGGACTTTCCAGGCCACTGCCTCAGCTTGCCCCCAAAGGTTAACTACTCTCTCCAGCTCCGACACAAATCTAGTCACTGAGGCAACTTTGCCTTCTAAATTTAATCAAAACCCAAACAGACGCACAACCCCCCATTTTTTACCTGAACCCTTACCTGGCACAGCCCTTCCTGTAGGGTCTTCCCTACTCCTGGGCTTGGCTTCCATCCCTGTTGGGCTGCACACAGTCCCTTCGTCCCCTGTACACGGGAGCAGCTGTTCCACCTTGCAAAGTAGCAGAATAGGGAAGCCCACAGCCACTTCTATGCGAGTGCCAGCACCTAAACTCTAAAACACTGGCTTCTCTGCCCTCGTACCCATGCAGCCCAGTCTTTCCTTCCTGGGGCCTTATCTATGGACCCGGTCTGAGCTTCCTCACTGGTTCTTCCCTTGGCTAGGCTCCTGCTCTGTAAGAGGGCATTCACACCCTGCTTTTCTCTCCCAGAGCCGCCTCTGAAGGACCACAGACTGCCTTTATAATCTCCCATGTTCCCCCGTCGCATGGCCCTTGTGGAGACACCAGATGATATGACTAATTCTGGTATGAGTAAGGCTGAGGTATCCATTACCGACATCAGAGTGAGGGCACCGCCACGTAACGACAATCTTGCTGCATCCAAAATGCAGA
Source organism: Alligator sinensis (assembly GCF_000455745.1). Classification (NCBI taxonomy): domain Eukaryota; kingdom Metazoa; phylum Chordata; order Crocodylia; family Alligatoridae; genus Alligator; species Alligator sinensis. The sequence goes on from NW_005841879.1 coordinate 4,080,344, forward strand.
TGCCTCTTGGCAGGACCTCAGCAGACCTTCTGTACCAGCATCGCTGCAGAACAGTTTCTCAGAAGGGAAGTGAGGCAGATGGAGGAATAGGAGAGAAAGGGTGGAACAGACTGGATTGCTTACGAAAATGCAACAGCACAAATTAGACAGTGATGCCAATATCCTGACTCATGCAAAGTGCCATCCACGAGCGGCCAGGACTTTACTTATGTATCTTATTTTCAAGACAACACATATTCCCTTTGATTAATTCACCATTTATTTCACATGGCAAGTAAGAACAGCAACAGCTTTTCTTCCCATAATGTTTGATTTGCTCACTTTCTTTATCCACAGAAGGAAGAACACCTCAGGTACAAAATATCTGGCCTATTTTTTCCCAATATTCCTAGTACCTGTAGCTTACACAACCCTGGTGCCTTTTTCTTTGTCTCTTGCATTCAACCATCTAGCAGCACATTACATACTATGAGCAAAATTCACGAGTGCATTATACCCATTCTACATGGACATAACATGACAGATGTTAGCGGAGATAGTTGTGCAAAATGGTGAGCGAGATTGTGGCAAAGCACAGCCAACATGCGAGATAGTTCCCAGGATGCTGCAGTTGAAAAGCTTCCTCTGCATTCAAGCATAAACAAATGAACGTGGGCCATGGGATTAAGAATAATAGTCCACGCACAAAAGCTGCAAGGCAAATTCTCATTTGCATGATTGAGGCAGAATAATGAGGGCTCAATGTAGCTCTGAGCATAAAATACCCATACTTTAAGCTATGTCACTGCCAGAGCAGTGCAAGGTAAAGGAATATCAGGCCTAGTGCACTTCAAAGCAAATATTTTCTCAGGGATAAGCAAACACTACCGAGCTGAACTGAAGGTCCCGGTAACTGCTCTCACAAACCCACCAAGGCACAAACCTGGTGACTATCTGCAACTGAAGCAGAACCAGGTATTTTCCAGCCATGAACCCACATGATCTCTACGAACTCAAGTAACTGCATCAGTGGAAGGACTTGCTCTGGAAAGGGTTTGCAGAGCCGGCCACAGGACGCAAAAGGATAATATCTTCCTCATTGCCTCATCTTTAACACTCACCTGTCACTCTCCTGCTTGGTCCCTGGCAGGAGCTTCAACATCATTTTTTGCACATGCTGGAAATCAGAGGCTGTCCATAGAGCTAAGGATGCTCAGGACCTGTATGGTGTTACACAACCCTTTGCACCTAGGCAGTCTGGCCCTGCCAACAAACACAATGCTCCACCCGGAACACTACAAAAGCAGCCATGTCCCAAGAGCCGATAAGCCCTAGCCCAGCAGCTCCAAGAGCTTGTCTGCACACAATCTGCACTGATTTAACCAAGCGCTTTCCTAAAACTGCATGAATACCTAAGCATGCAAGAGGCTTGTATCCAGTGTCAGCTAACCTTATATACAGCGCTCTCCAGTGGCTAAAGGAGGGCGAGGCTGGAAACCCCTGTTTGACTATAAGAACAATGCTAAATGAGGTTTCAAACACTTTACTCCAAATACAGAGATACGTTGGACATGGGCTGCTAGGTCCCAAGCTTCACAAAAGTCATATGAAAAACAGTCACAGCCATGAATTCCCTAAGGAAAAGGGAACAGGGCAGGTACAGAGCGAAAGAACATGCTGTGGTCTTTCTACAACTCGTTTGGTGAGTTTTCAGCCCACCCGCATGAGACTGAGGCAGCGAATCTCCTACCTGGTAGTAGTAATCCACATACTGCGGCTCATACTGCTGAGGCCCAGGATTGTCAACCGACAGCACATCCTTCAGCAGCTCTTCACAGCCTGGTGAGAAACAAAAGCAGATGCTCAGTGTGTTACCTGTCTATCCTACTACTCCAGAGAGGCACAAACAAGCCTTGGCAGGTGAGGAAAGAGAAGGCCAGTCCACACAAAGGATACACAGAACTTGGAGGAATGGCACAAGCTGCTGGGGCTTGATTTGGTGAGCCAGTCTTGTGTGCACATGGCTTGAAGGCTGCCCGCAGCTGCAGCATCTCTGTAAACCAGCAGTTTTCAAGCTTTTTGAGCTGAGCCCCACTTTGAGTTACAATTTTGTTTGCGCCCACCCCCCCTTGCCCCAGAGGAGCAGCGCAGCCAGGCACAGCATGCCCCTCATCCTAGCAGCCGCTGTGGCTCGGCTCAACTCGGTTCAGCGGGGTGGGCTCCATCTGCCACGGCACCATCGCCTCCTGCAGCTCTGGGCTGTGCACCCACTGCATCGGGCTCCCAGAGGCGCAGCAGCCTGCTGGGGGAGCCGGCCTGGGGCTCCCCACCCCCACATGGCTGCAGCAGTGCCAGCTCCTTGCAAACTTCTTGCCCGCGCCTCTCTGTGCTGCACCCCCCCAGTATTGCTTCACGCCCCCACAGGTATCGTGCCCCACAGTGAAAACCACTACTGTAAATAGTTCTCTTAATAAAGAGCCAGTATCATTTTACCTTCTTGTCCTCTCACATTATTACCCAGCACGTGGTACATCAAAGAGGTGTTGCTATGCCAATGTAAACCTTCAGTGTAGATGCACTGCTGCCCAGGAGTGGGTTACCAAACCTTAATATCACCAGGCTGTATGACACTTGTTCTAGATTCACTATGCCTCAGACAAAAATCCCTGGAGTTAAACTGTGGATCCCGGTCAGAAGCCTGGATATAACTGTCTGCCTATTACAGTGTAACCCCTTAATGTCAGCAGTCACCCTGAACTATACTGATGCAAAAGAAAGGGCAATGGTTCAATGGTCAATACAAGGAAGTAAATTCACCTGCTTCCAGTTCAACTACTTTGCCTGTGATGGTCCTGGCACTGTTTTGTTTTTTTCTTTTCTTCCAACACTTCCCTTAAAAGATCTCTCACACTAGGGAGTAGGTGGCTTTACATGAGCAAATGCCAAGGCACTGGGCTCAGGACTCTCAACTGCTGTTGTATTTGCTCGTTTGTGGCTAGAAAAAAAAAAAAATCAATGTGTGTTTCTTTCCATCCCTCTCATCTGAGAGCCTGAGACAAATGTAGAAACTTAGTAGGTGCTGCCAAATTCCTCACTTCCCATTAAATACCAATGACTGCTCTCTGTGTATTGAGCTGTGGTGGAAAAGGTAATAACAGGCCACATTATTTTAGAGCAACCAGCATGTTACAGCCTGGCTGCCTAAAACGTGTGAACCCCCCTTGGCACATGTTATACAACACAGCATTTTACTGGGAGGCTGCAATTATCCAATGGTATTTCTCTTTCAGCTGTGTCACTAATGCGATCTGGATGGCGGTGACAAACACACTGCTATTCACCCACAAGGCAGGTGAGCCAGAGGAAGCAAAATAATGTCACGAGGAAGTGAATCGCATGGAATTATGTTGCCAGCTGATTACTCACGTATGTTGTCAGAAAGAAAGAATTACAGGAAGAGACACTGTCTGGTGTTGGAGGGAAAATCCCTTTACAAAAGAAACGGGTGCCCAGCCCAACACCGCCATACACAGGAGGTCTAATAGGTCCTTCCCTCCACATGCACATAGCCAGACGATGGGATGACACAAGGCAAATAGAGCAGCTGCCAAGTGAATTTGGACTCAAAGAGCATCACAAGGACTATGGGTCCCATGACTTTGCTGCAGGAAGAGAGAACAGGAGGACAATTGTTTTTTTTTCCAAATGAAAAGTGAAATTCTCTCTTGATTGTTACACAGGATAAATCAAAGATGATTAAGAAAGAGCAAGTGCTGTTTGTGGGTCATGACTGGCAGTTCATTTTTGAAGAACAGCAAGGTCCTCACTTGTGCTAGGCACTAAAGCCTTGCAAAAACTAAGTTGGCTTGCTGGAGGAAGGTCTGACAGCTGTCAGCAGCCCACACCCCAAGCTGCCAGAGCGTGCAGACCTGTGCGCTTCTGCTGATGGAACATTGCAGGGTGCATTAAATGGTGTTAATTAATACATGTGCTCAACACACATCATCGTCTGAGTGAAAGCACCACTGCTTCAGTCACTTCCAGAGCAGAACCATGCTGCACGGTGCAGATTGTTTTATGCGAAACATAAGATCTGGACCAACTTCATCAGCTCCACCTGATTTCAGTCTTACCATTTATTTTTCTCTCTCATTTTAGCCTTTTGAATGGCATTAAAAGCAGCCCTTCTGGAGGCTGTCTCTAAGGCAAGGCTTTTGTGGGGGAGCCTGTGTGTGCATGTGTGCACTGTTGTGTTACTCTGCAACATTTACAGTTTATTAAAAATCTTCATCAACACAAAGGAATATGGCTGTGCAAAGTCAGACCCATGACTACCTCACAGATTCAAGTTGCCTGGCACTAGCTCTCCAAAAGATGCTCTGTTTTCCAAGGCATGCAGTGTACATGCTTTGCTTGCCTATCGAGAATACCCCCTAGTGCAGGTCGGCCTCTCTTGGATCACACCCCATCAATGTCCTTTTGTTTCTGATGGCTGCAACCACAATGTGGGCTGGTCTGTGTTTCAAGGAGGTTCTCCAAAGTCCTGTTACAGGTAATAATTTAAATTTTCCATTTGTATCTTTTGACATTAATAACAAAAGCTTATTGCTCATCAAGCTGTCTAGCGCCAATGTGCATCATGAGAGTCTTTAAAGCACAAATGAATGGCTTGCTCTGCCAAGCATATCATGCGAGAGACTGGCCATATATTGATTACAGTGAGTTATGTGCAAAAGCAAAGTACCCTCCCCCCAGCAATGGATGCAGATTGGTGTAGGTGTGGAGATCTGCTAACACAGCTGTAAAACTGCCCCACAACAATATCTCCTGCCATTATTTCAACCCATCTTGTATACACGTATTAACAGTTACAACCCTGGGATTGTGCTAATCATGCCGCTCCTTCACTGAAAGCTCTATAAATGTTCTGAAACATTGTTTAAGCCTAGGAGACAAGGACTGTATTTTGACTGCCCCTTCTCTTCTCCAAGGGGGAAACCGAGGCAAAAAGGCTGACATTTCCAAAGGTACATAAGTGAATTGGATGCCCAAATCAATGGTGGTGAGGAACCAGACTCTTATACCTCTTTGAAAATCCCAGCCAGAGCAGTTAACCTGTGGCAGAGCAGTAAACAGATCCCAGATGTCCTGGGTGCCAATCTAGAGCAAAACATCCTTTTTCTCTTTGCCTTTAATTTTTGTCTGGGAACATACATCCCTCCTCAGGCTCCTGCTTTCTGATCTGGCTCTGTACTTGACTCCCTGGCACCCAACTCCTGTTCACAATCCAAATGACAGTGCCTTAGCAGCACAAAAATACGGGAACCAGAACTGCCCCCTCCCACCATCTGCCGCTGTCATGCACACAGCAGAAGAGATTCCCTAACAGGGGGCCTCCGTCCTCCGTGTTGTACCTGCCCAACCCAGAACCCACTAAAACCTCTGGCCCCACCTGTTATTGTTTTCAACAGGAGCAAAACCAGGCACTTAATCCAATTTTCCTACCAAGCTCTGTGTATCTTTAAAAATGGAGAAGGAGCCAAATCCCAATTTATTGAGGTCAACAGCAAAACACCCATTGGTTTTCTCCATATGAGAGTTTGACCAGATTTGCAATCCAGCCTCCTCTGGTAAAGGCATTGCAATGTCTCCCCAAGTGCCAGTGGATAATGGGAGCCCTCACATCCAGCAGCCAGCACTTCCTACGGAAGGGCAGCTCTGTGATCATTGAGAGGACATAAGAACTCCTTGGCACCGAGGAAGATTTTGCATCTTATTCAAGTGACATGAATAAGGGGAGAGGATGAGGAAGTGCTGTGAGAACACTTCCCCTCTGGGGTCACTTACACACATCACTGCCATGCTGCAATCTCCCGAGCCCGAAGCCAAACTCCATCAAATGAATGAAAAGATTCCTTGGAGCCAAGAGACTTTGGGGTTTGATTCCTCTGAAGAAGAGTGTTTCAGTGACAAAAGCCCTGTTGGTGACCCACCCCACTTGCCACCTTTACACATGGTCAGTTTGGCAGAGGTTGCTGTTGCTGGACCCTTTGTGAATGTAATTCCAAGCCACGTGTTTACAAGCTGAGAACTGCTTTTCTCCCCACAGGCCAGATCCCAAATCTATTAAAGCTGATAGGCATCAGTTCACTTCATTGGGCTTCAGATCAGGGTCTTTGGGACCCACGGCCAATTGCACAGAGAAAAGGCCCTGACATGTGAGCATGGAAATACACCAGGAGTTTTACTCAACATCCTTCTTCTTATCATGGGTGTTTGTACATGGACATCACGTCTTTTGCTTCTTTTATTTTAGCCCCATTTGAATTTTACAAGTGCTCTGGGAGGCTTACAAGGAGGACATGATCCAAGTGGATGAGCGTATTAACCCTTTGTGCTACAGACACGTAGATGACACATTTGTCTTCTAACTGCAGACGTACATTTTGGCTGGCAGCCCGGAAAATGCCAGCGGGCCACGTTCAAGTGCTGCAATCGAGACATAATGAAAAATCAAGGTTTATTCTGACACATCCCATTAGAGTTGGGGGGAAAACATTACTGATTTCATACAGCAGCATAGTCTGATCTGTTATGCATGGTGCAAATTGCAACCAGAATTTACCTTGAAAAAGGGAAGAAAAAACCCCTCACTCTTGCCCATGCTTACAAAAGTGCTGTTATAGATTTTTGAAGCTGTAAGGTAATATATACCCCAGGCAAGACTCTCTCCTCAAAAAAACAGGGCAAGAGAATTAAGAAACATTTACTAGCTACTTTAAAATGCTCTTCCATTAAGAGGTCTCATTACTGCTATAACTTCATTTTCCAGAAAGTAACTAAACTGAAAGTCATTTATATGGCTGACTGGAGCCATTTCATGTGGATATCTAACCATATGACAAGGCCTTGCTGTGCTAGATGTATGGAAATGGAGGTTAACTTTGATTACAATTTGTTTTTCCAAGCACGGGTAATATAACATTTCCTACTAGCTGCAAGCATCCCCCTGGTCATTGCAATGGTTAGAAATCTTTCTACATGTTCATTATTGAACATCACTTGGCAAGTAAGACTTCCGGCATCAGAGCTGGTGGTGAAGCAGAACAGAAGAAAAGTTTTCAGCCACTGATTGTTGCAATCACGGGGGTATCTGTATACATCCTACAACAGGCTCTTTGGCTAACGGGTTGCACATGACAAATCACTGCATCTGGATAGTCACATTAGGAACTGTGGCCAGTATTTGAAGGAGATGCTCTTCTTTGCTCCATCTCTCAACAGATGTATATGAAACGTTTAGAAGCTCCCGAGTTTTTATTCTTGGCTTTGCCACTGACTCACTAACTTACCCTGGACAAAACACTTAACTTCTCCTGTTCACGCTTAGAACCCGCTTTATTCTTATCCCCATGTAAATTCACAACTCCAGTTTCCAAGCTGGTTTTGTTTTACAGCTTCAGATAGCTAAAAAAGAAAAAAAAAGCATGGGGCATGGGCTAAGCATTCCTGGTAAAGCTTTAAGACCTGTTGGATGAAGACCAACATGGAATGATCTAGTTGGGGATGGTCCTGTGTCGAGCAGGGGGTTGGACTAGATGTGACCTCCTGAGGTCCCTTCCGACCCTCATTTTCTATGATTCTGTGATTAACTGGAATCTACAAATCTAGTTGTATGCATCTTTACTCGGTCAATACGGCCGTCCAGATATCAGGTCTGATCCTCCGCTGGTGTGAACTGGCAAAACTCTATTGACTTCAGCGGTGAAGCAAAGATAATATGCCGATTCACACCACCTGAGAACAGGGCCCCTCATGTGGAAGAGATTGTGCATTAGATCACTATCTTAGCTTATATTGTATTCACAAAAATCACAGAAGCTTAAAATTTTGGGCTCTGACTGCATACAATTTCACACTGGTGTAAATCCACTGACTTTGGTAGATTTACTCCCAATAAACCAGTGGGAGGGGCCTGAACCTTTTCTTTTTAGCATGAAGGCTAACAGTAACTCTCAATACTGGATAGTTTTACACTACATTTGTAGAATCAAGTTGGGGGCCTTTTCAAACTTTAATGAACAAGTCCATTGCAAACCGAGGAAAACAAACACAATCAGAGCAAAGCAATTCCCTGCAAATGCTCTAAAAAGGCAATTTAACCCATACTGAGTCATGTCATTTTCATGGGCAATTAAACAAATTTAATACCACAGGAAATCTAATCTGGTTACCTAATTGGATGGAGCTGTTTCCTGGCACCATTCCTAAGAGCAGCCAGTTTGCACTCTATCTACCATGGATCTTTAATGGTGGATTCCAGCCTTTTATGACTTAAGGCTATATTTAGCAAAAACTTAGTTGAACTTTAAAAATACTAAAGTCATTTTAAGAACAACCAAGTTCAGTTCATTAAACAGGTGGAGAGTTGCTTCCTAGCTGAGGGTTCAACCCTTCTAAGGCTTAGTCATAAAAGTAGTCCTTACTTCAGTGCCACTGAAGTTAAAAAGACTACTCATGTGAGTAAGAGAGACTGGCAGGAGTAAGGACTTGCCAATTACTGTAGGGTTTTTGGGGTTGTTCCATACTTTAAAATATACTCTTAGAAGCCCAAATCCATTCACCTTAAACACATGTTCTACTTCAGTGTGACTTTGTATTCCTAGATTTGAACTGCAGGACCAAGGAGGACCAGTGATCTGGAATCATGTTTCTAGTTCACTGTGATGAGAAGGACAGTAGGGGGAGCTCACTCTTTGCTTTTTCATAGATTGGGTTTTTTATTCAAGCAAAGGGGAGAAAATTTATTCTTTGAACAACTGAAATAATGGTTTTGGGTTATTTAATTAGAGCTGGCTAAACAGCTTAAGGGCCTGATCACCTTTTTGAAGTCAAGACGGCCAATCACCTCTGGAAGTGCTACGGCCATTCGCAAACACCTTCAGGATAAGTTCTTGGATTTGTGCAATAAAAATCATCAATCCTTGACCTCAGGGATGCAGCATAAGGGGTAAAACCTAACCCCACTAAAGCCCATGGAAATTCTGTTATTGGGTGAAATCCTGGCCCCAATTCTAATAAGGTGCCCGTGAACCAAGACAATATCTGTTGGCAACTGCTCTCGACTGGAAAGATGGAAGAATTGGTGTGAAGCAAACAGCTGTAGAGTACAGATGCAGAAGGAGCTAAACTTTGGTACCTTGATGTTCCTGGAAGCCTTTACCTTGGAAATTTAACCTTGGTGAGGAACTAGTCCCTACCTGCAGCAGTGCCTACCTGTGCCAGGAACAACCCAAGCAGCAGCATCTCAGCTCCTGTGCTGAAGTAAGGTAGTTTATACCATCACCCTGACTAACAAAAGGCAAGAGAAGGAACACAGGGTCCCTTACAGACAAAGCATCCCTGCCAATCCTGAATGTCAGCTGGAAGATGCAGTTTCCATTCCCTATCACTCCTATGGCAACTTGTCTGAATCTTACATCCCCAGGGCATCAGGTGCATGCTGTTAATTAGGGCACTTAGCATTTCCCTCCCCCCCAGGACCTCCTGACACAAGATTGCTAGCAGCTGGAGAAGATTATGCCACGGTTCCCCCTTGCAATGCAGCAATCCAGCAGAGAGGCATAACTCATAGGTCAAGTGACGCAGGGAGTTTGTCCAGCTCAGCAGTGCTGGGATGAGGGAAAGCCTTGGCCAACAGCACGATTTTCTTTCATAAAAAGCCATGGATTTTTCACATTTGGCTGTGCCTTGGGTTAAGCAGATGGGAAGTCAAACTGCAGCCTCCAAACCCCAAGGTTTAAAGGTGTCTGGATCTAGGGTTTTGGTGCCATATTTTATAGAATGTGGATATTTGCAAATTATGGATTTGGACTGATGGAAGCCTGGATGCAGATATCAGTCGTTAGGAGGGCTCAGGGACAGCTTTTTTTTTTTTTTTTTAATTTTTATTATTATTTTTTTAATGCACATCTGGTTTTGAGGGCCTCAGGTGACAGGTCCAAATGTCTAATCTCAGGGATGAGACTGCTGTAGGGATTTGGCCCAGGGCAACAGTCAGTGACCTTTTTTGGGCTGCAGGCTGGAGTGACCCAGTTCATGGCAGAGGAAGGCAGGCACTAGGACTCAACCTTCTGCACTATTTTTCCCCGGGGCAGCACAGAGACAGCACCCACATCTGGTACTTCTGGGACCAGTATGGGAAAGTGGTTGGTGGTAAAGTCCTCCTTCCCGCCCCCCTCTGCCAAATGCTGCCAAAGTCCCATGTCTGTGGCCTGGATCAAATGGCTCCACAAGCCACAGGTTTCAAACTCCTTCCAAACTCAACATAAAAATGCAAATTCAAGACCCAGACAACTTACAAAACAGCAACTCAAATGTATCTTGCTTTTGTTAGCCTGAAAGGCATTCTTCATCACACACTATCCAGGGAAACCTCCATGAGAACTCAGCTCTGTGATGAAACCATTTAATTTGAAGTCTCATAAATAAGACATATGGCAAGGCATTAGGGCAGTAAATTTTGAATGTAAGCATGGAGCTTCAAGTGATAAGCATAACGTAGATTCAGGCCCAATTATGGCAAAACCTCTGGATTTATGGTAGGATCTCATTGCAGTGTATTTATCTGATTGCTCCATACAACTGGACTACGTACAGGTGTCAAAGGGCCATATTTATAATCTGTTGCCACCTAGATGGGTTGCTTTTGTTTGATAATGAGACTGCTGCTATTCTTGGGATGTATTACACCACTGAAAAATGAGAGAGAATAACATGGCAGAGCCGTTCCGTTTTGGAAGGTGGGTATACATTTTCTCAACTTTAATAAGAGCAATTCATTTTAACAAAAAATGTGTCTGCTAGCTAAAGACCAATAAAACCTTCCTAGGGTGAGGCAAAAGATTAATCTAGTTTTTTTTTATTAAGTACTGCAGTAAAAATAAAATAAAACAAAAAAACATGTATATATGTATGACACCCCATGATACTGTACATATACCTAATGGGGTGTCTTTAAAAAATTGCATCTATTTCAACATTTTAAACAGCTCTTACATTTCTACATCCTTAATACAAATCTCACAGCACTTAAGTTATTACTAACTGGATCTGAGGTACTGCTGGAATTCTTTGGTTTTATATATAAAATGTGTGTGTGGATGTGTAGAGAGATATCAGTATGATATATAATTAGGTTCTTGCTGTGGGCCTAAGAACAGGTCTGCAGGAGAATTTGGGACTAGAAATCAAATGTCCTAACACCTCATCCTGCACATGAATCATTAAGAGGTATTTGTTTCCAATTATTTTTTTTTTAATCCAATGCTTTTTTTGCCATGAATTAATACTGATAAAAGCAAAAACTGCTGTGAATGCAGAAGCAGCATCACTTCTCACCACTGCCAAGGTGTGTGCAAAGCAAAATGTTAACCCACTGGTCTTACTGTCAGAATTATGCTGATATAAGTGAACATAAACAGCAGCCATAATATAAAAGGAAGTAAACATAATGCAGTCACATCCCATAAACACACACAGATAGACTAAGATCAAATGACATAAGGCTGATTTTTGCAGAACAGCATTTCCTACAACCGATCTGTATTTGTACGGAGAGGTAGCTGGCCGAACACAGCTCTAACGAGGCTATTTTTTTTATAAGACTTCAATCCTGCCAAGATTTATTCTCAAACTTAACTGCAGGGACAGTAACAGTCCTGCTGACTTCAGTTTCTACCACCTGTAAAATCAAGTGGAAATCTTTCTAAGATAAGGTCTTGTGTTTTTACTACAGCCACAGTGTCAGACTCCCACACACTCACTAAATTTGGATCCTACCCTTCTCCACAGTCTGCCCTTCTGAAATCCATGGCATGACCTGCAGAGGAAACCTGTTCATTGCGAGGCAGTGTCTCTTCCCGGGTACAGTGCTAAACTGGAACTAAGGGGACTCGAGCTCTATTGCCAACTCTGCCATTGCCCTGCTAAAAAATCTTGAGCAAGCTGTGCTTCAGTTGCCCTATCTGTAAAATGGGAACCATGATACTGACCTCCGCTGGAGAGTGCTTTTAGATCCACCGATAGAAAATGAATGAGGGTTCAATAATAAAAGGTACTATTAAAAAGAATACAGAGGAAGTGAAGGGAGTTCACATGATAAGATAAATTAATCTAGCAAAGGATTAGATTCCAGTTTTTATTTCAGAGTTATTTAGATGGCTGAGTAATCGTCACCGTTACTGGAAACAGGGGTGATACTTCTGCAGTACTCAGGTTACCCAGCCCTTGATCGACTACACGGGCTCACTATTGAAATGACTTTGGAATCAATGTTACACTTGTGTTATGCACAGAGGACTTGCCCCTGACTGTCAAGGGAACACATCGCACTTTATGCAAAAATATTTTGAATGGTATGCTAGGAAATGACCTCTCTCGTCAACTCCACACAGAATGACTGTGCTTAGCACAACCACTCTGCTGTCAGTGGAGTTTCCTTATTATTCAGATGAAAGGCAGCAGCTACAGCGGCGAGTGCAAGGTACCATATGTCTTCAGAGAAGAACCGATGAGATAAAACAAAAGCAATGTTTAACAATGACATTTTGTACTGCTGGCCCTTAATGAAGGTGTGATCCTCACTGCAAACCTGGCTGGAAAATTTGTATTGCTCAAATACCTCATAGGAATAATAAAAAGGCCCAACCAGACAACAAAACAAAGACTTGTGGTGATCCCTGACACCTATATGTGAAAGGGAATAGTTCAGGAAGACGGACTTTTCCTCTCTACCAACTGGCTCCCCCCATTTGCATGCTAAAATTCATCAGCATTTTAGGCTGCTCTACTTGGCTCAGCACTGATCCACCAAATTGCAAGGAGCCCAGCACAGCAGCAGCCATCCCACAATGCTGGGACACCCACAGAAATGGAGGGTTTCAACACCAATTCACATCGCTCTTTGTTTATATTCAAGAGAAATGCAACACTGATGCAAACCAGGGCTTCTCCCTTCTTGCATGTTTTTTGAACTCCTAGACAAGCCAAATTTTGTCAAAAAGATTTTTGTTTAAAAAATCCTTCTTTTTTTCTTTGCTCAGAAAAAACAGCTGGCTTGTAGTAATGGGCTTACTCTGAGCACTGGATTACTCACTTTTACTCATGATGAATGACAGTTCTCATACAAATACTCCAGTATGAAACACACATCCAAAATTCAGCCCAGCCCTCCTTCCATCTACCTGCTTAGTATAGTGCTAGGAAAGTGCCATTGCCCGTTTATCTTCTCTCTGAGCCACACATGGTTTCCCATGCAGCAAATCACTGGGGAGGCAGTTTAAAATGCCCAGAGCCATATGAAAGGGTTGAATAGTTGTCCATGAAATTTTATATCAGTCTGGGTGGTGTTCAGACCAATCCACAGAGTTTCTTCAAATTCAAGATGTGTGGCATGAATATGTGCTGATATTAAATGTTTCTAATGTAAAACCTTGGACTTCAGAGCCAGGGTGCAGTTAGCCTATGTCAACGATTCCCCAACCAGGGTGCCACGGGAACTGTGGGGAGATAAGCAGGTAAGGGCAGGCTCAGGCTCTCCCTACCTGGATGCTCCCCTGCCCCCACTACCTAGCCCCTCTGCAAGGAGGTAAGCACCGTAGTAAGTTAAGTGTTTTTGAAATGGGGTGCCACTCAATTCACAAAAGTTATTGAAGGGTGCCTTAAGTCAGACCAGGGGCATCTTAAGAGTAAAAAAAGTTGAGAACCACTGGCCTACCTGCCTATATGGAAAATTCCTTATGACCTTAACCCAAGTCTTCTCAGGTATACTCCAAGGTTGGTATTTCTGAATGCATCCATGCTCATACCAGGATCTCTTCGCCTGTCACCACGTCCTGTCATGGTTTAAAGAATTAAGGCCCAGAACTTCCCAGGTACTATTCATGTACTTAAGAAGTATGTAAGCAGTCCCACTGACTTCAATGCAACTGCTCCTGGGTTTCAAGTTAAACATATGCGTAAGACCTTGCAGGGTGGGACCCTGATTCCCTGGGCTACATTAGTCAGAAGAACATGCTACAGCTTACCAACATGTTCACTGTTCAGTAGCCTATCTACTGATGCCTCACAGGCATGCTGGGGTTAAAAGTGATTATCTTATTACAGACACACTTACCTTTAATAGCAAAAACACCATGGCAGAAATCCTTAAAGTTGATTCTCCCCAGGTCATTTGGGTCCAAGTATTTAGCCAGTTTTTCCACCTAAAACAGAATAATAAATGTTTATTGTAGGATTCAGATTTTTATGTCAGTCAGTGTCTCAGAAATAACCAGTTTGAAACATATCTGCAGCACACATTTGAAATATAAATATTGGGTAAAAATACATATACATGTAGCCAGAACTGTGTAATTTCCTATGGCATCAAATGTAGGAGAGACTATCTGAAAGGCATGAGAACATTAAAGGAGCAAGAAGCTTAACATGACATGAGCTTAATTTTGCTTGGTACTGTACCATTTTCTATAATCTTAGTTCATGGTTTAACAAGTCTGATATAAGTTATTACACTCCATAAATGAGATCACAGTAGGTATAGCAAAGTGCATGTGCATTTAAAATGAGGGAGGTATTTCACATCAAGGAAAACTTGAAAGATTTTTCAGGGGGATTTGAGGAAAAAGAGGGAGGGAACTCGCTAAATGGGAAATGGCTCTGTGTCAAGGAGCTGGCATGAAAGAAGGCACAAAACTAAGAGTAGGAAAAGGACATCAAAGAAGCAAGCTGATGATGAGAGAGGCTGAAGATGGAAGTAGGAGAGTTCAGTGAGGCAGGGACTGGGGAGACCTGGGCTTTATTTCTACCCCTGCAACTACCCTGCTGAGTGAACTTGGGGAAGTCGCATCACTCCTCTGTGGCTATTTTCCCTTCTCCCCCTATCTTGATCTATATAACAGGCATGGATTGTCTCCTACTGTTTGTATGTACAGTGCCAGCAGAGTGGAGCCTTGCTCTGAATTAGGGGCTCGAGGCACTGCTGTAATAAAGCCTGTGGAAGGCACGAGGGCAGGAATATAGGGTGGTACAAACGTAAGCTCAAATGTGTCCGTTTGAACAGCAACAAAAACCCAGCCAGAAATATGTGCAGCAAATGAATGCTAGTGACCCAGTTTTTCAATTTTCTGGTTTCTTAACATGCTAGAAAAGGCCATCCAGCTGCATTAATGTCTGGAACTTCCTTCTCTGCAGTTATTTTTCCATCTACGTGCCATGTAACAATGCCACGTGTCCCTCTGACGCGACCTCATTTAGAACAATGAAATCTGGGCCTAATGAAGACGATGAGGAAAGCAGGAGGCAACAATGCGATGGGTTGTTCCCCCGGGTTCAGTCTTCCATCTTCCCATGGAACGTGCATCTCTGAATAGCCTGAAGACTCAATGATGCCGCACAGAGCAGCACCTCAGTGCTATCTAGCAAAACAATTAAGCACCCACAGCTGTGTATTAAGCAGGTATTTAAGGGCTTTGCTGAATCGGGACACTGGGTAGTACCTTGAGTGGTGTTAAATACGCTGGATGGATAGACTGCACTAAACAGCAGGCAGATGAATGGGTTGGTGTTGTTTTAGACAGATTTCATTAAGAACAATGTATTAATGACAGCTGCGTGAAAGCTGTTCAGCCTATCATCTCTATACAAGGCAGGCATCCCCAGTTAATTGAATTTAAAAAATCCGTTCATGTTATTAAGTATATAAACATGTCTTTTGTCTGCCATTACACATCTGACAACACACACAACTATTTATAACTGGTGTGTGTTCTCTATCAAATGTTGATCCACTTCCCAATTTCACAGTGCTTAAGAAAACATTATCTTTATTCTGCACGTGGGAAAAGGAAGCACAGGGGTATCAAGTGACTTGTCTCCAGTAATACTGTAAATTAGTAGCTGGACAATGAATAGAACCCAGGAAAGGGGAAAAGAGGCCCATCTAAAATGCTACAGTGATGCACACCCTGTCTATCACTGCATAACAGTATCTATCCTGTGCACCCAATAGGTAACATGGGTAAGGTAACTACTAGGCAAGCGGACCAACCATGACTGAATTTGGAAGACTGATTGCTTGCCCATAAGCATCTCTCTGCAGTGTAAAAAATGCAGGGTGCAGAATGGCAGGGGGAGAATGGAAAATTCTGAACTTCAGTGAAACTCTCTCTCTCCTTACCATCTGTTTTATTTTTAACAAAATCACCTGCCACTCCCCTTGTGCATCTGAGAAGGAGTTGTAAAATGCATTTTCATCAGGAACAAGTAAAAGTAGAAATCTTACAAAACTCTCTTATCATGAAAACCTTCAGAGATATGCCAGCGAGTACTGTCAATCTGACAGCAGAATACAGCAGCCAGCCAGAACCATGGACAGCACACAACAGGTTTCACCCAGAGCGAGTTTCTTACAGCAGCATTTCTCAACCCATGGGTTACAACCCAAAAGTCAGTTGCAAGAATATATGAAAGGGTCACAAGCAAACTTTAAAAATGGATTATCCTTTAAAGGAGAAAAAACTAGGAAACTGGCTTTTCCCTCGCAGGCTGGCAGAGGTCCAGCCTGCAAGGGACTATTTGGGGGTGCCCCCCCACCAGGCTCCACACACCTGGGGGCTGGGGCTGGCCATTAATGTTTACAAATGGGTCCTGGTGCAAAAGGTTGAGAACCACTGTGTTAGAGGAATTTAATACACACGCCTATTTGACATCATGGGAAGCAGAATAGTTTTCGTGGTTATAGCAGGCGTTGAGTGTCTAGGAGTCACAGACTGTGACCTTTGTGTGTGATTCACTGTGTAACCTTTTTATGCTTCAATTTTCCCATTGTAAAATGGGGCAATAATTATCTCCTCTCTCAAAGGCACAGTGTGAGTATTAACATACTGATGTACATGCGGTGCTCCGAATCTTCAAATAAAGAAAGGTTTTATGGAAGAGCAACAGCAATGTTATGTAGAAGATAGAGCAGCAACAGGGTATATGGACATAAGTTAGATAATGTAATAGCAATACAACTGTTATGTCTGCTCACTCTTATACCAGCATAAATGGACCCACACCTATTTTGTTTAAGTTGAAAGTTACCCAGGTGTAGCACACATATCAGGACAGACATAAAAAATAGATCAGAACACCTTATGCATGCTCCCCACCCTTTTAAAATGATTTAAGGGTGCATCTATTCTCTAGGACTCCAGAGACTTGGGTTCTACCCCCAGCTCTGTGGCTGACTTATTTATAAGACCTTGTACAGCTCACTTAACCTCTCTGCACCTCAGTCACTATAGCTGTAAGAAGGGGATAATATATACACCTCAAATTCTAGAGAAGAACAACACTACAATATACCTACACAAGTGTCGTTATTCAGAAAGAAAAACAACACAAAGACATGAAATGCAGATCAATAAGACTGCGATGTAGTCAAATGACTGTTCATTTGAAACAAAGCCCAATAAGAAGCTTCAGGCAAACCTAAAGTAACTAGAGGTAAAACTTTCCTGGTGACCTAATTTCTCTGTGTTCCCATCGCTCATTCTAGCAAGTGATGAGGCTTGGTACCACTGCTGATGAAACAGCAAATCATCAGTTCTGTGTGGGATGGCAGGAGAGCGAGGTGAAAAACTACTTTTCCTCCAAATCTCAGCTTGACTAATTTAATTTTAGCCCAGAGGGGAGCAACAGGAAGCCCCCCCAATGTGCCTCTTTGATCTCTGCTTAGATACAGATTTTGGGCAGCATCGGTTCCCACCTGGAATCTCCAGGCACATGTTTTATTCTGGATCATCAGAAGACACGATTCACATTTTGCATTCAAAGGGCTGTGGGACCGCCTTTCCTTCCCCCCCTCCCGCCGAACTGCTGAACATAAGCTGCCTACTCAGATTACACATTCATGCAAATCATAACCACATCTTGTGCTGCTGGTCCACACTGTACTTGTTATAGAGGGGGGAGTAGGAGGGGCAAAACGTCTGAATTTGTGCATTCAGCTCACGTACCAAACCTGCGTGAAATACAGCTCTCGGCATACACGAATTCACCCAGAGATCAAGCAGAATCTGTGAACAACACCATAAAAGAGAAGCCATATTTTGTTCAGACTCCTATGGCTACAGAACGTCAGGCTGGAGACGCATCTGTCTGCTGTAACTGGCACTGTGTGCACATCCCTCTTCTAACAGGCTTGTCATAGATGAGGCAGTCGAAGGAAGCCATGTGCACTGGGCTAACGTAAATCAGATCAGGTTTATTGCCAAATGGCATGAAGCTCCCTGATGCGCGGGAATGCTATGTCCCCTGTCCAACATATTTTACAGCGTCAAAATGCCTCCTCCTTTTGAGGCATGATAAATACAGTAATATTGTTATATGTGAAAGCAGAGAAGGGGGGTGGGGGGGGCACGAGAAAGGCAAGCAGCAAGCATGCAGCCTCCTTTACCAGGTACTTTTAGATCAATTTTACTGTCCTGAATACAGCCTGGTACAGGCATGAACACAATCACCATGCATCTAAATGCATAGGAAATAAAATGTTGGGTCACAACATACCTGAGCAGCACATCCCATATTGTTCCAATTATAAATTGATCCTGCATATAAGTTGACCCAACAATTTCAGGTTCAACTTTAGGAAACGAAACAGCCACTTCCCCTTACTGTAGTCATTCAAGACCTCCAAATGTTATTGTCCTTACAATACCACCCAGGAGAATCAAATGACCATGGACACGAATGCACTAAAATAGGACTTAAATAAAAAACTGCACTGAAAACATTTCTGACTTGGTGATTTTATTGCAAGCATAAAAATACTGCAGGCACACAAGTCAAGACTGTAGGGGGCCTGACTTTAGTTTGACTCCATATGTAAATCAAGTGCCTTTTTATGGTCCTAATGAAGGACAAACAGGTGAATATACAGTCAGAACAACACAATAACCAATCTAGAATTCACCGTACAATTCTCTGTGACAAAAAGACATAGTTGCAGGTAAGCTTTTCAAGAGTACCTAAAGCCTAGTTCCTTAAAGTTATTTAGATACTGAACTGCCTTTGATTTCAGTGGGAGTGAGGTGTGTAAATATCTTTGAGTGTTTGGGACTGAATTACTTTAAAACATAAAATCTCATTTTCAAAAGAGATTTGGATGCTTTTAAAATTTCACTCTTTTCTCTCCACCTATGATGGCAAGAAGCATCTTGGACTTCCTTACCATGCTGCTCATATCAGCTGTACCAAAGCACATGCCACTTCTCAGATCCATTTATATATAGCCTAGGCCAGACTATCACAGGTGGTAGAAATTCAGAGCACCGGGGAAGTCTGATTTTCCAACACAGTGTTCTGCAGCAAGGAATCAGATCCTCCACCCCAAATCATGAGAGTAGCTTAAAAAAAAAAAAAAAAAAAAAAAAATCAGAGAGATTTCATGATAATACATTCTAGAGTTTTTTCATTTGGCTCTGGGCTTTGTGCATATAGGGATCATGCCTTTGTGCTTTTATTTCCAAACATGAGGGAATACATAAATGTACATTTTTTTTTTAAATGAAAGCTGAATTTTTCACAAAACATGACTCCAGAAGCTGAGACCTTACAGGAAAAACAAACAGCTAGTGCTGGTAACACCGGAAATCGAGAAGTCTGTCCTAATTCACAACAGCTGAGGATCTGACACCATTCACAAAATATAGCTCTTTTAACAAGACATCAATATGGCTTGTGTGAAGTACAAGGCAGGCTGAAAACAATCTTCCTGAATCCAATTAAATACAACTGCCTTCAAAACAAGAAAAAAAAAAACATTCCTCACTTTACTGGTATCAGAGAGTGTCAAAGACATTACAAAAAGCTAATGAATCCCATCTTCAGGTCCTGTTTTTAGGTGTACCTAAATCAGTTTAATCACACTCACTCAGCTCAGCCATCAGGGGCTTGTAGCATCAAGGTTCACAACAGATGCAAAGCTTCCTGTCTATTAAAGGACTATAAAATGAATGACTCAATCATCAGCCGACGTAAATCAGCATAAGCCATAGGCTTCCATGGCTCTACAATGATGCGTATCCTACCTACGCATCTGACACCTGCTATATACAGGAGAAATATCTAAGCAGACATAAGTCTTTCAGGTTATAAGATCAGTGCCTATCCTTCTCTGACAAATGGCAACACTCCATCACTGCTATGTTAGCAAATGCCATTTCAATTGCTCATCAGTTAGGTAAATTCCCTTTCCTTGCAGGTGTTTTGCAAAGAGGCAGGAACCTGCATTCTTGGTTTTAACTTACAAATTCCTGCAACCAGCCAAGACACTTCTGAACAATTTAATATTGTGCTTCAGCACAATAATATGACTGTATTCCCTCACTGACACTGGCTTATTCCTGAGAGCTCCCCACTGTTCCAATGGTTTTAGCTGCCAGTCTCTTGACCACACAAAATTACATCCCTGAATCAGATCAAATAAAAATGCATAAGCTGAGGTGTATGGATTCTGAATGAATAAAGCAGTGCATTAGTATTTACTAGAAAGCAAAGCTTACAGGAAATGAAATTACTCGAGCAACTTGCCTCTGTCTGCAGGTTCATCTTACAAATAAGAATCTGTGAACTTAAATATAAGCTCTAACTTACAAGAGGTCAGAGGTAATGTAGAAAATAAAGATATACAATGGTAGATGAGTCAAAGCAAGGAGCTACAAATAACATGATGAAATTTAAGCTACACTCACCATGCTCTCAGCTGCAGTAAATCACTACAAGTCAGCAGAGCTACTGGAGTTGAAGCTGGACACCTGAATGCATTTATAGCAGATTTCTGAGTGGAAAGGCACTCATTCTGCTTCAGCTTTTCAGAGTTCCCACTACATTAAATGTCTGCTGCATACTTTGGATCCAACAGTATGTTACTCCATTGTGACTCCACTGATTTTAATGATGTCAAACCAAACCAGCTCAGAACTGAATGTAAAAAGAGAGCATTTGTGATGCGAAGGGACTTTTTCCCTGCTCTGGCCTGTAAAACCCCATCTGTTCTTTATGGGATTTCCTCAATTGCTGAACATTAGGACATAAGAAACTTAAAACAGTGCAATGCTCCTCCAAGGTTGTTTTGCATCACTGCAGATCCCCCCTGCCTTCACTAGCAACTAACTGTAATTGAAAACGGTTGGTTTGACAATATAGGCAGAGTTCCTCATATGGAGGAAAATGCCCACTGGAGCCTGGTTTACAAAGCTCCTTTTTCCCTTCTCTCTACTGAGCTTCGTGTGGCTTGGTAGGCACAGCAAGTTCACATGCATTTAGGTATGGAAATTGGAAAAGAAAGGATGGGTGGTACTCAAAGGAGCAATGGTAGGGGAACGCAGGGCTGTTGGTTGTAGTTGTGTTGGTCTAAGGACATAGGTTCTTTGGGTAGATGTGATATCTTTTGCAAGCTTTTGGGCACAAACACCCTTCATCAGGCATAGGGAGACTCTGCTGGTGTTTTTTGGTCTCCAAGAGAGAAAAGAAGCCAATTTACAACAAGCATTTCTGAAAATGCAAATGAGTTGAAATTAGGAAGACAATGGGTAGAGATTGTCAATGGGTTCTACCTTGGAGAACACAATAACCCCAGCAATCTCTACTCATTGTCTTCCTAATTTCAACTCATTTGCATTTTCAGAAATGCTTGTTGTAAATTGGCTTCTTTTCTCTCTTGGAGAACAAAAAACACCAGCAAAGTCTCCCTACGCCTGATGAAGGGTGTTTGTGCCTGAAAGCTTGCAAAAGATATCACATCTACCCAAAGAACCTTGCCTGCCTAGTAGAGGAATGTGACTTCCAGGTGCCAAAACTCAGCTCTTAGTTATAATGGGATAAATCCAGGGCAACTCTGCCAACTTCCATGAACTGCTTCGATTTGGACCCCACAGCACTGCCTCCTAAAGAGCCAGAATGCAAACATCAAACTAGCAGCCTGTCTAACCTGCCAAAGCTAATATTTTGAGAGCTGCGACTCATGAGAATAATAATGGATGCTTGAGATGGGAAGGCTCCTCGTGCAGATTATGTTTCCTTTTTTCCCCCCTTTCCTTTCCCCCCCCCACCCCAACTAGCAGAGTTAATTCCAATTAATTCCACATGGAAAACGAAGGGGCTACTGGGATAAGCTGAATGTGTAGCTGTTACCATCAAAATGAACTGCTATTAAAGGTAGCCTAAATCCTCCCAGCTGTCTAGATTGCAACTATTCCTCCGCCTTGCTTTGTAGATAAATAGTGTCCTATCCTCCTCATACTCCGAGGAGTACACTACCAGCAATTAATCAGTCTTTGTGTAATGGCAAATGCTGTTGAGATGACAATGATTATTTATTACCTTGGAAAAGGTTAAAGACCTAACAGACTTTGTGACATTGAGTCCTTTTTGTTCCCTGTGATGCAGGCTTCTTGGACACAGTGTTATGCTATAATCTAAAAAAGCAGAAGCCTTTCAGTTCTGTTAAGGAAGGGGGTGAGGCAAGCTGTTTATGCATGACTGGAGCGAACAGACTGTGCTGGCCTCAGCTGTAATCAGCTGCTGAAAGCTTTCCCTCTCCTCCTGCAACTCTGAGTTGTGACACTCACTCCAGCCCATTGCAGGGACATGACATTAAAAGCATCAAAGAGCAGAGAAAATTCCTTATTAAAACCCCCCGTGATATTGATTTTTGGGAGTCATTAAGCAAATGTCTTGGAGCCATTCCTACCTCCAAACTCAGGACAAAAGTCAAAGATTCATGGAACTCATTAGTTTTACTGCTCAGCGTCTGGATCTGCCATGGGAACGGATGGAGAAATAAGAAGGCTGCTATCCTACAGGATCTTCCACCTGTGGATAAGTTTTTAGAAATCAGTCAGGGTCAGTCTAAAAATGCTGAAGATGCATTGCAAAACTCCCCATAACCATCATCATCCATCCCAACTTTACAATTGGAAAAACCAAAGTACAAAAAGATTAACCATCTTACACCTCTATTCACAGTTCACAACTGTGGCACAATCAAGAAGAATACTCATTTCTCCTGACTTCCAGTTCAGTATCTTAAACACAAGGACTTCTGCCACTGAAGTGGAGTGAGGGGTAGGAGGAACATTTTCCTAGCTGAGGATCTGGGTCAAGGACAGTAGGCCACATACTGAAAGGGCAGATTTCGTAAGTGCCATTTTATGTATTATACATTTGTTAAAGGCAAGACTTTGTCTAGGTACCTCCAGGACAATATAGGTTACCTATGATGCACAGCAGAAAAGAAAAGCAATAGCACCTTAGCCAGCTTTGATAATTTTAGTGCCATTTTTGCCCCCACACTGCTAGGAAACCTATTTGTAAAAATGAAGGAAAAATGGAGCAAAGATTCGGGATGTGACGGGAATAATCCAGGCCAGGATTAAGCCCACCGATTACTACCCCATGGTCCTAGTCCACGTGGGTACTAATGATGCGGCCAGGAGAAGCCCCGATCACCTGATGACGGACTACCATGCTCTGGGCAGCGTGCTGAGGGAGTTCGGTGCGCAGGTGGTATTCTCTTCTGTCCTACCAGTGAGCGGACGCGGAAGACAGCACGAGAACTGCATTAGAGAGACCAATTGGCGGCTTCAGCAATGGTGTCTCGAGGCAGGCTTCGGCTTCCTGGACAACGACCCGCACATCACAACGAGGGACATGCTCAGTTGGGATGGGCTTCACCTGTCCCCCAAGGTAAGCGTGTGTTCTCTTCTAGGCTGGCGGATCTCCTCCAGCAGGCTTTAAACTAGGCTCGTCGGGGGGGAGGGGAAGATGAGGGCAGGGGAAGCCGTGGACCACCAACCCATGTGGCACCCACAAGGACAGCCCAGCCTGAAGAAGGAGAACGTCGAGAACCTGCAATCCATGGGGCGGCCAGCGATACAGCACAGGTAAGCAATAAGCAGGTTAGCAATAAGGGGCCCTTTGGGAATCAGAGCTGGGGGGCAAAAAAGGCACCAGTCACAGGGCTCAAGTGCCTATATACTAATGCTAGGAGCATGGGAAACAAGCAGGATGAACTAGCACTCCTGCTTGCAGAAAACACCTACGACTTAGTAGGGCTATCTGAAACCTGGTGGGATTCTTCCCACGACTGGGTGGTACATATTGAGGGTTATAGGCTGTACAGAAAGGACAGGGT